>NC_134266.1:231140323-231467823 GCF_031893055.1 Leptodactylus fuscus
CCAAAGCGCCGACTGATTCCTGTTTTATAAATGGCTGACAGCTATGGACAGGCAGAAGCAGTGCAGATCCTCTTATTCATCATCATCAAGTTACTGATTGACTCCTAAGAAATTAAATATGGAACAAACTATGTATCTAATTTATTATACAAATAATAATTGTACAATTTCATTAAAAATAATCATTTTATTTTGAAGCCAGAGTCAATAACTCTTTTTTGAGTCCAATTTCACCCAAAACTGTTCCTAACCCCACCTCCACAGTCCTGCCTTATAGCACAATAGACTGGTATATGATGTCATCCGTATACCATGTCCTGGTTTCAGTATGGAAGGTTTGTAGAACTGGTGCCCTTTCTCTGCCTGACACCTTATAAAAGATTAATAAGAGATTACTTTATTCAGTAAGAAGACCTCGGTAGGAGAGCAGCTGTGGTCACAAGTATTGGTAAGAGATGAGCCAACAGGTAATGGGATGGGGAGTTTTCTCATAATGACATGGTGACTTATTGTATTTTACCGGATTAGAAGTTCTCTCTTCAAATCCCAGAAGGAAAGCCATGGAATATATAATATGGCTTTATGGTTGTGCAGTACACTTCATGTCAAGATTGACAATGACTTCTGACATAAATGCAGGGGGTTAAGGAGTTAAGTTTGTAGAAGGAAATATGTATTGGGACCTTGTATCATCTTGGTGATGACAACTTGTCATGGACTCACCATAGGAACTGCATTGTTAGCCAAGGGTGTAACTTGAGGGTGTGCAGAGTATACAGTCACACCCAGGCCTAGGAGTCTAAGGGTAAGTTCACATGGGTTTTTTTTGGACCGGAACCTGAGGCGGAGGCATCCAGCCGCGCACTCTGCTTCAGATTAGGCCTCGGAAAAGGTTGAGAACCATTGTTTTGTGTGTGTGGGAGCGTTAGGGTAAGTTCACACAGGGTTTTTTGGACCGGAATCTGAGGCAGAGGCTGCCTTAGGTTCCGGTCCAAAAACCGGGTAGCCGCGACTGAATGCCGGTGCACTGCACCGGCATCCAGTCACGCACTCTGCTCCGGATTAGGCCCAATGAAGGGGCTTACTCGGGAGGAGGAAGTGTCTTCAGGCCGAATCGCGAGGTGAAACAACCTGAAGAATGAGCCTCTCGCTTCTTTTTCCAGGAGCCGGAACCAGCTGGCTCCGGAAAAAGGCCTGAGCGGCTCCTATTGATTTCAATTGGAGTCGTCTTTTTGGTCAGGGTTTTGAGGCTGTATCCGCCACCAAAAAACTCTGTGTGAACTTACCCTAAGGGTGTATTTACACAGAGGAAAATGGTGCTGAAATGGGCATGGAGTCCACCTCAGATTCAACAGTGAAAAAAAAGCCTCCCATTGACTTCAATGGGTTCCTTTTTCTGCTAGGAATGAGAGGCTTTTTTTTCAGCGCTGAATCTGAGGCGTATTCCATGCCAATTTCAGCACCGTTTTCCTCCGTGTAAATGCACCCTTAGGGGCTCATAAGAGTTCCCCTCCCATTATGAGGAGATCAATACTATAAGTGATACATTAGAGTTGGGGGCCAGGAGCTCCATGTTACACTGCTGTTTTTAGCAATCATGTAGAATTTGTTTTAAGGAAGAGACTGGTGTGGAAGACAAAAGACCAAGTCCGATCCTGAATGGCCCCACAATGGAGGAACCATAGCATTTATGTTCTACTTTTCTATCTACACCCCTGGTTATCTGTTACTCTTTTCGGCTGTTTACAAGAGCGTCTATTTAAGGATGGACATACAAGTGAGTGTTCTGAGAAGACAATTACATTAACTTGTTAATGAGCAAATACTAAAGGGCAATAGATCAGAAAACTATCGACAATGCTTGGCTGAGGGACTGGCAGATAAAGAGCCAATGTAGTATATTGACTGAATATTTACTCTGTAAATTGCAGCAGATAACAAAGTGCAATAGTAAATAGGCCGATTCTGTTTATTGTCATGTCAGCTGCTGCACTAAATTGCCCATCATTCAGACACTAGTATGATAAAACACATTATCTGTCCCCAAACAGGAACCATTATAGTGAATCACAACATGATCGGCAGAAGGGATAAGCATAAAACACAACATCGGTGGCTTCTAACTACTGGTGCGCACCAGGTGTCCCATAGAATAGGCCGGTCTGGGGTGAAGGAACATGTATGTCACATTAACCACCAAGAACAATAACCACCATGAGAAATGTGCACTTGATAATGCTGATGGATTCTGCATACAATAGGCTATTGTGGCTTATAACGGGAATGTTCTGCCTTCTTTGTCTGGACTTTGTTGTTCTCCATTGTAGTTTAGTAATTAGTCATTGGACATCTAATTTCCGTCATATTAATAAATACAGATCAGCGGCTATAAAGGTTAGATATTCATGTTACAACAATAAAAACGTTATCTGTTGCGATGATGTCACAGAGGCAAAGACAAGATTGTTATAGGGGGATTGTCCAAAAGAGACAAAAGTCTCCAAAATCATGTATTTTATGTTCTAGTTTCCAGGGGGTGGTTTATAGAATAGAATAGTGATTGTGTCCATGGTCTAGAGGGGTCTCTCAGTATATACAAGTTCATAGCTATGAGTAAGGGACATATTCTATTGTCCCGAAACGCGTAAGCAGTGTTTACATTTGCAATATGGATCTATTTTTGTAAAGATTTTTTAATATGATTCAGTAAAAGTCAAGTTTTATCTATTTTTTGGCGCTGGAATTTTTATTACGGAACTTGTCTAAACGTCTTCCTCTTCAGTCGTGGAATTTCTGAGCAGCCTACAAAATGTGGTATGATCATTCCTTTATCTAAAGCTGGGGGTTTTGAGTGGATTTATTGTGTTTATCACTCAGTATATGCCCATTATAACTGGTGGCCTGAGGTAGTATTGGCATATACGAGTATATAATCCATGGTGGACTAGGATTGTTATGGCATTTAATATTCCTGGGGGTCTTGAGTAGTTAATTAGGTTGTCCGTGAAGTTAAGATTACCTTAGCTGGAGCCAGGGAAGCTGAAAAAAACAAAAAAACAGCTGTCCCCAGTGCTCCAGTGTCCCAGGCTGCTGTCAAGACCCTGTGGCATCTCAGGATTTTTCCGATTGAAGTCCCTGCTGCATGTGACCGCTGAGGCCAATCAGCAGCCTCAGTGGACCAAGGAAAGGATACGGGATATCACTCGCGCACATCACAGGTGACGTCCCGATTCTTTTCCTTAGGACTCTGATTGGCTTTGGTGGTCACATGCAGTGGAGACTTGCACTGGAACAGTCCTGGGTGCCACACTTTACCTTCTCCAGACTCCTGCCGCAATAGTAAAATATCCTGGCCAACCCCTGTAATTGATCCAGCAGACACTGGATCATGGACCCAAGGCTTCTAGCCTGGTTTTCGACTCCCAGGTCATGTGATTGAAAACAGCCCCCAGATTCGGGATACTGCCCCCCTCCCTCTTCCCCCTAATCTGACAATGACTATTGTAAAGCCAGCGCTAATAGCACAGGCAATAACCTGGGTCCATCATCCAGCGTCCACCAGTTCAATTAAGGTACCAGTAATCTTCACTCTATGGAAAACCCCTTTAAAGGGAACCTGTCAGGTCGATTTGGGATACTAAACCACCCACAAGTCCTTCACTGAAGCCAGAGAATCCAAAGAACTGTGCTGGTGCAAGGAGTATAGCGGCAGGGGGAGTATAATGGCTTATAACAGGGTGATGTAAATAGTGAAGGCTGTATCCAGCCATAACCTAAACTTCTCCCTCTGCCTGTGACATGGATGCTGCCGCACAATGTACAACCTGCAGCATCTCAGGAGATTTAGACCCAATGCACAGGACTGAGTGTGCTTCCAATAAGGGACCAAGTTTGCAGTGGAAAGCACTCCGATGACACTTGGCGTGATAGCAAAGTGTATTCTGTGATGCACTGACCATTATGGGGCCTCCAATCCACTCTGTTCTGTGAGTGTATTACTGAATGCACAGGGATATCTCTCCAAATGTCATCCGAGTGCATTCTGCTGCAAAATCAGCCCCACATTGGAAGCCCGCTACATCCTGTGTATGGGGCCTCATACCTGTATCTGTGTCACACAAGCCGCCTGCTTAGTTTTACATAATTTATATAACTTCTAAAGTTATTTGGCCAGACTGGAACATGGAACCAAAAGATATAATAAGTTATTTATTTTCAGCATGTCAATTAAATCTGTAGAAACCTCCCAACTTTTGAAAGACAGAAAGAGAGACTATTTATCTGTGGTGTGGCCGGGCCGCAACTGAGGTCCGCACTTTATAGAACATGTCCGTAATTCACGGCACTGCACGGACTCGCCCATAGAACTCTATAGGCGAGTGCGGCAGTTTACGGGCAACTGCGGAGTCTATGTTGATGATCAGCAACTTGCGGACCGTAAAAGCATTACGGTCGTGTAAGACCAGCCTTAATCCCCCCAGCTTAATTGCCACCTTCATCTGCCCCAGTTTAATATTTCCTCTTCAGCTGCCCCCAGTTTAATGTCTCCCCTTTGTCTGTCCCCAGTATAATGTTCCCTTTCTATCTCTGCCCCCAGTATAACGTTCTCAATCCATCTCTGCCCCTAGGTTAATGTTCCTCCTCAATTTGTCGTCAAAGTTTAACATAAAAACACTGATACTCACCTTTCCTCGATCCCCTACTGTTCTGTCTGCAGTCTCAGTCTGTTCTGGAAAGCTGCAGGCGCGATGTGAGTGAGGTCATCACATCGCGGCTGGAGCTCAGCACTGAAGCAGGAGCTGTCTACCGACAGCTCAGGACGCAGGTGAGTTGAAACCGGGACATACATCACGCAGACCGGGACTGCGGGATATGATCCTGAATCCAGGAATGTCCCGCAGAATCCGGGACCGTTGGGATGTATGCTTTAGGTATAAGGCAAGCAGAAAGTCCGAGTATTATAATCTCGACCCGCCCCATCTTCTTCTCCCGGTAGTACGCTGTGTCTCGGCGTAGGCGGCGTGATGACGCTGCTTACGCTTATACGTAGACGGCGTTGCTCATTAAAGGTGCGGCGCTGTTTACACTGCTATAATATGCTTAGGTTTTACTCTCTCTGACTCCACATCCATTCTTGTGAAGATCTACTGTTCATCACAAGCTGCCCTAACCAGTGACAAGTATTCCACCATCCATGACCTTTGCTTCCTTCTGTCTGCTTCGCTGTTTATTCTGTCCTGTACTTCAGATTTCCAGTCTGCTTGCAAGTCTTCATTTTCAGATGGAAACTACTTCAGGGAAGCAACCTAGGATTTCCACTGGGAAAGTCCATAGCTTAGTAATGGGAGCTTTAAGGTAAAACAGAGAATCTCTTAGGCTGGATTCCCATAGGACAAATTTGCAGTCTATTAGCCACGTCAGCTAATCCGCTCCATTGTACAGCAGAAGCAAAGTGGATAATAGTCAAAGCAATGTCATCTATGTACTGCAAAAAACCAAATTGACCTGTGCTTGAGGTTTTCATGCTGCGACATGATTTATGTTTCAGGATTTGACCGAAGCTGGAAACCCAATGCCAAGGGTGAAAGCAACGGGTTACCTGCAGCAGTGACTGAAGGAATCCTACTGCAAAATCCAAACACATAGGCTAAGGTCTCATTTAACAAAACACGAATTTTGCAGACCTCATCACATACAATCATTCCATTGATTTTTTTGCAATGGAAATCAGTAATGGAGCTATCCCATGTGTCCTCAGCCTAAGGCCGATTGCAAACGACCGTGTACTGCCAGCCGGCCGTGAATTAAAGGCACGGGCAGCGCACTGGGGCCACGCGGATGTCACCCGTTTGCTGCCCGTGCTTTTGCGGGCATAGAACAGGAATAGGACCTGTTCTATATTTTGCAGCCCAGACTGTCGGGCCGCACATGCGACCGTATAATTCACAGTCATGTGTATGGACCCATATAAATGAATGGGTCAGTGTGCTATCCGTGGAATACACAGATAGAACACTGATCACAGCCATAGTCATCTGCAAGGGACCTAAGGCTATATGTACATGACCATGTGCATGTGCTTGGACTTGTGGTAAAATGGCTTGTGAAATGGTGATAAGTATACCATAGAAAGGTCTGACTTAGGCCTCTTTCACATCTGTGTTGGTATTCTGTCCGGAGGAGTTCGCAATGAGGACCCCCAAAACAGAATACTGAACGCAACTGCAAGCGGTGTGCCAGTGAAAGCACACGGACCCCATAGGCTATAATGGGGTACGTGTGCTTGCCGCCAGATCTCTGCAGGGATCATGCGGACAGGAAAGTAGTTCACAATCTACTTTCCTGTCCGCATGATTCGTGCGGGCAGTGCGTGGCAAGCACACGGACCCCATAATCGTCTATGGGGTCCTTGTGCTTTCACTGGCACACCGCTTGCAGTTGCGTTCGGTATTCCGTTCGAAGGGTCCTCATGTGGACTCCCCGAACAGAATACTGAACACAGATGTGAATGAAGGGTAAGGTGGGTTGCACACGTACCATGTGCTAGCCCCAGGCTATGATTGAATGGCATGGCTGCAACACAGATGCTTAGGTCAGTGTTCTATGAGGGAAAAACCCGGATAGCATTCTGAACTAGCACAGTGCCGCGTGTAAGGAGCCTAAGAGAATGAAAAACACTGAAGCAGTATACGTTGTGAAAAACTAAATTTGGGTCACTCAAAACTTTGGTACCCCAGACACTAAAGTCATACGAATGTTAGGCCTTGTTCACACAGTGTAATATCCGATCAGTTTTTAAAGCCAAATACAAACGTTGGATCCAAAACCAAGAATAAAAAAGGGTTTTATTTATTTATGTTTATTTAAAGGGAACCTTTAAACTAAATTCATGGTGGCAGGTTCACTTTAATTTTAGTTTGCAAAACTGCGCTCTGTGTGAACAAGACCGTATGGATCGGCATAACTCTCATGGCTGTCAGTGACTATTGGGAAAAACATAAAACTGAATAGTAATTGATTTTAATGAAAAAATAAATTTTTAGTTACTATGAAAACCTTCCTATGACTTACTACTTCATTACATAGGGATGATGCGGCATTTCAATAAGTGAATATTATTCCCGTAAAGAACCTAGGTAGATATGGAAATGGCCGTATTGGTTTCCTGACAGTAAGGAGGTCCATAGAGAGAGAATCATTGATTTATATTGAAGGAAGTGGCGGAGAGGAAACGTTCCAGTATTCCCAGGGCTCACATACTAATATACGCCAGTCGCCAACCTGTTCCCAACACAACATGGACTCTTATTAAAACCATTCTTCCCAATCACTGTCTTGTACTATGGCAATAGATCTCCAGTGCTTTAAGAATCGGCTTCTGATCTGTTATTCTGTTAATGTTATTAGTTCAGTTCCGGACTGTCTGGTTTGGGATAGGGCATACGAGTACCCAGAGTTACGGTATGTGGTTAGTTGACCCATTGGGAGATATTCGCAGATATAAGAGGACTCACTGGTAGACATCACTTGTATGCTTACCTCAGGACACAACGCAATTGTCCAATTTACCATTCTAAAATTGAAGTTGACCATACCCTGAAAGGCACGTACCCCAAACAACCTAGGTCCGTAAAGTAGGAGGGCTTGTTCTGAGCCCATATTAACAATTTTAAAGGGGTTGTCCATGAATTTTGGAACTCGAGGAGACTGGGGAAAGGGAAACATTAAAATAACAAAAAAAAAGTCCTCCCACAGCGGCCACAGTAAAGGAACGGTCGAAATCACCTAGATATGTCACAGGTTCCTTTCCTTAGGCCACTGAGACCAGTGATTGAATTCAGCACACTGTTGGCTTTCCCAATCTGTGCCCCGGGTAAAGCGATTTTGGTCCCGGTACCGTAGCTCTTTACAGTCAGAAGGGCGTTCCTGACAGTCTGTCAGGAACGTCCTTCTCCACAGCAGCGCCTATCGCACTGTACTGTGTGAGCGGGGAGGAACGCCCCCTCCCCTCCTGATAATACTCGTCTATGGACGAGCACTGTGAGCAGAGTATATAGAACTGCCTGTGCCCCCAAACCGTGAAAGGTCCTCTTTAATACTGTTGGAAACTGGCAAAGGAGTGTGGTCTTGGGTGGGAGGATAGTAGAATATTACAAGGGGATCTAAGGAAACTGGAAGCATGGGCGGAGACTTGGCAAATGAAGTTTAATGTTGACAAATGTAAAGTAATGCACTTTGGGCGACGTAATAAAATGTATGACTATGTACTAAATAGTAAATTACTGGGTAAGACTGTCAATGAAAAAGACTTAGGGATTTTGGTGGACAGCAAGCTTACCTTTAATGACCAGTGTCAGGCAGCTGCTGCCTAGGCAAATAAAGTTATGGGATGCATCAAAAGAGGTCTAGATTCTCATGACACGGACATAGTTATGCCTCTATACAAATCACTGGCCACACTTAGAATATTGTGCGCAATTTTGGGCCCCAGTATACAAGAAAGACATAAGTGAACTTGAAAAAGTGCAAAGACGGGCAACCAAAATGATTAGGGGAATGGGTGGACTGGAGTACAACGATAGATTAACACACTTGGGGTTATTCAGCTTAGAGAAAAGAAGTCTACGGGGAGATCTAATAACAATGTACAAATACATGAAGGGACAATACAAAGAACTTTCTAAGGATATTTTTACTCCTAGGCCAGTGACAGTGACAAGAGGACATCCTCTACGTCTGGAGGAGAGAAGGTTTCATCAGAAACATAGAAGGGGATTCCTCACAGTAAGAACAGCGAGGCTCTGGAACTCTCTGCCCCAGGAAGTGGTGGTGGTGGATTCACTGAACAAGTTCAAAGAGGGCCTGGATGCCTTTCTTGAAGAGAAAAATATTACAGGTTATGGATTCTAGATTTTAAGGACACGTTGATCCAGGGATTTTATACTGACCGCCAGATTTGGAGTCAGGAAGGAATTTTTCCCCCTGAAATAGGACAATTGGCATGAGCCTCATGGGGTTTTTTGCCTTCCCCCAGATCAACACTGTAGGGGATTGTAGGGTTATAGGTTGGACTTGATGGACTCATGTCTTTATCCAACCTCATCTACTATGTAACTATGTGTCAATGGGAGGCTTTTTTTCAGCCCTGAAATTCCACACCAAATTCCTCACCATTTTCCTCTATGTGAATGGACCCTTTGTGTTTCATAATCTTTTTTTGTGCGTCCCGATACCAATATTTCCCTTTTGAGCCCAGTACAAGCTAGGCAAAACATGTCCCTTTTTTTTTCATTGGGGTACAGTCTGTTAGGGCTATGTGTCCAGAATTAGGCTTTTAGAGCATTATAGAAGAAATAGGGATTACTAGGGTGAATATATGCCCTCCCAATTTTTACTCAGAATCTGAATACCGGACCTTGGATTTTAAATTTTTCCTTGCACAGGACAAACACTGGAGCTCTTCTGTCAGAGATGTTTTGGACCACAAGACTTGACTCTATCGCCATGGGATGGGTAAGACCGCACTCCACTACCAGTTTCCAGCAGGATTGATGGTCCTTTTTTGGACATTTTGTGTTTATGTTTTATACTCACTAATAATTTTGATTATATTTGCACATGTATATTTTAAAAGTTAAGTTTTAGACATCTACATTTGGATCGCTAGTCGATATACAATAGATGTCCTTGTGTGAGCATAGGATGAGTTCTTGGAGTTTTTCTTGGATTTCGGTCCTTCCAAAGCCATGAAGTCAGATGTAAGAGTAGGAAAAAAGGGTGGAAACCTTTTCTACCTTGTGAACTTTCCACGTAGCTAGCCACGCCTAAACAGGAGCGCGTCTTGAGCCGCGAACGCCGCGGCTGACTCAGCCGCGCAATCCGCGGCAAGATAAGTCATGTCGCTTCTTTTTTCTGCTACTAGCTAGCGGGAAAAAAAAGCGAGCGATTGCCATATAAGTCAATCCACGTCAAAATCCACCTGCAAAAAACTCTGTGAACATACCCTAAGAATTCTCTTCCGCTTGTTACACTAACAGGACTTTTCTCTCTGCTTTTTTCAAGAAGATTCGGGGACGGAATCCCTGAAAGTTATGCAGGCACTGGTGTGAACACAGCCTTAGGCTGGGTTCAGACAGGGTATTTTGGACCTGAATTTGACGCGGAGGCCACTTCAGGTTCCTGTCCAAAATATGGGGTATTGCGACAGTCACGGCACTCTGATCCGGTTTAGGCCCAAATGAATCGGCCTAGTCGGGAGTGTCTTCAGGCAGATGTCGCGAGGCGAATCCTCCTGAAAGAATGAGTATGTCCCTTCTTTTTTTCCAGGAACCGGAACAAACGGCTCCTGGAAAAAAAGAACTGACCAGCTTCCATTGATTTCAATGGGAGCTGTTTTTTTTGGGTCAGGATTTTGAGGCTGATTCGGTCTCAAAACGCTGACCAAAATACCCCGTGTGAACTCCGCCTTAGGCCCACCTTCTGACAGTGGAAAGATATCAGTGCCGAAACAAACATGAAAGGTCCTCTTTAAAATAGGGAACCATTCCCATCCTGGGTAGCCTGGCAACACCTTATGTCAATGAGTTGCATTATGGGGGAAGAACTAACATCTCATGCATTGTAAGGCTCCATTCCCACGGAGTAACGTGCCGCTCATTCTGACACGTAAACACGTGTTAGAGTGAGGCGCTTCAAAACAGATCCCATTGACTTCAATGGGTGCCGGCTTACGCGCACTACCCATTGAACGCAATGGGAGGCTTTTTTACCTATTGCTTTCAATGTGATTACGTGTCAGAATGAGTGGCGCCGTGGGAATGCAGCCTAACTCACAGAATTATAAAATACAATAAGCCAAAATGTTCTAGGTGTGCATCCAACATCACCTTACAAAATCTTTCATATGACACCAGAACCACTGTTGTCTGTGTCATATTTCTGCTGGCAACAGAGAAATATGACAAAGAAGAATCGGAGTGAAAGTGGATTTCAAAGAAAGAAGAAAGTATATCTTAATTTATGCTCACTTATAATCTGGCAGGAGATGGGCGGCTGTCAGTGAGACCTGGTAGAAGCTTTGCTTATTCCTCTTTCCACAGAAAACACATGTACTCTTCGCCAAGTATGGATGCAGGAAGAACAGCTGCTGGCTGGATGAGAGTTTGACAACTATCCAAAGCCTAAAAATGATAATTTTCTTTGCATTAAATAATCCTGGAGCATTTTTTTTCATCACTTTAGAATGTGGTGCTCCTTTGTTATTCCAATAAATTTACAATCATTGGTGTTATTCTCCCTGTCCTATGGGTATTCTAACACTGGCAGTCCTCACTGAATGTAGTCTGATTGTGTACGGACACCCCCTTCCCCACTGGTAACACCCAGCTGTCAATTTAGTGTAAGGGTAAGTTCACACAGGGATTTTTGGTCCGGAACCTGAGGTGGAGGCCGCCTCAGGTTCCGGACCAAAATACGGGTTGCTGCGACTGAAAGCCGGTGCATTGCATCGTGTACTTCACTCCGGATTAGGCCCAAATGAATGGGTCTAATCGGGAGGGAGTGCCTTCATCGGATGTCGCGAGGCGAATCACCTGAAAGAATGGGCATCTCGCTTCTTTTTCCGGGAGCCGGACAAACTGGTACCTGGAAAAAAAGAACTGACCTTCTGCCATTGATTTCAATGGGAGCCATCTTTTTAGTCAGGATTTTGAGGCGGATACGGCCTCAAAATCCTGACCAAAAAACTCTGTGTGAACTTACCCTTTAAAGTTCCAGTAGAAATAAGGGCTTATTCACACATTATGATAATCACAGACTGAATAAGTACCCATTGAGTATAATGGGCCCATGCAAATATTTGTTTGGAGACATGCGATATAATTTCGGGGACCCCAGAGCTCCATTAAAGTCTCTGGGTCCAGACAGTATGCAAAGGATTGTTTTATTTTTTTTCACATTCCTGAAAACCAGATCAACCACATACAGCACACAACCCAAAAATAAGCAGGGCAGCACGCACGTGAACAATGACACTTTGGTGAACTTGGTCATCTGACATGAAGATCTACCTGTGCTTTGTCACCCCCACCCCTACACAATACCAACCAGCCAAGCTCCGGATACTTGGTAACAGAGTTTATTGTTACATGATTAACAAAATAAAAGGCACATAACATTAATTTGGTGTCAACAATGGTGAAAGGGACAAGGCCTTGACGTCACCACCTCCAGAGTGGTTTGCTCTGCAGTTCTCTGGTAGACAGGTGACATGGTGAAGCGACACCGGCAGCCCCTGGCTCCAGGGGACCTTGCGGCATTTTAAGTGTTCAGGTCTAGAGATTAATGCGAGAAATGTACCTGAGTAACTAAACAAGGACAGATCTTCGTCATCTGTTTGTCAATGGTTGCTCAATGCAGTTCTTGAAGTCATGGCAGTATAGCTGCAATATTCTGCGTCACTGAGTGACGGGGTGCAGACATGGAAGTCCAAATCTTCTTCTACTATTCAGTAGCTGTCCCGCCTTCCCATAGCACACAGTCCGAACAATGCACTGATTCGCTTTGCACTTTTTTTTTCAAATCCAAAGTCATCTGTTTAAGGTAAAGGTTGAACCACAATAATATTAAAAACCGTAATCGTGTCTGGACTGGAGGACAAGTGGTTCTACAGTCATTTACCATCCTCTTTGCATTGTGCATGGCTTATATCAGCAGACCACGGAAAGTTAAGTGTTTATTCTGCAGCAGACACTTTATTTAGGGCTCTCACATGCCGTTTCTATGCTAAATGCAATCCTATACACGCCAAAGGCTGTAAACCGCTATATATGGGCAATACATAGGACACCAAGACAACCTGCACATTAACTATAGAGCAAAACTTTATATAACTTCCATCATTATTAAAATTTATACATAAAGTGATGAACCGCCATCTTTCCTTGTAATGCAAGGCTTCAATTGCTACACTTAGCTGTCATATGGCTGTCTGTGCCTGTCATGCCCAATACAGATAAAATAATCTTAATCTATTCCGAGTACGTCTGGATCTGTACAACATGTATACAGACTATTTGAAGGGTGGATTTGTTATCTTGTGAGTAGACCCTACCAAAAGGTGTGCAAAGCAACAACACTTATCCTTCCATGATCAGAACTTGTTAATTTGCTGAAATGACATTCACGTAGTCGCTATTAGACATCTCTTCAGTATTGTAGTGTACATGCAGCTGCAGGTCTCTTTAGATCAATTCATTGTATGGTCTCGGAGGGACTGCAAGCTTCAGATACATGGGAAACATTCACATTGGTCAACTGTGATCATGGATGCCACTGATTTTATGAATGAAAGGCTTTTGTAGGCCATGCAGACACTCTGGGGGTAAGTTCACACGGGGAGGTGGAGGCCGCCTCAGGTTCCGGTCCAAAATACGGGTAGCTGTGACTGGATGCCGTTGCAGCACACCAGCATCCAGTCATGCACTCCGCTCTGGATTAGGCCCAAATGAATGGGCCTAGTCGGGAGGAGGGAGTGTCTTCAGGCGGGTGTCATGAGGCAAATCCCCATCTTCTTTTTTTCCAGGAGCCGGAACAAATGGCTCCCAGAAAATAGGAACTGACCGGCTCCCACTGATTTCAATAGGAGCTGTCTTTTTGGTCGGGATTTTGAGGCGGATACGGCCTCAAAATCCTGACCAAAAAACCCCATGTGAACGTACCCTCAGGGCCTTAACACTGGTGTAACCCCGATGTTAATAAATTCCCCACATTGTGTCAAAGTTTTAGTAACAAATTTCTGAACAATGTCAACAGGGTTTGAGCATCCAATTGAGCCCCTTTTTATTAGGTTCTGTTCACACTCTTTCTTTAAAGTAAATTTCTATAGGGACCTATATACAAGTGTACACCATGAGCAGCGTATCTTGTGTATATAGGTGATGTACTGCCAATACGCATGAAGAATTACCAGTTTATTGTCTGCTGTCAGGTATCTGCCCGTGTAAATAGACCCCTAGATCACAGACCACCAATGGGATTTTCACACATCGCTCTATGTATCTCAGAAGATCATTTACCCCAGGGGTAGGGAACCTTTGGCTCTCCAGCTGCTGTGAAACTACAACTCCCAGCATGCTCCATTCACTTCCATGGGAGTTCCCAGAACAGCAGAGCCAGTATGCATGCTGGGAGTTGTAGTTTTGCAACAGCTGGAGAGCCGTACGTTCCCTACCCCTGATTTACCCCATTACATATAACTCTGAAATGTAAAGAAGAAAATAAAGTCCAAGTCCGAAATTTGGATAAAACACAGGACAGAATTACACAAGACGGCCTGCATGCCGCTGAATGTACTGTAGGGCAGTGACATGGCAATTGCTAACATATGGACATAACATCAGCCATCGACTATCTGCATCAGGCAATGGCTACCGTCAGGACTATCTACGTTAAATCACATTTGGTTATTTTCTACACAGACCATTACTGATATGTAAACACGACATCCGCAGAGATGAGATGCTCTGCAGAAATATTACAAAGGCTGTACAGAGAAACATGAGCTAGTTTCACCCATTCAGGAAGCCAGTTTGGCTTCAAGGACATCTAGGTGCAAGCAGGGCTTGTGTTTGCAGAACATGGGCCATCTGGTATTACACTCCACTCTCATACAAGCGACTGGAGCCAAGCTGCAATACCAGACACAACCAATGGACAAGAGGGGCACTGTTTTTGGGTATGAACACGACTGTTAGGATTCTACAATACTTTGCACGAATTTAAAGGCACTAAATATTACAATAAAGGGGACAATTTGAACTTGATAATAGTGAAAAAAAATAAAATAAAATATTTAGTAATAGATTATGGGCCTCATGTACAAGACTGGAGCAAAGCAGGCCTAGAGGTGATGCTCATAGCAACCATCACTTTCCAAATGTGACCGGTTGCTCTGGGCACTAGTGCTCATACATGAGGTCTTATATATTGGAAGGCACTGAATGACGTGAACCTTTCAGGCGATTACTGCGGTATCTAAGGGCACGATGTGATCGAGGGAGAGAAGCCGAGCTCTGTGATATATATGGGTTATATGGCCTGAGTAGATCCCGACAGGACTCCTATCAGATACAGTAAGAGTCCTGACTACCCCGGCCATACACAGTGATTGATAGCTCTCCCTGTATTGTGTACACAGAAGATCAATCACTGTGTGGGTGGAGTAGTCACGACTCTTAGGCCGGGTTCACGCGTAGTTTTTTGGTCCGGATTTTGATGCGGAATCCGCTTCAAAATCTGGATTAAAAAAAAACGCCTCCCATTGAATTCAGAAGTGACCTGCCCTTTCTTCAGGCGGATTCCGTGGCCGATTCAGCCCCAGACGTCCGCCTTGTGACACTCCCTCCTGACTAAGCCCATTAATTTGGGCCCAATCCAGAGCGGAATGCTGCGACTTCCCAAATCCCCAACAGTCGCGGAAGGCTCTTTTTGGACCGAATTTTGACGCGGCTTTCCATGTCAAAATCCGGTCCAAAAAACTCTGTCAGAACCCAGCCTTACTGTCTCTAATAGGAGTCCTGTCAGGATTTACGCCAATTCATATACACCTATATCCCAGTTCAGCTTCTTGCCCTCCATCATATCCTGCCCTTAGATACAGTAGCAGTAATCATCTGACAGGTTCAAGTTAAGGAAAGAATAGGCAGTCCAATTCCCAAAAACCGCTTACAGTATTTAAAGGGAATGTGTCACCAGAAAATTACCGTTTTTTTTTTTTTGTTTTTTTTTTAAACAAAGTTTTTGGGTTTTTTTCCCATAATTTGACAGGTTTTTTTTACATTTTCCATGTCATTGTTTTTATTTATTTTAAACTACTACATTCTACAACTTTTAATTTGACCACTAAGCCTAATAATAGACAGACACTTGCCAATTCTGTAGGGTTTTTCTTTTTAGCAATCACCTCATTTACACCACAGACAGCATTACAATAGAAGAGAACACTACTGAGCCATCACTGTATCCTCTACAGACAACAGCTTATCTTCTCTCCATTAACCGAACAAGTCTAGAAAACTCACTTATAGAAAAGGAGAGTCATTGAGTCAGCTCCAGTCTATTGCGGTCTATGGCCAGGAGACTGCTGTAAAGCATATCACTAAATGCTGTGATCAGAGCAGAGGAGAAACTCAGGCAAAATGGCAGCCCCCATTTATTTCTATTGGGTTTTAATAAATGGAAAAAATGGTGATACATTCCCTTTAAGGTCATGTTAGGGTGTTTATTCTGAGGTTACATTGAAGATTCAGTCACAGGGACCATTAGGGTGTATTCACACACTGCTGTCATTCTGCCTTTGCCATGATTTTTGTAAATGACCACTGTGTGAATACCGCCTTATAATCCTGGCCATCGAATTAGTCTAAGTGCACTTTACTGGTGAATGAATGACGGGAATCTTCTATATAGGTTTGCCTGCTGAACCCACGGCCTCGTATACATATATGCAAGTGCAATAAACAAACCAACAGTGTCTTTGGTGAAATTATCATAAAAAATTCTATAAGGTTTAGTAAAAATTTAAGGGGAAGGGGGGACAGCCCTGAAAATACTTAATGCTGATGTATTCCCATACATCTGAGTACTGAAACATAGTAACCCGATACATGACATAAAAGAAGTTCCAAGATCTCGACACCGTATTCATATTTCCGTATACGCTCTTCTATAAAACGCATCTTGTTTTTATATTTATTCAGCAAGTTAGGCTGTGTTCACACAAAAACGGTGGCCAAACCGTGATACAACCGCAATATAACAGCAACGTCTGAACACGGCCTTATACATCATCATTTAAGTGCTGTGATTAAGATCTGCCACCCCTGGCAACCACAAATATGGCTGAAAAATCGCCATTGTCTTTAAAATTCCTAAGGCTTTGGATGTAAAGGTATTCCATAATTTTCCATCCAATTTTTAAGAAGCATCCACCTTTTAAAACCAAGAATTCAGGTCTAAAACTCGTTTCCATATAGACCTTATAAACCGATAAACGTCACTTATTTGATATAGAGATCCAAATTCCCTTGTATAGAAATTTAGGAAAGTTTTCAGAGTTTAAAATTTGTGTGCAAATTTTTTGTTACGTTTTTATGCGGCGCGCACTTTTCATACGAGATGTTGTGGCTTAGCAACAAAGGGGGCATGACGTCCCATAGCCCGTCACAAACTGTTGTAAGTCACAGTGCAAATCGATGCCAGTAGTTCTGAATTTCTATCTGGTGGAAAAGCAAATTTACATGAAAGTTTGCCGTGGCCTAAGACCTGATAGAATCTATAATAAACGCCTGTCTGCCTGTAGCTGCCACTAGAGGGAGCCTAGGAGCTCTTGTAAAAGGATTATACAATACGTAGGAAACTTAACTCCCTCTAGTGGCTGCTACGGGAATTGATTTTAGATCTGTGTCCATGCAGGGGATTTGGAATGCTATATCAGAAAAATGCAGCTTCAAGTGCTATAAAAACATGTAAAGTCATTAATGGGCATAAAATGTTGGACCCATGAATGGATAAAGTGGTAAAGGTCTGTTGGAAACCGCTTTTAAAAAGGAGACGTACATACAGACTAGGTTTCCCTCACAAATACTAGTAAGTCCCTGAATGCTACAGATATTCCTACAGCAGGCCCATTCCCAGGACCCACGGGGCCCAATGGTCTGCTTCGAAAATCATATTGTATACATATTTGTTACTGTTTCTGGTGCCAAATCGATTTTTCATAGTGATGACCTGGACCCGGCATAGATCAGATGTTAGTGGACGGGCAGCACCACTCCTATTCAAGTAATAGGATCAGCGCTACAATTCCCTACAATAGCTGATCTGTGCACAGCCCGGGTGTTAGACGCCTCACCGATCACATACTGATGGCCTATCCTGGATAGGTCATGGATTTGGGACCAGAAAACCCCGTTAAAATGCCAAATAATGCTTTTGTCAGAAAATCTCTTTTAGATTTGAAGACGTCGTCCCTACTAGACCCCCGTCTTTCAGACAAAAGGTCCTGCAGAGTTGGAGATCCCCTTTATATTTCTGTTCTATATAACAGAGGGGATGCTGATTGGGGATACCCCTTTAGGACAGCTTAAAGGGGTTATCCAGGGACAGAAAATTATATGCCTATGATTTTATTACATAAAATAAAGTGACTTAGTAATATACTTGTTACCCTAGTATAGCACCGATACCTCATATGAGCACAGCCTTGCGCCCCTGGAAGTCCTGTTTTTTTCTGATTTGGTGACATGCCTACATAGGCCAATATGGCCTACAGTGGTCTTCCATAACTGATATAGTGGCAAGTCATCAATGCACATGGATTGATAGGGGGCTAACGCGATCATGATGAGGATTTAATGGAATTTTCTGGGACTATAGGATGGCGCATCAATATGTGATCAGTGGGGTGCGACACCCAGAACCCCCACAGATCAGCAGGATGAAGGAGCGCAAAGGTCAGGTGAGTGCAGCAGTCTCTTCACGGAGGAACAAGCACAGTGCAATATATGGCGTCCTGTCTGTGCTTGGCTCAGCCCCATTTAGGCAAGGGGACCGAGCTGCAGTCGTTCTACATAATTGATGATCAGGATGTCACTGAGATAGGGAAGAGACTGTATAACACGTGAGCACCGCAGCCCCCTCAAACACCTGATAGACAGGGACCTCTACTGATCACATACTGATGTCCCATCCTAAGGATAAATCATCAATAAGCAAGTCCTGGAAACCACCTTTAAACTAGCCCTCTTCTTCTACAGCGCCATCTCTAGATCACATGAACATTGACATTAGCAGAGAGATGGACAGGGATACAGGTGGTGAGAGGAGGGGCAGGACTTGTAGTTTTAAGCTTTTTCCTCCTAATGCCTATAAGATTTTGAGCGACTCTCGTATTACATCAGGGTCCAACTTATTACCTAATACATGTAATGTGTATACGCGTCTACACAATGATGTGAGGGTTTGTGTGATCCCCAGATAACCCCTTTAACACGGACAGTACAAGGGTTACTCCATAAGGACAAATCGTTGGACTTATAATGCCAAATATAAAATGATTTAGTCCTGCAGATAAAATATTTAAGAGCTCAATGTCCAAAGTATCACAAGACAAAACAAGTCTCCATATTACTAGCGCCACGTTCCGCAACGAGGAGCTGGTCTATCTTCAATCCGACATCACTTACCTGGTTTCTGCTACCCATATGGCTAGTATTTCCCAATATGTGAAATCTTAACATAATAAACAACCAACACCGCCAAGAAATTTACTGTAAAAGGACATGTGAGATGTCACTTGAAGACTGTAAAAAGGTCTGACAAAGACAATGTAGTGTATCCCAGTAAGAAGAATCGACTGTGTGCCTGTCTCGGTAATGTCACTGGTGACATAAACCAGGATAATCCGACAGCTACAGGAATCTATCACAAAGCCTGACTGTACGAGACAGCAGGCGGCGCGGCGTACATGATTAATCTAAAGCTCTGCGTATTACCTTGTAAACTTCTCTAAATGCTTCGATCATCGATTAGTTAATGTTACCTTGTGAACCCTGCAAGTAAAACTTTAGCATTCGCGAGACAACTCACTGAAAGGTCCATCTGACTGCATAGAACAATACCTGAAAGAGCTATAAGTAAAAGCAATCAAAGTACTATATAGTCGGTGCAAAAACTTCACTTTTTCAATAAGGTTGATGTAAGAGGCACGTGAAGCCAGCCCTCCAATCGACACTGAGAAGCCTCTTGTTGCCGTTTCATGGGGCAATGAGAATAAGCTAGTGCCGTACCTACAGTACATGGAGAACAAAGTCACTCCTATAGCACTGGACTCGGATTCTCCTCGCTCATCATACGTCTAATGCATACATCTCTATCAACCAGATGCCTTCTCATTGCACGCTAAATCCCAGAGAGGTCACAAGTCACCCACATTTCAGATATGGACTACTGGAAGACAGTGAAAAGGCTGGTTAGATTTAGTGTTGAAGTACGTTGCAGAGACCAATCTTCAAGTTCAAGGAAGAAACACCGGAAGCATTTCAAGAGGAAGGGAAGACTTGCAGAATTTTCCATGAAGCATCATGAATGGACATCACTTTGATCTAATGGCCGTAAAGCGTCCCCACTTCTCAGCTATGCAGCAGCTAGGTCTCGTCCTCGTAGCTTTCCCTCCATACTGTGTCGTGTGTCCATCCAGCACCAGGCTGGTCTCCAGGTTTAGAGCAGGTTCCTCTAGGTTCTTCATGTGATGCGGGGGTATCAAGGGCGGGAAGGCAACTGCGCAATAAGGCCTCGTCTGTAATGAATTTCTAGCAACACTGAAATGCCATGGACAGGTAAAGTATGGATGGCACTGCCTTTTCCAAATGAGTAAAAATCATAGTAGTAAAATATGCAAAGGGTTTCTCAGTAATAATCGGTTACACAAACAGAGCAGGACAGGGCACCATGGAAAAACCCACCCTGCTGGCACTGAAATGGTAAACCTCAGAGCTATTCTATATACGCCACACAGAGAGCGGTAGGGTGTGGGGGCATGGACACGTCTGATAGTGCTTGAAGCCCTTATATGTACGGAGTTCTGAGGTTCTTGATCTGACCTGATGGGATCTGAAGATTAGTGCTTTAGCCACTGGATGTCTGTGTACTAAGAAAAAAGGAAAAATAATAGTCCCTAAACACCCTTTACCGAACTTTAAAAACAAATATATATACGTATATATATTTTTTATTATCCGTATCCGCCCGTTCTGTGCTGGGGCTTAGTTATTCAGCTCAGTCTTTGGGGGCTGAGGCATCCCGTTGGTTAGTTCTAGGTTTAATGGAGCAAGTACATCATCTGCTGGCTGCTTGTGACTGTGGTGACATGATGACGTGTGACTGTAGAATCTGACTATGGCCGTCTGTCCTTTGGCTAGCCATCTGCGTGAGCACTGAAGTGGCCATGTGTTCGGCTGGTGAGCGGAGCCCATTAGGAGAGGCAGAGGACAAGGAGCTGTGTTGGGAGACCGGGGCAGGAGAGCCTCTGCTATCACAGCTGTCTTTGAGGTTTTCTGCACAAAAGAAAAAGACAAAAGATAAAATAAGGTCCAAGCAGAAGGAAAATACCTGAGAAGTGATCAGTGACGCGATAGTACCGAAGATGAAAGACCAGCGCGTACGTCTAATATGCAACACCTGAGACATTTTTGCAAACCAAATCTAACGTGTTTTGCAGGCACAAAGATAAAAGGATTTGTGTCAGATTGGTCAGACAGGGGTTTAAAGGCAACAGTGGAAATGTTAAAGGCATCTGCCATAAGACAGGCACACTTTAACAATAGAAGCATGATGGGCAAGTGGACAGTGTGACTAAGGCGCCGCAAATCGTACTCTGTAATGGTACCATACTGTACGATTTACTGGGTAGCTGGGGAAAAAATCAGAATGGGGTGGAATTGGAGAAAAACTTCATTTGTGTGACTTTGATGGGCTTTGTTTTTATGGCATTTACTGTGCAGCCAAAATGATATGTCCCTGTATTCTATGGGTCAGTAAGATTCTGGTGATACCAAATTTATATAGTTTTTATTTTTTCAAAGTTTTGGATTTTTTCAAGTAAACACATTCTGACACCCATATATTTTCACATATAGCAATGTGTAGGACATATTTT
Source organism: Leptodactylus fuscus (assembly GCF_031893055.1). Classification (NCBI taxonomy): domain Eukaryota; kingdom Metazoa; phylum Chordata; class Amphibia; order Anura; family Leptodactylidae; genus Leptodactylus; species Leptodactylus fuscus. Next base: position 231,162,039 of record NC_134266.1, read on the forward strand.
TTTGCAGGACAAGATGTACTTTTTGATTATACACTTTTGGAGAATGTCTAACGTTGTGATTGCTTTTTGTTCAAATTTTTGTGGGAGACGAACAGCTACCGCAAAGGTGTTAGTATTTTTATGTTTGTAGAGCAGATGGTTTCAAGCGTTGTTTTGGGTAAGTTTGTTTTTGTTTATTTATTATTTTAAATTTGGAGGGGGTTCAAATGTTCAAAATTTTACATTTTTGTTTTTTTCTTTATATATTTTTTTTAAATTATTTATTTTTATTAGCCTTCCCCATTGGGCTTGAATCTCCAATCTTTTAATTGCATGCCCCATACAACTGTATTGCAGTTTATTAGACTTTTGCTACATAGCTAGTGAGGCTGATCACACGACCAGCCTCAATAGCTATATTACTATGACAGACCTGGGAGCTCCTGAGTTTTGGGTATTTTCATGCAGCTGAATTTGCTGCCAATTTTGGGGCAGATGCTAAGGGACAAAACTGTCTGGCAAGGTCTTAATCCCAAAAGCAAAAGGTAGAAGTATAAGATCTTCCTATACATTTCCCATTGCTTTTCTAGCTATTCTTGACGTTGGTTCTAAAAAACCGCAACAACATCTGCAACAAAAAAAACCTGCGTTTAAGCAATGTGGGGCCTCAGCCTTAAAGTTAGGGGATCTTTTCTAACTTTAATTTTAGAATAGAAGGATCAGCATACTTGACAACTACATTACAGAATGTAAGTAATAGTTGTAGCTGAGATGGGTTTTACCATATCAGACAGTGTCTGCACAGGATATGCCATAAATGTATTATAGAAGCAAGTCCTATCCCATAAATGTTTTCTAACTTCCACAGGAGTGAACATTCGCACCTCTCTATTCATAGAAGCCACAGGAGAGAGGGTCCTCATTTTGAATATAGGGGGAAGATCCCACAGGTAGGACCGGCATCTATAAGATATAGGGATATAGTAAAGCCCCTCCAACTCCCCCCAGTGGATTCCCTATAAATAGAATACTGTGCATAAAAGAATCAGTGACTGGGGTAGGGCACATGACAAATCGCACCCACTGAGAGACACTCGAATGACGCTGACAAAGAGAGTACAACACTGGTAAGTAACTAAACAGAGTCCTACTCACCTAGATAGACCTGGTTCTTCTTTTGCAGGGCGGTTACGGGGCAGTCTTTGTGTGCGAGCAACAACTGCTTTAACTGGGCTACTTCATTTCTCAGAAGAGTAACCTCATTCTAAAAGGTGGAAAGTCAGGGAGAAGTGTTATAAGCCAAGGCTACCAGGTACAGAGCATGATCGAATTCTAGCCCCCGCATTCAGTCACTTACACTAAGCTGCACATTCTGAGTGGTCAGTTCCTCTGCCTTTTTCTCCAGAGAGGATACCCAAACCTTCCGTTTCTGACGACAACGCGAGGCCGCAGCTCGGTTTCTCTCAAGGAAGCGCTGGCGACGTTCGTCTGGATCTTCGTCTGTTGCTCTCCGTCGCCTACCCCCAGTGCTTGGGGTGGGCTGAGCAGGAGATACCTGTAGGTAAATTGCAATAAGACAAGTGAATCATTCGTTCTACTTAAAGCGGAACTAAACCTTCAAACAACTTTTGATTTTTTAGCAGCCTTTGTGACATTTTAAATATGTGACATTTATAATATACTTTATTAACAAATTTAGCTCCTTTTAGTGAAATCCTGCATTACTTTATTCTGTCTCTCATTGTCTAAAATGAGGATGGGTCGAAGGTCACTTCAATCAGTTATACCTTGGGTATTATAAAACGTAGAACCGTGCTTCTGGTGTCACATGACAGCTCAACACACAGTCAGGATTAGGATATTTATTTGCGGCTGCTCCAAATCCAGACTGTGTTTTCAACCCCTGATATCTCTGGAAAGAATACAGAGAGAACTGCAACCATAGGGTTTTATGAAAAATGATAATCTACTATTTCTAGATTTTATGATCCCAGATATATAACGGTTTGAAGTGACCCCTGCCTCCACCCTCGTTTTCCCTGTAATGCACACAAGCCTAGTAGAGGACAGCCCTCAGTAGAGAAGAAAGGAACAGAGTAATGAAATGCAGGATTTCACAGAAAGGAGACAAAATATGTAATATTACAAAATGCCTGAAAATCTTTTTAAACTACAAAGGAGACTAGTCGCATAAAGAGGACAATTATGGTTAAAGGGGTATTCTAGTCAGAAGCTTTTATTCCCTATGTAGTGTAGTGGAGGTCAAAATACTGAGGGCCTAAAACAGGCAACCATGGTTTCCTCAAAAGCAAGGCCAAGGCCTAGCGGAACGTGACTGGAGCGATGGTCGAGCATCAGTCCCATACACTTTGAATGGAGTGTCAGGCTCATTACTGAACGCAGCTCCGTTTATACTCCTAGCCATGCTTTTGGAGTTGGGGTCCCCTGTTTTGGCAATTGTGGGGGTCCAAGTTGTTGCACTTCGCTGACCTAGCATTAATTACTATCAAGGTATGTTCACACACAGGAATTTGGAGCTGATTTTCTTGCAGATTCCACCTTAATTCTGCCAAACATTCATGTCAATGAGAGTCAGTGACAGATTTTTTTTCTACTAGCTTATTTTTTTCAGTTACCGGAAATATGAAGCGTACTGCGTGTTCTTCCTGTGGATTCGGCCTGAAACTCACATTAAAATGAATAGGAGGAAAATCCGGGGGCAATTTATTGATGGAGATTTTGGAGCAGATTTCCAGAATCAGCTTCGAAAATCTCCTTCAAATCCCTGAAGCATTTTTTTTTTTTAACATAACCTTTTGTCCAACTTGTCAATAGGAAGTTCATCACATATTTGAGTCTTATTTCTTCTGAAAATTCGGTAATTTTACCCAATTTGCAGATAGAAAATGACTAGTTTCACCCCACTGACATAAAAACAGTCACCATTTCACTCAGCAGCTGTCAGAACTCCAATTCGTCCCAATTAGATGGGATGTTATATTGTAAAAATCCAGCTATTTCCTAAAAAAGCCTTGTAGGTTTCGTAGTCCCTTACCTGAGGCTGTGCAGGTGAAGGTGCATCTGGGTGTTGAACCAATATTTGGCTCTGTTCTGGTCGAGATGCCACCATAGCCATCCCTCCATTCAGAGAAGATGGAACTTGGTGAGTAAGGGAGGCTTTAAGTCTCTGAGAAAGAAATGCAAAGGAATCAGGAGTAAAACTTTTCACACAATAGTCCAAAAATAGCACGAAAATAGAAAAAAACAATACAAGACAGCAAGTACAGCAGCATCAGAAAGGAGTACATTTATTATAGCACACTGCATAGAGGAGAGTAAAGAACCCAATAAAATAGGTAAAAACTTATAACATGCTGTGCGGGAACTCACCAATTTGGTTTCTGCGTGAGCTGAAAGACCAGAAGGAGAAATATGCCCTGCACCTCCAATAATTGGGGGCCCAGGGATCCCTGGAATATTGGGCACCATGTTCATAGGTCTTGCCAACTAAACAAAGTAATACAAAAGCAAAAAATAAATTAAATAGTGGTACCCGGGATCTTTCCAATTAACATTACGTCACCTAGACAAATCTCCTTACCGATATAACCGATGGCATCTGTACATGAGGGCCCGGAAGGAAGGGGACAGTCTGGCCATTGCCCAGATGCATCATAAGGGGAACAGAGCTACCCGGGGAACTGCAATGCAGAGAAGATATGATTGACAAATGGCTTACACTTATAACCGGGGTTCACTCACAAAAGAATAAAGCTGCAGTCTGCTTGTCACACAGACGCAAATGTGAATATAGCCTAAAGCACATACGGACGGGAGTCATGCTGACCACACTGGGTCTTTAGTGATACATATCCGTACAGCAATAAAATTGTGCAAATGGTGTTTAACCACAATCACACTACTGTTCAACAGTGCAAGCAATGGTGAGCAAAAGGGGGAAGGAAGCAACACTTTTAGGGCTCATTGACACGGGCACAGAGGGGGCGGATTATGGCGCGGAATCCATGTCATAATCCGCCCCCCTCACAATGGTGGTCTATGGAAACCGCTAGCGTTCTTTTTTCCACTAGCAGGTTGCCGCTAGTGGAAAAAAGAAGCGAGCTGCCCTTTCTTCAGGCGGATTCTGCGGCTGAATCAGCTGTGGCGTCCGCCTCGTAGCAGCACCCTCAGGACTAGGCCCATTCATTTGGGCCTAATCCGGAGCAGAAAGCCGCGACGGGATGCTGTGCACTGCACCGGCATCCCGTCGCAACGGAATATGCACACGCGGATTTGCATGTGAACTGAGTCTTACAGATGTAATGAGCAAGGTAATACACTTTTGCAGCCCCCCACTTACAGAATGACAGGAAAACAGCACTGTAGCCCTTTTGCTAGATTTTCTTAATACATCGACCCCCCCTGGCTACTCACTATGCAAGGAATGGCAATGTGACCACACTTAAAGAGGGTCTGTTGCCACAACCAAATATATCAGACCAGAACTGCAGATAGATTGACCAGGTGCTGTTATTGTCATTATGTAAGTGAGCACTTTGGAGCAATGAGGGTGTTGGGATTGCTCTATAAAGGTAAGCAGCAATGCCTTAATTGCTCAAAGGAGATAGTTTGCATATTGATAATATGAAGATATCTGGCAATATGCCAATGTAAAGAATTGCTATATCCCTTTAGAAAAACAATAATATGACACCCATTGCTGCATATGCAACAAATATGACATTTTAATAAAGCAGGAAAATGAACCAATATGAGGTTCGCATGCACCAGTGCAATACAACGCAAAAAGCATGTGAATTATGAAAGGATAGAACTGAAGGAGGAAAGAACCCAAGATTTATGGCAACACCAAAAAAAGACAAGAAAGTGCATGGTTCTTACCCTAGCTGTCTGTTGGACGGAGGGGCCTGAGTGATGACAGATGTAGGTGAAGGCAGTGTTGGGTGCAAAGGATCATATCCCATATGAAGGGGTAGTGAACCAGGCCGTACTATTGTTGGAGTGGGCGTTGAGCTGACCTGCGGCTTTGGTGGAACCTTAACCAGACACAGTAAAAATCATCAGTGCTATACAATGTAGAAAGTCATCCTGCATGACATGATACGGATCACCTGCAACCACACAAGGTTTAATACATTGACTTATTATAGTTCTTAAAGGTGCATACATGTATTAGGTAATAGTTGCATGTTATGGTCTCGATGACTACTATCTAATATACATCAGCTGAAAACAAGGTCAGAAAAGATGAATTTGTTCCATTCATTGGTTGCTCCATGTATTTATGGCTTAGCCAGTGATGATAAATGAACTTACTACCCTGATATGGGACAACATCTCCAGAGGTGTACGAGACCCTACTGCACCTTCAAACCCCTCCAATATGGAGGCATACAGGATATTATTCTGTTATATTCTGTAAGTAAATATCAGATTCTATATTAGGTTTCTAGGGAATATTTCTGTTAATAGAGTGCCACATAAAAGCACTGTACAGCAGCGCAAAGAGTGCCTATGGCGCTGTATGACAAGGCCACAAGGACTACATGGACCCATTTCTGTGCACAAGGTTCTGCTATATGGGAAAACTTTCCAGTGACATTCTTGCCATGTATAAATCCCTACCTTCTCCTCGGTGTATGATCTAGGACTGTCCGGAGGGGAGGAGTCCACGTCTACTGGCTCTTCCTCTTTGATTTTGATATCAGGAGTTGAAGGTAAAGACATGTCCAGTGGTCCCGCACTCTGCAAGACACAAAGACAGGGAATGAACATGCTACGAGGGCTTAGAGAGAATCCATCCGAAACCAATTTCCCATAAGGACACCTGGAAATCATTTCTATAATAAAACAATAAAAGTTGAAAGAATTAACTTGTAATGCTAAAAATGCACATTCATGACCCATATTTAAAGGAGTATTCCCATTATGGACATATATGCCATATCTACAAAACAGGTCATAAATTGTTTAATTTGTGCACCTCACATCGATCTGCGAAACATGGGTCTAAAAGGAAGAGATGGTCATGTTAATGCGTGACTCTCAGCTGGCTTTCGATCTAGGTTCCTGGACAAAGCACTTTCCCCTCTTTTATATATGAATAAAATAGGGATTTACCGTATTTTTCGGACTATAAGACGCAAATTTGGGGGGAAAAGAAGGGTGCGTCTTATAGGCCGAATGTGGCGCCTGGCACCCGCTCTAATAGAGAAGCGGAAGCCGGCAAGTGATAGACGCCATTACAGGTGCCGGGGCCTGAGACATCGCTGCCCTGCCCTGCATGAAGCCAGCAGCGGGAGGAGTGATGCTATTCCGCTCCTCCGTCCCCCCGCCGCTGGCTTCATGCAGGGCAGGGCAGCGATGTCTCAGGCCCCGGCGTCTATCCCTCCCCGGCATCCGCCTCTCTAGTACAGCGGATGCCGGTTCAGTATCAGCGGCCCCTTCTCCCCCGGGGCCGGTCCCCACCGGCCCCGTACCTGTAAAGTTGCAGGCCGGCTCCTGCGCGGCGATATCGCAGGAGCCGACCTGTTCGGGTGACAGCCGGGAGCCTAATGAGGCTCCCCGGCCTGTCACGGCTATATATTAGTATTGCGGCTGGGTCTATAACCAGCCGTAATACTAATACACAGAATGTCCCGTAGACGGCAATACAGTTGTATTGCCGTCTATGGGACTTGCGATCAAGTGACCGCAGGTTCAAGCCCCGGGGGGAATAAAATAGTAAAAAAAAAAAAAAAAAAAAAAGCTTTAAAAATATATAATAAAAATATGAAATAAATAAAAGTTCTAAATCACTTCCTGTCCCTAGAATATATATATAAAAGTAGAAAATCATATATCATAAACCACCGGTTTTTTTTTCAATAAAAGGTGATCTAAGCAATAGATATTCCCCAAAATGGTATAACTAAAAAGTACTTCTGGACCCGCAAAAAAAAACACTCTATGCATCCCCGTACAGCTGCAGGGTCACCTGTCAATGTGGCCTTGCAGCTGTTGCAAAACTACAACTCCCATATATTAAATATTTTACCAGTTTTTGCTTCAAAATTTTTTTTCCCTATTTTCCTCCTCTAAAACCTAGGTGTGTCTTATAGTCCGAAAAATACGGTACATGAAAATGTGGTTCCAACATTGAACGACAGAGGCATAGCTAGAAACTGTAGAATCATCTCTACAACATACTGGGTTTAGGTTTATAACCAATTTACTACTGACAGACTCCCTTTAAGCCTTAAGTACTATCATAGCGTCTATCATAATGATATGTGTATGATAGCGGTGTATGATAGACACCATGATAGGACTTAATGGTTAATCTCTATGGACAGAGATTTATAAAAAGAAAATAAATTAAAAAAGAAAATGTTAACCTTTAAAAGATCAAAAATTTAAAACATTTCCTCACTGCCCACAGAAACTGGGATTAATGGGTGAGATTTACTAGTCTTGTGGTACCAGTGTCTCTTCCTATGCAGTGTGTGGGGGGTGCACATGGGGGAATTTATATTGAGTCACTAATGCTAATTCTTTTTAACATAATCCGCGTCATTTGGAACTTTTTTCCAAGTAACTTGCCAGATTTATCATCTTTTTGTATATATATAAAAAAAAAAGGGTTTTACTTAACACTTGTGGTTTTGCATTTGGCGATATCGGGTATGGTTTAAATAGAATTGAGGTTGTAGATATATTTAGAACGTGCACCTTTTACAAACACACAATTGTATGTGTATACACATCCCGCTCCCTCAGCAACGTAAGACTGTGTTCACACAGAGGAATTTATTGCGGATTTGGAGGCGTATTTCACCCCTGAATCCTGAGCAGATTCCTCCTGGAATCCGCCTCCCATTGTTTTCAATGAGAGATAGAGATTGCAGCAGAATGCGGAAAAAAGGAGCGTCCTGTTTGATCTTACGAAAATTCCATAGATGATACAGCCGCGGGGTCCACGGCTCGAGACTACCTCCTGATGAGGCCCATACATCTGCGATGGGATGGAGATGCACTGCATCAGCAATGCGCCGCAGCTAGACTGCATCAAAAATGCTGGCGGTGGCAAACGAAGAGAAATTCCTCTTCATTTTCCGCTGTGTGAACATACCCTGAGAGTTATCAAAAAATACAGGAGCGCTGTGGAAGGATGAGGGAAGATCGATTTGCATAGAACTTATTACATAAAGTGCATCTTTTTCATAAATTTTTTTATTTCATTTCAGACACAAGATGCACGATATTAAAATGCTGTAAAACTTTGCAGATATTGTCTATGCATTATGTGATAACACGGCTGTAAATGCACTGATGGGAAACTGGTTGCCCATAGCAATCAATTATATCACAACTTTTCATTTACATTTCTGCAGTTTAAAAATAAAAGCAGGGTTCTGATTGGTTGCTATGGCCAACAAGTGAAACTTTAGCTTGAGGCCTATATATCCGTATGAGGCATGTTATCCGAACGTGACCGTGTGCGTGTTACAGGGCCATGATTAAACAGCACGGATGGTACATGGATGGCATCTGTGTGCCTCCATGACCCCATTCACCGAGGTCAGTGTACATGGGCCGCAATATGGACAGGAATAAGACTTGGCCTTTGTCTTGCCCATGCTTACAGCTCCATACACAGGACTGTGAAAATACATGATGTGTATGGAGCTATAGAAATGAAGAAGTCAGTGTGTTCGCTGTGAAACGTGGTCAAGTGCATCAGGCTCAAATATGAGTCACTTGTAGTCGCCACTTTTTCACAAGAAGTTTAACAATTGGGAATTGTTCATGTGTATTGCATCACACAGGCTTGAGATTCTTATCATAGTTCACCTTTTTGTCATCTTCATCTTCAGCGCCTTTCTTGAAATCATGTTCAAAAGAACTGGCTAGCTCATTGAACAGCCCGACTTCTTCACAATTCTTCAAAAACCGTGTGGGAGTGGGAGTCTGATCTAGAAAGACAGGAGAGACATGTAACAATACACGAGTTCTATATATTAAACCATCAAATAAAATATAATAAATATAAAGCCAGACAATGCTTCACACGCAGACCACATCCCAAAATCTATCAGGAAATGGATCTTCATTGAAGCTGAACTTAAGGTTGTGTTCACACTGACGACATATTACAGCTAAGGAATTCTTCGCAAAAAATTTAAAGGAACAAAACTGCAACAGATCCCACTAGGGTATATTCACATAACAGATTTGTTGTTACATGTTTGTGATCTCTTATATCTGACCGGGGCTGGTTTTCAAAGCACGTGGATGGATATGTGCCAGCTATATTTAGAAGTACGGAAATCTTCCATGTATGACTATCAGTGTATAAGAGGGTGCATTACATTATGCATTCTGCATTGTTTTTCTGGCATTTAAAGGATCTGCTAAAAAGGAACGCAAAGGGCACAATCAGACACAAAAGTATGGATACACTTTTGTGTCCACTGGCTTCCGTTTTTAGTTAATATGTTAAAAGGATCAAAAAAATTCATTCAAAAATGTGATTTAAATATATTTTAAGATTTTTCTATAGCATCTGGCATAGTGGTACTATAGCACATCCATCAACATCCTCTTATCGAGTAGCACTGCAGATGGCACTGTGCACACGTTAGACAATGCAAACCACTGAAGGATGTGCTGGGTCATAGGACCCTCTAACAGCAGCCATATCTAGGCATAGCATTGAAGCCTCAAAGCAAATCGACGGGGTACACAGAATAACAGCTGTGCAGAGAGGAGACCAGATGGGCAACACCTGGAACACCTAATGTAAGAATGCAGAAATAAGGCCGAAACTGGCCGACCCTTTAACATAGTTGGAAGATTTATGGAATGCCGTGAGAAGCCGGGCCTGCTGCTTATAGCACCCAAAGCTCAGCTTCCATTTCTTATAATGTTTTTGTGAAAGTTGCACAGTGATGGGTTGCCAGTTTCTGTAAGACACCCGTATAACTTAAAGCGTAACTAAAGTTTAGTAAAATTTGTCTCCTTACTGTGAAATCCTGCATTTTTTTTTCTTACATTCCCTTGCTTCTGTATGGAGATCTGTTCCTGCCTCTCAGTGAATATTACTGTGTATGATGTAGGGGAATAGCAGCCATTTCATATGACACCAAAACAATTCAGCGCACTGTCGGCTTTCCAGCAGTATATAGAACTGCCTGTGCCCCGGACCATGAAAGGTCCTCTTTAAGTATATTACAAATTTATTTTTGATGCAAATACTGCCAGAAAATCTGAAGTGTTGTCCGAAAGTTTAGTTATGCTTTAAGGCCCTTTCTTTTACCCCTGAATTATGCTAATTTCACATTAGGACTGCTAAAATACCAGGTACACAATGAGCCAGACAGATCCCATTGACCATAATGGGATCAGTCGTGTGTATGTTTTAAAACTGAATCTGCGGAGGAAAAAGTTCTCGGATTTACGGCAGACACTGTGAGTCACCAACGTAGACTATGGCGCAAATGTAAACGTAGCCTTATCTGTAAGTGGGTGCAAGGCATTACCTTGGATGATCACAGAGTCAGTCCTTGCAGGCCCAAACTTTAGAGTCATCTCATGCTTGTGTTTGTGTACGGCCAAATGGTCTTCATTTGTAAAACGCTATATTAAAAGAGAACAAATAGTTAATAGTTAAAAATAAAATATTATTATTATTATTAAGTAAATCTATACATAAAAGTTTAAACAACGTCCAACAACCAACCTAAGGCAGAAACCAAAGCAGGCCTTAATGTGAATGAGGCTGAGCTGCAATTCCAGTACTGCCCATTGAAAAATAGAGGTGCAGTTTCCAAGAAAAAAAAAATCCCTAAACCAGTGTCAGATTGGGGTTACTTGGGTCCAACAGATAAAATGATTCTGAATGGCCTATCATCCAACAATCCCTAGAATATAAACCATAGTAGCCTTTGAATTTGGATGGCTTGAGCTGGACCATTAGTGTGTTTGAGCCTGGGCCAGGCACAGGATCCTCTAATATTCTGGTTAGCCAGTCAGTTGGTGTATTTTTGACTAATACGTTTTTTTAAAAATTATTATTTGCAATGGGCGGCTACTAGGAGCAGATGTGGAAATAGTACATATGCGCTACTGCTAACACTATCTCACTGCGCCATTTTATGTACACATGTGCAAATACATGTGACGTATATGTACAACAAAATACATTAGGATTTGCAAAGCGCCCCAGGCAGAACCAACAAAATATACAGCTTACACTAGGTGAACACCTGCGTTCAGGCCCAAGCGGACCCCACGAACCGAAACCTAATCCGCTTAAAAGAAAAGTGGTTACCCTCAGAAACCCGCGGACCCCATAGACTATAATGGGGTCCGCCAGGTTTCAGCCAGATTTCTGCCCGAAAGAGGTGGACTTTTCTCTCTGCGTTTTTAAAGCAGAATAGGGAATGGAATCCCAGAGCGGAGATCAGGCGCAGGTATGAACCTAGCCTTACTGGTACTAAAAGGTAAAGTTTTCAGTGTACGCAAAAGATCAAGTATAACCAGAGCTGAAGTTGAGTTGAGGGCCAGAATTAAGTCAGAAAAAAACAAAAAAAACAAAAAACAACTTACTGACCCCGACTTCAAAATAAAATAATGAATTTTAATTATATTATACATTTATATTAATATTGAATAATTATAATAGACATATTTTGTTACATATTTACACTCATAGGAATTCAATCACTGGTTTTTTTTTTTTTTTCATGAATTAAATGATATTTACTGCTCTGAGCTGCAGTCAGGCTGTGGAGTCAGAGTTGGTGGTTTGGCCTTTTGACTCCACAGCCCTTGTACCATCAAGATAGAGGAAGAATCAATAACAAATTTGAGATCTATTACTGGCACATAGAGCGTCTGCACCAGTCCAGTGTTATAAATCTGTTCGGCAGAGGAGGAACAATTACTGAATTTTTTACCCTAAAAGCGCCATGACCAGCCAGCCGGATTTTCCAGCTATTTATTCATACGTTGCTCACACAAAAGATTCAGAATATGCAAAACTAAAAACATAGATACAAAAAAGCAGCTACACCACGGTGTTACATTGATAAATTAGGAGGGGGGATTGAAACGAATACGGGGAGTTCTTCTAACAGCTGAGAAATGCATTCCAGCAGCCAGGAAAAGTGAATAAAGGGCACCGCACCCCCTCAAGTCCCGTGCTTTTAGTGCCAAAACAACCTCAGGAAAAATAGGCCCCTGGAAGCCGTGTCCAGGCCTGGCACGCACAGCCTGCGGAAACATGAGAGCTATGGGATTACTGCACACATACAATCACACAACCATGTTCCTCCACTTCCTCTCGCCTGAAGGAGAGCATATGTGCATGTGGGGTGGGGTGGGGGGTCCGGGCAGCTGGAGAAAGGATGAAAAATGCTTGATAGCGTTTTATATGTGATCATCATCCATTATTCAATGTGTATTATGAGACGGGACCAAGTCAAGGGACAGGAATGGACTAAATTAGGAAAGAAGGTGGGAGTGCTTAACTCTTTAAAGCAAGAAGCCAACTTTGGACCAGAGGACCGCAGGAATGTTTCCCCCCCTTTCCTCTCGGCATTTTCGTGGTCATAACTTTTTTTATTATTATTATATTTATGTCGATTTAGCTGTGAGAGACGGGGTATTTCACAAGTTCCACTCACTCAGACTTTTGTTCGAGTAGTTTATAGCAGTTTTTACTACAGCGTTGTAATTCTTTAGTACAGGTAGTTGCTGCTACTGCTTTATTTGCTCTAAATACGTCTTGTTTATAGGTGTTAAAAATGTTTTAGATGGTAATACCATGGGTGCAACGAAAAAATTACCAGCAAAACTGCACAGCCTGTTAAAGGGGTTGTCTGGGAATGACAGATTTCTGCCAGGGAAGCTGAAAAATGGAGAGAAAAAACAAACAAAAACCCCCGCAACAAACTCCCCTATCCCCGACTCTCCGGTGTCCCCACTGCGGCCTTGGAAAAGACCTGGGATGTCACTCGTACACAACACCTGTGACGTCTTGTTTCCTTCATCTGCTGATTGTCCTCAATGGTGATGTGTGGCAAGGACTTCCGCTGGAACAAGCCACCGGGCAGAAACCGGTAATTCCTGGCCACAAAATATGGGTGAAGTTTAAACCACATGTGGATGCTGAAATGGGTAAACCCAGTCTTATGCACTCAGTGAAAACTTGTTGGATGTGCGATTATTTTTCTCAGAAACTGTGCCCATGTGATCACTATGGTTCCTGCCATGGACCTCTGGCAGCAGCTTTTCTATGCAGAGAACTAAAGGATCGGGCATGCTGAAAAAAAATATGCCCAGCCATTCTTTCCTCTGCCATCTACCATAAGGGAAAGTCAGGGCACCCACACATTAGACCACCAGCTGGTGTCTTTTAAAGGGCACCTAACTTTTCAAGTGTGTGTATACATGAAGAGTAACCCAAAGTCTCGCTATTATACCATCTGTATCTTGCATTTTTGCCTGACTTCATCTTCTCTAATTTTCAGTTCTCCCTGAGCTGGTGGGCAGAGACTAGCTACTATGCAGTTTCCCATAGACAGCATGCCAATATTAGAGGTGTATCTACTCATCTAAACAAACATTCTCTCAAGTAGATTATATAGGACTAGAGATGAGCGAATATACTCGATCGAATACCTCGGCCGCATAGCTCCCGGCGCCAGGGAAGATGGGATGGGCAGTAAAAATTCGAAGCCCTGGAAGTGTTTTTGCAACGGGAGCTATGCAGCGCAGGTATTCGATCAAGTATATTCGCTCATCTCTATATAGGACATTATAGACATATATTATTGTAAAAGCAGAAGACAGGGCCTGACCCCGAAGAGATCGCTGAAGAGGCAGAACCAAAAGAATGGAAGCACAGCAAAAATAATTGAACAATGATTGTGAAGAATAATCCAATTTTATTTAAAGGAGCTCCATAAGAATGTTTTTTTGGGGTAGGTTGACCCATTCTTCAAACCAGTGGAGTGATTCTTTTAGCTCTGCACCTTCAGTGATCTCATTGGGATCAGTCCTGCTCTTTTGCTGCGTTGTCCCACCTGGGACAACGTACCTGATGGTATCACGCTCAGCTGCAACCATCCATATTGGGCAAAAATTGATGCATTTTGCCTTTTGTTCTTTCCACACAAGTGAGTACCTATTGACACACTGGACAGGTGGCCATTTTATACAGCTGTGACATTATCACCCAATAAGATGTTTTTTCTAAATGTGCCCCGTTTGTCTGTACCGATGTAAAACAAAGCACTTGGGTTGAGACAGAAACTACCTATTTAGATACAGCAACCTCTATCTGTACCAGTGTCTCTCCACTCTTACTTGGCACCTGCTTACTCCATCCCCTCTCCATAGACCTCTATATGCTTTAACACATCTTTGAGCTGTAGTCAATCTTGCTCTAGGAAAATGGATTAAGCAGAGACTCCAGAGTGAATGTCTATTTAGGAAGGAAGGAAGGAGAGAACTAGGAAACGAACCAGAGAAAGAAGCACTTTCCTCTGATAAGATATATTACTGATTTATACCAAGTCTGTTGAAAAGTTAATAAAAATAATAATAATAATAATAATAGGAAAAAAAATATATCAAACACCTCAAACAAAGACCACCTTAGTGTTTTCTAGATTTTTTTTGTTAGGTGAGGTTGGGGGACAATAATCATGCAATACTCCACTAAGGAAAAGATATGCAAAGTAAGGCGAGGGGAGAGCAGTGCCTCTAGCGCCACCTGTTGGGAGAGACTGACAAAGGGCAATCAGTCTGAAACTGCGGTCTACAGATTAGCGTACATCTAAGTTGTGTCCCTGTGTTTGCTGCTCTCACACGAGCCATGAAACGCAGTCAATGTGGGTTTCGGTTTACCGCCCTAAACACTATGCGGGGAGACAGTTATCCATGATGTTAGGAGTCCCTGCCCCCTGTCTTATACAGTGATCACTATTGGTCCTGTATATTGGAGGGAGGCAAGAACTGCTAGCATCATAGATTGCAGGGGTCTGTCTCCCTGAGAAATCCAGCACACGCACAGACCGAGTATCAGACGTACATGATGGCTGCCTTCCAACAGGTGGTGCTACAGACACAGCTCATTTGCGTAGAGGAGCATTGCATGGCCTACAAGACAAGACCCTCCATTTCACACCGCCCCCTCTAAGGAGAAAAAGATGCCCCCATAATATTTTAGAATCAATCTTAAAAGTCAAAAGCCGACATGAAAAACAGGCAGTGGATAGGAAAAAAAAAAAAAAAAGGAAAACAAATATTGAATGTCCTTTGTTAGATATACCCCGGAGAAGGGATGATCTGTAAAGATCGCCCTGACAACGTCTGCAGGTTGTGCGGTATTTCAATTAGACAGGAGGACGTCTACAGGACCTGGTCCTGGTGACAATACACACTGGAGTTCCTGTTAGTCTGTGAGTCACTAGAGAGTAGTCTGGATACATTTATTTTGTGACAGCAGGGGGCACTTTGTATAAAGGAAAGGCCATGTGCATCATGGAGTATGAATCAGACAAATACCAGTGTAACCTAGACTCTGTATTACACCGCCACCGAAAGGATGACGGTGACTCATCTTGTCTGCAAGAAGTAACCCTACCGCTGCCAATACTCCACGCAGTAAATATCTATAGGCTGCCCAATTCTGGTTAAGTGCCCCACATTGTATATGTAGTGTCACACAAACATTAGCTCCATAGTCTTCATCGCCGCACGATAAATATAATTTCCATCTACAAATCCTATTCTATTAATATTTAGGTGATATTTCACACATACCTAGATATTCACTAGGAAGGAGCAATAGGCTACTTCTTAGGTCCCACACTCACCCGGTATCCCGACTGCGACCGGAGAACGTTCTCTCTGCCTCCGCTGTAGGACCTGAGATGACTTCATCGCAGGTCTTTCAGCTGGGCTGCAATTGCTTGCCTGCAGTCTGGGGGCAGGCCACAGCGGAATCCGAGCGGCCTGATGGGTTCGTGGTATTGCGTGGGCGGCAACAGTCACCAAGATCGCGCCGGAGAAAATGGCGGCTTCTCCCAGTACCAGAGCGCCGCCGCCAAGCCGGCCGGCAGCATGGAGCTGGCAGAAGTTCTCGCACACAATTGCCAGACATACCTCCGCAGCACCTCTTCACTGACTACATCATCCCTGCAAATGAAGCACAGCCTAGCCGAGACGCCCTGTAGCGGCCTCCAGGTAGGGCTTGCTGTCTGCGGGGATTAGGGCCTTTTACAGTGCAGGGGGGGAGGGAGGAGGGATGTTGGGGCTCCATGGATGAATAGGGTTGTTCGGGGGGGGGGGGGGGGGGGATGTTGGGGGTCCGGGGATGAAGAAGGTTGTTGTTGTTGTGGGGGATGGGAAAAGGGATGTTGGGGTCCAGGGATCCGGAGGATTGTTTGGGGAAGGGGGGGGGGGGGGAAGGGATGTTGGAGGTCCAGCAGGGAAAGGGGAGCCAGGTATTCAGGGGTGGCCACGCAGGGAACTGTGGTAGGGGTGCAGCAGGGGGTGCTTTGCATATCTTCAACCCACAGGGGCCATTGTCGCGAGCTGCGGAGAGGGATCGGTGAAGCATTCCGCCAGGACTGGCGGCAAAGGGTGCGCTACGGCGGGGGAGACACATGGGGGAGTGCGTTGAAGACGGTAGGCCCGGCCGTGCGCAGGGGATCAGGGGGTGGCACGCAAAGTCGCGGGTACTGCTAATACTACATATATTCTGCTTCATGTCGTGCACAAAGGTCCCATAAAAAGAGCACAAAAGCAGAGTACAATGTGCCAATGACAACACATAGAGCTTATATAACTCCAGAGTCTATAATATTCAGCACATCGTGCCACAACAAATCACATAATTATCTGAAACTATGTAGAATCGCATTGTGTTCGATAAACATCTTGGCAGACATATCTATAGATTAACTTGAACCAAATGTTGAAAAAAAAAAAAGTATTATAAAAGAACAGCATGTCTAGATTTGGACTGACATGACGGTTCTTGCCGGTTGTGATGAGTCATTACACATGTGGGGCTGTCGGAGTATGTGCAGAGTAGGTTTAAAGGAGATGTTATATTTTCAAGAGTTTTCTCAGTTTTGGAAAATCCCTACTTGTTAGAAGTGTAAGCTGTGGAAAACCTGGCAATAGGTGTATCAGTGGAACCACAGATTTGGGCCGACTGTCTTATAAGTATGGGGGGCTTCCAACATTCCCTATACGTTGAGTGGGAGGAATAAGGATCAGGCAGACAAACCACAAAGTCTTTCTAGCTTCTAAACCACTTTAGGTAGGTACAATCTGAACAATTACTATAGCATGGCACACATACAAGAGAAAAGCTCCGGGAGATGTAATAGACAATGCACATTCCACCCTTTATACACTAATGAGACACATATCCCCTCTCTGACCGACGTCTAGACCTCTCACACACCCAGCCCGTACCCTGCTCTGCAAGGATGAGACGCAACAACCTCAAAACAGCTGCAGATGGGAACCTCTTCCTTTTGGAGGAGTTATTCTGGCTTGGCTATTATTCCCAGATTATACCATTAGGTTTCTTTCAAAAACCACAGATTAATCTATACATAGCTACCGTACCTTCCAAAAGGTGGCATTATGACCACGTTCCTCTTTTGCACCAATGAAGTCTTATTTACATATCCCTTACCCAGAATTCTTAGCAGGGCATGCATGGTCTAAGAAGTCCCTGTAAGGAGACATAGCACCTCTTCTGACTCATTTTACCTGTCATTGACTTATGCAAACATCGATAATTGCGGCTAAAGCTCGATGCCAAGAGTACAGAATTGTCCAATTTCTTGCTTGTGCCCCAACCTTCAGTAAAACCTGTTTGTAACATGCTTGCTGGTGTCAGTGGAAAGGGATCAGTTTATACCTGGCTTATCATCAAATAAAAGGTGCCCGGGATCTGAAAAGACTTGTCATAGAAACATCTCATGCAGAAGCTATGAGATCAAGTAAAGGTTTTCTATTCACCAAAAACAATGGATCATACGTACAACATGAACCCATAATCCAAATACAAAAGAAAGCGTCATAGAGAAAACCTCAGTAAGACGCGTTCCCAGATGCTATAGGTAGGTGCCTAATCTGCAAAATAATATTTTAACTGATTCATGGCACCTCAAAGGGTACAAAAATATATGGCCACCCAAACAGTCATTATTCTTGGCACCACCTCTAAGCCCACTTGTCCCAGTCAGTCATACTGCTAGCACAGTGGGCCGATTCTTTCAGAAGTTAGCAAACTCTTATTCTCATTGGCATGTAAAAGCTGCTGCAAATCAGGGGCATAGACTGAATTTTCTGAAGGGAGAGGTGTGGAGCAAATTTTTTTTTGGGAGGGGGGGGGGCGGCAGTATGTACAGTACTGGGAGGGGCGCTAGAGGGGGGGGGGCTGCAGTATGTACAGTACTGGGAGGGGCGCTACAGGGAATAGGTAAAGGTCAACCTAAGCTGTGTCTCCATGTACGGTTATTTGTGGGTCTGCAGAAATCTCACAAGTAGAATTAAGTTTTCACTACATTATCCAAATTTAGATTTCTGAAAGCAGTTGACATGGTCTGAAAGAACCAAAATACATTTTAAAAAAATGATGGGAAACTGAAAAGATATGAAGAGCACCCTTTTCTATATGTCGATTACAAAATATAAGGGTCACAGTTGGTGGTCGAAAAAAGGGTGGATGTGGTCCATCCAGTTATTACATATTTGGCCATTTATTTACACTGCAGAGGAAATGTATGACCATCTGTGGATTCCACGGTCATAAAAACCCGATTGCCTTACCGTCTATATCAATAATCAATACATACACATTGCACCCAGTGAAGATAAGGTCATTAGACCTCACCTTACTGCCAATGCCCAGCTTGTGCCAAAGGGCTAACCAAGACTTTCAGACCCATCTGCCAATGAATTATAACTGCATTTTCTCCACATTCCAGGAACCTGGGGTTTAATGTCTGGGTAAGGCTACGTTCACACTAGAGTCACTGAAGCCCATTGTTCTGATCATTCATAGGATTAGAGCAACGGACTGAAATGACGACCCAAGTGATGCATTCATCTCCAGACACTATAATGTTAAAAATAAGATTTTTTTTTTCTGACTTGTTCATTTACTTTTCTAATGGTAGAGAAAGTCATACCTGAAGGGCGTTTCAGTCCATTGCTCTGATCCTAAAATGGATCAGAAAAGCGAACTTCAATAAAGGTAGCGTGAACGTAGCCTAACAGGATGCTGGTAGATTTAGTGGTTCCCTTCAAAGAGTAACATTTTCTTCTTACATCACCATTGTATATAGTAGCCCAATAGAAAGTTTTGGCAACGTGCAAGGGCCAAGTCATTTGTGCCCTGTAATAAGGCCAACCCACACAGAGTAACGCATGAAGATATCTTTTTTTATTTTTCCCCATTGGAATTTTGTCAAAGACAACACAATGTAATTCAGTTTGTGTAATCTTTGTGCAGAATCAACAGACAGCGTAACGTACCATGGAAAGAAAAGGTCAGGTGCTGATGCTGTTAAAACAGACACATGCTAAAAATATTCTCACCTCTGTCTGATAAAAGAAAGGGGCGAAGAGCAGATCCAAGAAGAATAGCACACCTGGATGCTTTCCTCCACACGCGCAAATGACTTGTTCGGGGAGTCGAGGAACATGCATGAAAAGACGCTTGTCAGAAGTTGTCAGCTATGATAATCTAAATCTTCATCGTATGAGTAACATAAATGTGCTTCCTTGTGCCTGTGGGCTGTCAGTGAAAGTCATATAACATATATGCGTGAAAATCGAAACATGACAGACGCCATGATAAAAAAAAAAAAAGTGCAAATGTAAGGTATTTCTAGGAGACGGAATCTGAGATATGTGAAACACGGTCATTATGCAGCTCGTGTGGTTACACATTCTTGACTTGTGAATGAAACAGCCATTCTAAAAAATTTGTATCTTTGTGCTTTCCTGGCTTATGTAAGTAAATATTTCCTTAAAGAGGCCTGGCGGCCATATTCCCTGGAGAAATCCTTGGGTGGAAATGACCGTGGCAACAGCAACATTTCTACACCCTTGCACCTGACTACATTGCCTTGAAGGAGCACGGAGATCAAATGGAGTCAGCCATTGAAAGAAGTGTTCGTTGCTAGGCAAGAACAAAAATACTCTTTCTTGTGTAGTCTGAAGGATTTTAGCCAACGGAAGTGGTGTAGGGTGTCACTTCAGATAGCTGTATCTTCGATTTTATACACATAGGACAGAGGTTCTGGTGACATATGAAAGCAAAGATGTATGCGGTATATATACACTGCTGCATAGAAACACTGAGGCAGATAAACTAAGGGTATGTTCACACGGCGGAAACCTTTTCCACCTTGTGAACTTTCCACACGGCTGATTGGGCCCGAATGAACTTGTGAACTTTCCCATTCCTGATTGGGCCCAAATGAATGGGCCTAAACAGGAGCGGGTCTCCAGCTACATCTGACTCAGCCGCGGAATCCGTGGCAAGATAGGTCATATCGCTTCTTTTTTCCGCTAGCAAAAAAAAAAAAAAAAAAAAAGTGAGTGGCTCCCATTGAAGTCAATGGGAGACATTTTTGCAGGCGGATTTTGCGTTAAAATCCTGCAAAAAACTCCATGTGAACATACCCTAAGGCTGAGGACCCACAGATTTTGTTGCATTTTTTTTGAGCCAAAGTCAGGAGTGGAATGAGCAGAAGGTAGAAGTATAAGAATTCCCTATATATTTCCCATTCCTTTTGTAGACATTCTTGGCTTTGACTCAAAAAACTGCAGCAAAATCTGCAACGAAAAAAAAAGCTACGTTTGCGCAAAGTGGAAAGTTGGTGCAAAGTTAGTGTCTAATGTGGTTTTATAATCAGGTGTACTTTTAGACTCTTTAGTCCAATATTACACAAACTATACTGCATTTTCCAAAGGTGACTTTTTTATACTGCATTGCAGCTCCATTTTCATGAAAATCAGGATTTTATTCTTATGCAAATTAGCTAAAAAGGGTTTTAGGGACATTTCTTCTCCTGCTGGGGCTTCACTGTCACTCTAGATAATCGCCGACAAACCCCTATTGATTGAGTGAGCTCCCCCACTTTGTCTGCAGTTAGGGATGTCATCTAGAGCAAGACAGCAAAGCTCCAGCAGAAGAAATGCCCCTAAACCCCTTTTAAGGTTATTTTTATAAGAATAAAATCCTGATTTTCATAAAAAGCTGTTTTATTTTCATAAAAAACAGCAATGCAGAAGAAGAAAGGCATCTTTAGAAAATGTAGAAGCCTCCCTACAAGGTACTGTCATTAGTCCAACACTGATTTTCCAGCTGACAGACTCCCTTTAAGCCTAGTGCATATTAGTTTATGTGCCACATAGTTCTTTGAAGTGACCCCTTCCCCCAACTGTACAAACTGGTAATGCATGGTATGTACAGGAGGGACTTTCCCTGCCAATGCTTAAGCACTGCTACGGAGAACTTCTCTACTAAAAGGAAGTAAAAAAAATTGTTTAATAAAAGTATATTCCAAAAATGATTACCAAGCACCCTCGTACACAACAGTAAAAAAGCAAAATAACAACTACACTTTGAGCAGTGTGTATAGACATACATTAAAGGCAGCAAAAAAAAAAAAAAAAAAGGAAAAGAAAAAAACCCCTAATTTTTGCAAAATTAAAGCAAATAGTTGTATAAATTTACATGCAAATACATCTTGAAAGGAAACCCCTTATCTCTACCACTTACCAACATTTAGCTCTGAAATTCATGTAGAAATTCTTCTACAGCAGTGGTACTCAAAGAATGATACGCAGACCCCTGGGGTATGTCCAACTGTCCCCGGGGGTGCGTGTCACGGTGAGAGTCTCCCCCACCTTAATTATACTCAGATCCTCAGAGTATAATTAGCAGAGGCCATAATAAGGTAATTAAACATAATAGCAGTAACACTGTGCTTATATTTGATTACTACCCTAATTATACTCTGGAGTGTCTGAAGAGACCCTCAGAGTATAACTGTAGTTCGTGAGTGACAAACCCTCCCAAAAAGTCGGGTTCAGCCGAACCCCAAAAAAGCGCGGGTTTGGCCAAACCAGATATTGTAAGAAGATTCCTATGTATATGGGATTTTATTAATGTAACCTTCAGCACTCCAGCTTTTGGAACTCTCATGGAAGTGAATGGAGCATGCTGGGAGTTGTAGTTTCACAGCAGCTGAAGTGTCGTAGGTTGCTGACTCCTGTAGGGGGTCATTCAAAGACATACTGCATAAAAGTGCCACTATGGGACATTATACTGCATGGAGGGGCCACCATTGGACTTTATATTATATGGGGGCTGCTATGGCACTGTGAGGGTCATTATATTACATGTGGGGGCTCTGACGAGGCCTTTACATAATTGTTAATGAAAGCTCCAAAAAAAAAAAAAGTTTTATATTATTAACATTTATAAGTTATCACTACTTTGGGGGTTCTTAGTTTGGACATTACTTGAAAAAGTGGAGAACCATTGTTTTGTGTGTGTTGGAGCTTTAGGGTAAGTTCACACAGGGTTTTTTGGACCAGAACCTAAGGCGAAGGCCGTGTGAACCTACCCTTACTGTAAAAGTCAGCAGAAACTGCAGAGATACCCAGGACTAGGGCATATTGGGGCCTCCTGATGTCAGAAACAAGGAGGAGGCTTGTTGAAATCCGTCATGCTCCCTTTGCCCCTCGAGCTGAAGGTGGCCTTACACATTAGATTAACGTCAGCAGAACCTACCAATATTGGTGGGACTGACAAACCACCTAATGTACATCCCAACTTGGCATTATACTGCAAGAAGAACTCTTGCTCTAGTGCCATGTTTTGGAAGGTAGCTACTTATAGATCAAGGCATGGTTTTCATAAAGCCTAAGGTACTGTATATACTGGAGTGGAGCTGGATGGCCTGTTACACAAGTCTGCAGCCTGAGGGCTGTGATACAATACTCTACAGGAAGTCTACAATGTCACACAGCAAAAACTAATGGAATGCAGATTTGGTTCTTTCTTGTCTGTAAGGCTTGTCAGTATCCAGAAGACAAACTTATACAAATGAAAAAAAATAAAAAAAAACATCTTCAAGTGCGTCACCACTGTTTGTAGCAGGGATTGACATCAGCAACTGAATGAATGCCTGTAGGCGCTGTTCTACTGAAGTCTATGGGACAGCGCTGCAGTACTTTGTATGGCAAGTCAACAGTGCGGCTCCCAGTACGTAAACATCACTGGACTGCGCGGTCCTGAGAAGGCTGATCTGCCAGATTTGTGGCAGTCAGACACATGCATGTCTAATAATGATGGTCCATGCTAAGGATATGCCATCAATAATACAAAATGTGGATAAATCCCTTTAACCTACAATGTGCCAAAACTGCATTTTTTTTTTCTAACAACTGCGGAATTAAAGGGGCTCTATCAGCAGATTTACAGGTTATGAGCTAAATATATACCTAAATAGCCTTTAAAAAAACTATTCAGGTGCTGCTATCAGTTTGTGAAAAGACGACCCCCCCCCCCCCGCTGTTTTTATTAATTACCTTGGTAATCGATACTCATGGCGTTTTCTATTGAAAGTACGTACATGTGTGTGCAATAGCGCTCCCTCCGGCACGCTACTGCGCACGCGTGTGCTTTCAATAGAAACCGCTGTGAATAAGGAGGAGGAGGGGGCTTGGAGGCAGCGGTGGGCGTGTAGAAGCTATGATGCTAAGGGATGCATGTCACGCCCACCGTGCATGATCAAGCTCATTTACATATCGATTACCAAGGTAATTAATGAAAAAAAAGGGGGGGGGGGTCTTTTTACGAACTAATAGCAGCACCTGAATAGCCTTTATATAGGCTATTCAGGCATATCTTTAGCTCATAACCCGTAAATCTGTTGATAGAGACCTTTCAAGCTATTGCTCTTAGTATACGGTAAAATGAATCTAAAAATCTAAGTATATTTTAGTGTTTTTATCACCTGGAAGCAAAAAAAAAAAAAACAACAACCCAAAAACCTTGTCCTGAAAGCCAAAAAAGACCACATCATTAAAGGGTTAATAGTCCCTCAATGTTTCCCCATAGCCACGCCTGCAATTTCCTATAAGAGTCTAATATTTAGTAAGGCATTTATGAACAAGTGCATAGTCCATTTATGGTCCCCAGGGGCTTCAACCCAAGTGATAAACCAGTCAATAGCTAAACCACTGGATAGTCTTGGTTATATGAAACTTTTATACAGAAACAGTATAGTAAAGGATAAAACCTAAAATAAAATGGTCTTGACACTGAACGACATCACATCACTGACCTGGTCGATCTAGACCTGGATTAATAGGTGGTTCCTAGTGGTCGGTGAGTATCCGGTAGAGGACCTTGCCATGAGTTATGGGCTCACTGATTAGATTCTATCAGAAGATGAGCCATCAGGACAAGGTCTTGCTTACACTGAGGTTGTTCATTGGGGCACAAGGTACAAATATTAGGAAGGTCTAGTAGCATTTTATAGTATTTCCTAGAAGCTGAACCTTCAGATGTCTCCGGTAATGCCTTGGAATTACGAGTCTCTGGAGGTTTTACAGAGTGGTGATTGGATTCCTTTAAGGTGGCTCTACGATGAAGTAGTAGCAGGTGACGGCTCTTGTTCTTCCCAGTTATTTCCACACATTTTGTACCTTCTTCAGTCAAGGTTTACCGTCAATAACAGGAAACTCAATTGTACTAAAATATAGCCCCAGGTAATATTTACTCTTTAGCATAAGATACTGTGACGGCTCTATGTGCACATCTATATACTAGAGATACAAAGGCAGATTCCGAGGCTCAGAGGTCTAATCCAAAGGATAACACAGATCTATTGTTCAATCCTATATATATTGGTTGACCAGGTCACAACAAACTGCATAACCCCATGGAAACCTTTGGAGTTCACATGTATGAAAATAAACACATTTGGACAGAAACCTTATAGGGGAAAAAAACTGGTCATTCTGACACTATATACATCTACGTGTCTGTGTGTAGCCTCTTAGGAGCTGTTCACACGGCCCAATCTGCCTCTCCGAGCAGAGAGAGAAAAAAAAAACATAAGCACACTGCATGATCTTGCGATTGACTCCCCAATAACTAGGCCCATTCATCTGAGCTTAAAGGGTTTCTTCTGTCTTGGGAATAATTTTGTTACGGCTGACCTATCCTCTTATCATATCAGTGAGGGGGATCTGGCGCCCAGAGCCTGCACCAATCAGATTTTTTTAAGCACCCTCTAGTGCTTTAACCTGCACAGGGGACAGAGAAGAAGCCTCCATCTACTGTACACTGCAACGCCGAATTACTGCAGGTCTGCTCCTATGTAACTGAACAATGGCTGTATACATTTATGTACTCATTTACTTTATAGAAACAGGCTTATGCTTTCCCAGTAGCAGGTGCCCAGTTGTTCTTTAAGATCCCAGTTCTCTTCTGGTATATTGGTAACACCTGTTCCATAGAGATTAGTAATGTCTATAAATACTCTACTGTATATATTGGTTTCTTCCTGTACTGCTGGATAGAGGTACATATTTTAGGACATCTGCTTATATTATGCAGAGAGACACGGGTCACCTTTATTGGGTAAAATTGATGTATACCTGGTGTTGCCAGTAAGCCTTGCCTCTCCATAAGATCAGAAATAGTGATTGGATTCCGTACAGTATTTCCACTTCCAAATTGACATGTGATAGGAGGTTGTGTACGATGATCCTACAATCGGCACTATGTGCATTCTTTAGAAAGCCGTATCTTTGTTGTTCCTCTTGCTTTGGGTTTCTCTTGGTTGTTCTGTCTTAGGATTCTATGAAATCTATAGCAACAAGCCAGCTCTTTGAAGATGGGTGAAAGTTTTGGAATTTAACAGCGCTATCTCCAGCCTGCTCCATCCCAGAACATTCTGATCATTTGTCCCTTGAGGAGGGCAGTGTTGGATAGAGATATAAACATCTTATGGTTGCTAGGTCTCTTCTTGCTGTTATTTTTGGACTTGGCTCTCCGATCACCAGCAAACTCGCAGCTGAGAACTTCAGAGCAATCCTACCTCAGTCAACCCTAGTGACTACAGGGGCCTTCTCTACAGCAATCCTACGGCTCCTTCTGTCCGTCCTATATTTACCATTACAAAAGCATTAAACATTTTATTTTATATATATATATATATATATATATATATATATATATATATATATATATATATATATATATTTTTGTGTGTCTGTCTCTCTCTTTATATTTATTTACTAGTTTCTGCTCGCGACTTCGTCTGCGGGTTGTTGTTGGCGATGAAGCGCTGATAATTAGCTAAATGTGGTTGGAGGTGACCCGCCTGTGTCCGCGATTCAGCTCTGCTACATCTGTGCATATGCGCAGCAGCCCCAGCTGTATGCACATCCGTATGGAGAGCAGAGCAAGCTGTGGTACCGCGCTGCCTCAGCTCGGCTACATCAGGCAATTTAGATGACAGGGATTGTCTTCTCTGAGTGTCCTAGCAGTGTCTGTGTTAGATAAATCACCTGATATCATTACTGTACATTTTTGTGCAAAGTATTTTGGTTTTTTTCCCCTCTTTCTTTTTATTTAATTTAGGATTTTTTTTCCCTCAGTGTAACCACATTTTAATGGGCTCTGTGGCACCAAAATGACTAGACAGCCTCAGGCAATTGCCAAGATTTTCACCTACATCATCGATTACATCAATGTTTTGTTTTGTTTTTTTTGGTTTGAAGAAAATGAGAGATACGGATAGTTTTCTCCTGCACATATCACATACATCAGGACTGAGATGTTCCACCCGCCCTAGCGGATCATTACAGTACTAACAGCAAGGCGCTTTATTTTATTTTTTGAATTACCTTTTTATGTCATGACCTCAGAACTCCTCCCTTAGAGGAAATCTGTCAGCAGAACCCAGCATATCAACCCAGCCCTGCAGATAGATAGGTTAGGGTCACCCGAGTCAAACACTATTTTACCCTTGTGAAGATATTGCTGTTTTTGTCAATATGCATATCATTTCTTTGCCAGGTAACTGGCAATGCTCACATTGCTTCAAAGAGCTCATTTGCATTTTGACAAAAGCAGCAGTGTCTTGACAGCAGAGGCAGAAGTGACCCTAACCTGTAATTCTGGCGGGCTGAGTTGATGGCACTGTTTGAGCGCTATTTCTACATGTCAAACTGAAATTAAAGTGTTTTAATGGTAGAATCCCTTTAAACGTTAAAGGGGTTGTCTATTTTTGCCTGGATAACCCCGTTAAGGCTACATCAAGGACACTTGCCTCCGATTCTTCTTCATTATCCACCCCTCGGCTCTGTGTGATGGAATACTGCAACAACTTCAGCATTCTGCCCTGGCTTTCCACTGATGATTAACCTTTTCCCTGCCGAGGACGTACCTCTACGTCCTCCCAGGGTGGCACTTCTGTAACAGAGGACGTAGCTAATACGTCCTTACTACTAATGTCGATATCTCAGGACTGGATGTGGCTATCTTAATGGTTTAAGATTCATTTTAAAGATAAGAATCTCATCTTTAAAATAATACCAAGAACTTCATGATAGCACGGAGCGATTCACTGTTGAAAAAACTATTCAACATTGAGATCTCATTGAAGATCTCAATTCCCTACATCGTTTTTAACAGCAATTCGCTCCATAACTGTAAGTGCTATCTTGAAGATCTTTGGATCATTTTAAAGAGATTCTCATCTTTAAAACAAATCTTAAATCATTATGATAGGCACATCCAGTCCTGAGATATAAGACTCGAAATTGACACACCCCCTCCTTTCTCGGGAAGCTTCGAGTGAACTGTAGTAGAAGGGGAGGGGGAAGCAGAAGCTATGCAGGCTGCACAGAGGTGAGGAATCGTCATCTCTGTGCCTAACCTGTATGTGACCCCAGAAGGGGGGTAGCAGGGACTTCTGTCCCTGTTACCCCACTCCTGTCAATCAGAGAGCATACTGTACTTTTGCCCTCTGATTTTCACATAGAGGGATCATGTAATTCCCCCGAACCTTACTAGAGGGGCATTCTTATGTAATACCCTTTGAACATAACCAGGAAGTATATTGGTGCTGTCGCCCAGACGTTTACCATTGTCCAAGTGCTAAAAAAAAAAGTCGCACTAAACACTTACACATCACATTCACAAAGTCATGGATAAAGTTTACATTTCACCCAACCCCTGTCCTGGCCATACCTGAGGTTTCTACAGTAAAATACGCGTCTAGCGATATCCGTTACACACTAATATAATAGTAATAACAATTATCACTAGAGATGAACATGTAGCTTGCTAAAAATTTTTTATAGGGGGATGGAAAATAACATTTTTATGTATACTCCTATTTAATTTGCATGCACAAAATTGGTTGACACATTTCTGTGATTTCGGCATTTCTTTAACATTCGCAATTGTAAATATATACATGTGTGGTATGTATGAACTCCTCACATATTGCAGTTTTTTGGAAAGTACATTTTGTTTGCAGAAAGGGATTGCTTGAGTCACACTTTAGTGACAAATTTGTACTTTTTTGCAGTTTTTGCTTGTAATCTCTGTTTGCTGCAAAGTTGCATGAAGGTGGTTGAGTATATGAAATATTAAGTTGTGTTTTTGGCATACGGCATGCTGTGCAATCTCAAAAAAGTTAGATTTTGGTGTTACAGTCTCAGTTTGCTAGGTGCAGTATAGCTTTTTAACATATTAGTGAATAACAGTAAAATCTTGCTTGTCTTCTGTATCAATGTTTTTGGGAGTCCAAGGTCTTGTTGTAGTTGATGCCTGCAGTACATGTACTGTATATATACACATTGTCTACACCTTAAACTATCATTTTAAATGCATTTTGTAAATGAATGTGAGATTGAACACGAGTTTTAGGTGCAAATATGTGTTTTAGTGCATTTTTTCAAAAAATGATTTGTGTTTACCACAAAGTTGCATGAAGGTGGATGTGGCTATTGATAACCCATTGAGACATATGTAATCTTCAGGTTGTTTACTTTCAAAAAATATATAGGGTTTAGGGGTTCACTTGCTTTTATCAGTGGGTAAGCACTACATTTTATAGGATAATACTTTTTTTTTTTTTTTTTTTTTTTTTTTTAACATTTCCAGCTTCAAAGTAGATTTTTGTTCCTTCCAGTTCTGGTGATTTTCTGAAGACACGTGAATGTAGGTGTAGGCCTTAGTGATACTTTTGAACTCTGCACATGTTGAAATCTTATTTTTATGAGGTTTGGTGAATATAATTGATTGTTTTTTTTCCCCACTTTTACCATCTGTATACATTTATTTGCATTTTTTTAACTAAACATTCACTTTAAATCAAAATTGCATGAAGGTGCCCATTCACATACAGTACCAAGTGGCATTCTGACAATGCTGCAGGTGTCTACTTTAAACAAATATATAGGTATGGGGGGACTGGTTGATTTTATAATGTAGGTTTTATTTGTCCATCTCAAAACTGTGAAAAAGGCTCCGGCTACTAAAGGTGCAAAATTTCCAGAGACCCTTGACAGTGAAAGGATTAAGGCCGAGGCCCCAAGTTACGGAAAAGCTGCTTTTTTGTTGCAGATTTTGCTGCAGTTTTTTGGGCCATCAGGCAGTACAGTCATGGCCAAAAGATTTGAGAATGATACAAATATTAATTTTTACAAAGTCTACTGCTTCAGTTGTTCTAATGGCAATTTGCATATACTCCAGAATGTTATAAAGAGTGATCAGCTTAACAGCAATTACTTGCAAAGTCAATTATTTGCCTAGAAAATGGCAACTTTATCCCCCAAAACACATTTCAACATCATTGCAGCCCTGCCTTAAAAGGACCAGCTAACATCGTTTCAGTGATTGCTCCATTAACACAGGTGTGGGTGTTGATGAAGACAGGGCTGGAGATCAATCTGTCATGATTAAGTAAGAATGACACCACTGGACACTTTAAAAGGAGGCTGGTGCTAGTCATCATTGCACTGCACAAAAATGGCCTAACAGGGAAGAGTAGCTAGAAAGATTGCACCTCAGTCAACAATCTATCGCATCATCAAGAACTTCAAGGAGAGAGGTTCCATTGTTGGCAAAAAGGCTCCAGGGCACCCAAGAAAGACCAGCAAGCGCCAGGACCGTCTCTTAAAAGTGTTTCAGCTGTGGGATCGGGCTACCAGCAGTGCAGAGCTTACTCAGGAATGGCAGCAGGCAGGTGTGAGTGCATCTGCACGCACTGTGAGGCGGAGACTCTTGGAGCAAGGCCTGGTCTCAAGGAGGGCAGCAAAGAAGCCACTTCTCTAAAGAAAAAACATCAGGGACAGACTGATATTCTGCAAAAGGTAGAGGGAGTGGACTGCTGAGGACTGGGGTAAAGTCATTTTCTGTGATGAATCCCCTTTTTCGATTGTTTGGAACATCTGGAAAACAGCTTATTCGGAGAAGAGGAGGTGAGCGCTACCACCAGTCTTGTCTCATGCCAACTGTAAAGCATCCTGAAACCATTCATGTGTGGGGTTGCTTCTCAGCCAAGGGAATCGGCTCTCTCACAGTCTTGCCTAAAAAAACAGCCATGAATAAAGAATGGTACCAGAATGTCCTCCAAGATCAACTTCTCCCAACTGTCCAAGAGCAGTTTGGCGATCAACAATGCCTTTTCCAGCATGATGGAGCACCTTGCCATAAAGCAAAGGTGATAACTAAATGGTTCAGGGAACAAAACATCCCCAGATCTTAATCCCATTGAGAACTTGTGGTCAATTATCAAGAGACGGGTGGACAAACAAAAACCTACAAATTCTGACAAAATGCAAGCATTGATTGTGCAAGAATGGACTGCTATCAGTCAGGATTTGGTCCAGAAGTTGATTGAGAGCATGCCAGGAAGAATTGCAGAGGTCCTGAAGAAGAAGGGTCAACACTGCAAATATTGACTTGCTGCATTAACTCATAACTGTCAATATAAGCTTTTGTTACTCATAATATGATTGCAATTATATTTCTGTATGTGATAAAAACATCTGACAAACACACAAAAACCAGAGGGCAGCAGATCATGTGAAAATAGAAGATTTGTGTCATTCTCAAAACTTTTGGCCATGACTGTAGTGACTGCAAAAAGAATAGGAAATGTGTAGGAAGCTCTTGTACGTCTCTAGTCAACATCTGATCAGTAGGGGTCACCTGGCACCTCAACAGATCATCTTTTTCAAGAGACTGCAGCGGGATTGGGAAGATGGCTGTGGCCCATGCTGAATTACCTTACACTATGTAGGAGCTTTGTAAAATTTAATCTAAATTTATGCCGCAAATTGCAAATAAGCACTGAATACATCAACATGAAAGATAAGATGTCTGCACAGGTCCTTAAAATCTTCTGGCCGGTGGAGAGAACACCTTTGGGATCCAAACATATCACAAAAACAAGGGGACAGAGAGGTCAATAATTCTCCTGTACACTGACACCAAGAAGAGCAATCCAGCTCTATTCAAGGTACAGTGTATAATTCCATTACTACTCCCCAGAGACATGGTGGTGAACACAGATCACTGATGCAATACACAGAAATTACCTGCTGGCATATTACTGCTTATCCCTACCCATCGCCAGCTGGAGATGCCATCACTGTGACTGGGTCATATTAGGAAGGGTAAGAGTTTGCCCACTTGGTTGGTGAAGGTTAGTTCTACGTTTGACATTATCATTAGGACAGATCTCTGTATAGAGCAGCATTTCTCTGTTTTTTTCCACTGGTGTCTCACTAGCCAGGACATAGAGATGTCTGGGCCTCACCAGTGATCAAGAGACCAAAAAAAACGTCCAAATTATTATTATTTTAATTCTAACCCCAATTACTTTGGTCGCCAAAGCTGGACTGCCACACTAGAGTACCAGGACACCTTCTGAAAAACTGATATATTAGACAATACACTCACCAGCCACTTTATTAGGTACACCATGCTAGTAACGGGTTGGACCCCCTTTTGCCTTCAGAACTGCCTCAATTCTTCGTGGCATAGATTCAACAAGGTGCTGGAAGCATTCCTCAGAGATTTTGGTCCATATTGACATGATGGCATCACACAGTTGCCGCAGATTTGTCGGCTGCACATCCATGATGCGAATCTCCCGTTCCACCACATCCCAAAGATGCTCTATTGGATTGAGATCTGGTGACTGTGGAGGCCATTGGAGTACAGTGAACTCATTGTCATGTTCAAGAAACCAGTCTGAGATGATTCCAGCTTTATGACATGGCGCATTATCCTGCTGAAAGTAGCCATCAGATGTTGGGTACATTGTGGTCATAAAGGGATGGACATGATCAGCAACAATACTCAGGTAGGCTTTGGCATTGCAACGATGCTCAATTGGTACCAAGGGGCCCAAAGAGTGCCAAGAAAATATTCCCCACACCATGACACCACCACCACCAGCCTGAACCGTTGATACAAGGCAGGATGGATCCATGCTTTCATGTTGTTGACGCCAAATTCTGACCCTACCATCCGAATGTCGCAGCAGAAATCGAGACTCATCAGACCAGGCAACGTTTTTCCAATCTTCAATTGTCCAATTTCGATGAGCTTGTGCAAATTGTAGCCTCAGTTTCCTGTTCTTAGCTGAAAGGAGTGGCACCCGGTGTGGTCTTCTGCTGCTGTAGCCCATCTGCCTCAAAGTTCGACGTACTGTGCGTTCAGAGATGCTCTTCTGGCTACCTTGGTTGTAACGGGTGGCTATTTGAGTCACTGTTGCCTTTCTATCAGCTCCAACCAGTCTGGCCATTCTCCTCTGACCTCTGGCATCAACAACACATTTCCGCCCACAGAACTGCCGCTCACTGGATGTTTTTTCTTTTTCGGACCATTCTCTGTAAACCCTAGAGATGGTTGTGCGTGAAAATCCCAGTAGATCAGCAGTTTCTGAAATACTCAGACCAGCCCTTCTGGCACCAACAACCATGCCACGTTCAAAGGCACTCAAATCACCTTTCTTCCCCATACTGATGCTCGGTTTGAACTGCAGGAGATTGTCTTGACCATGTCTACATGCCTAAATGCACTGAGTTGCCGCCATGTGATTGGCTGATTAGAAATTAAGTGTTAACGAGCAGTTGGACAGGTGTACCTAATAAAGTGGCCGGTGAGTGTATAACGGGCTCAAAAACCCCATTTGGCGCTCAATAGTTATATCAGGTGTTGCTACGGTCTATTGAGGAGTGTACTTACATTGACCTACTTGGACTTACTGATCTCATGTGCTGACTAAATCTTAAAGGGGGTTTCCAGGAGTTGAATATTGATAACCTACTGAATGGTCGGGGTACCGGCCAATTAGATAAGGCTCATGTGTCACATGATCTGTGTAGACCTCAGTCCCATTCATGGGACTGAGCCGCAATGCTAAGCACAGCATCTACCTAACGTACATCACTGTGCTTGGAATTCAATGAACAGCCTGCCGATCAGATACTGGTGACCTCCCCTAAGGATCAACTATACTCAACCCCCCAAAAACCATTTAACTGTATATAGGGACAGCCTGAGCACCCCCTGCATTTAAGAGTAAGCAGGGGGGTGAGATGGATTCTAACATATGCTTATAACTCGAATCAGAGGCATCGGACCACTACTTATGCCCCCATTAAAGTGTCTACGCATGTTTATTAGGAAGAAAGCTCCTAGCTGACACTTGTGCTGTTTTATGTATCTTTTCAAGTTCCATTATCACAGAATATCTGATAACAGGCACAACAGTCTCACTAACATTAGAATTAAAGAATTTAAGTGCATTTTACATGGGTAGACATGGCAGGGACCACCTGCTAAATGAGCAAAATTTGTCGTTCGGTGCTCAATACCAGGCATGTCCATGTAAAAGGATCTTTAACCCCTTAAGGACACAGCCCAAAAGTATGTTAAGGACCAGGCCTGTTTTTTCAAAATTGACATGTGTCACTTTAAATGGCAATAACTTTGAGACGCTTTAACTTACACAAGTGATTTTGAGAATGTTTTCTCGTAACACATTATACTTCATGTTAGTGGTAAACACTAATCAATATTTTTGTATTTACTTATTAAAAAAATAGGAAATTTGATGGAAATTTGGAAAAAATTGCAATTTTCAAAATGTGAAATTCTCTGCTTTTCAGGCAGATAGTCATACCACCCAAATACATTAATAAATATTATCTCCCATATCTCTGCTTTATATCGGCATCATCTTTTGATTGTATTTTAATTTATTTTGGACGTTACAAG
This sequence comes from Leptodactylus fuscus, assembly GCF_031893055.1. Lineage (NCBI taxonomy): Eukaryota > Metazoa > Chordata > Amphibia > Anura > Leptodactylidae > Leptodactylus > Leptodactylus fuscus. The sequence continues at coordinate 231,196,402 of NC_134266.1, forward strand.
GCTTACAAGTGTAACAGCGATTTTCCAGATTTACAAGAATTGTAACTATGTTTGTTTTGTTTGTTTTACACACTTTATTTATTTATTTTTTTAAACTTTTTTACATTTGTGCTGTAAGCACACTAGAACCTGCGATCAGAGAGGATCACTGGTTCTATACTAACTATAGACTTGCAATACACGTGTATTGCAGTCTATAGAGGAAGCTAGCTATGCAGATGCATAGACTAGCTTTCTCTCGTCCCAGCATCCAAGGGGATTAAGGAGCAGCGTATAGCTGTAAATTACAGCTCACACAGACTCCTGATGCTGCCGGCAGCATGCTTTATAGCCCGGCCAAACCCCTAGGGTGCTATGATCACTATGGATCATGGCACCTTAAGGGTTAAACAGCGGGGGTTGGTGCAATCACCGTCCCTGCTGCTACAGGGGAAGCCTGGCTGTCAGATACAGCCGGCCTCCCGTGGAGATCGCACGGGCTCTGCTTCTGAGCCCGTGCAATCTCAATCACGTACAGGTACGTGGGAATGCGGGAACTAACCACATTCCCTGACGTACAGGTACGTGATTTAGCGTTAAGGGGTTAAGGTGGTCATAGAAATTATATAGTTGTAGGTAGATAACTGCTGAAAAACAATGAACTGGTGAAAAAAATTTTTTTTTAAATCTGCAGGTATATACAGTTTAGTCCATACTGACTATTAGGCTATGTTCACATCTATGCTGTTGTTTCCCTTCTTTTGGTTCATAGCAGGACTAGAAGAATAGAAAAACAGTCTGTGTCTAATGATGGACAGCAATGGATCCTGAAGGACCCCACTGACTATTATGGAGCCTGTTGTGTGTCCATTAGTATTTCACAGATTTTGCGAGACAACAACAAAAAAATAAAATTGTTGGTCGTGCAGGGCTTGACTTTGGTTTGGGATTTCTGTCAGACTCTGTGCCAGAGGCTCCAAACCGAGACATTGACACAGATGTCAATGTAGCCTTACAGCTGTTCACACTGCGCATACATGTTCAATAATGCCAGCAAAGAATGATTGATCTGTCTGGAAATGTTAGAGAACATTCCTCCAAAAATATATCCTTCATAAGAGTGAAACATCTTTCATCCACCTGCTGGATGGAAGTTTAAAATATGGGGACGTCTCTCCTGACCTGTGCGTCACTGGTCTGGTAACTCTAGGTTCACAATAAAGTGGGCTCTCCATTATTTGGGTCTATTGCGAGCATCCGAATGATAGAGCTGAACTGATAAAACAGAAGTGACTGAGACCCGCAGACCCCATTGACTATAATGGGGTCTGTCGGATGTACAGTTTTGAAACTGAAAGCGGTGGAGAAAAAAAGTTCTACATGCAGGACGTAGATGTGACCTAGCCTAAAACGATTGTAGTTAAACAGCCCGCCATTCTTTTGTCTGCTGAAAGTCCCAGTGCTTGGAATCCCCCTGGTCATGTCATCTGATACTCATCATCATCTTTGGGACGTCTATAAACACAAAGCCACATACTGACGTAAAACTGCGACAACAGCACCCACTTTCCAAAAGTGGATTAAACCGGAAAAGTTGTTGGAATTTTTTGATAAATTTCTCCATGTTAGTCTCACAGCCAAGAAAAGTGCTGAATGGTTGAACTTGATGGACCAGTTTTTACCAGACTGATGGCGGTTTTATTCTTGTTTAGGCTTTCCCTTATGCATTTCATTATCTCTATCCTCCCACATACACAGTAACATAAACTTCTAATATTACTGCGTAAGCAATGACTTCTGAGTTGTAGAATAGCTACGGCAAGCAAAACGTGCAAAAAAGTGAACAGCTTTAGTGTTTCCTTACCTGTCCGCAGCCAGGGGCGCTGCACACAAAAGGACGATCGTCTCCCATTACTTCTTCTGCAAGACAAAAAAAAACAAAAAACAGAAATAGTTAGGTACAGTGTATAAGGTGAAGGTAGACTGTCAATAAACTATGCATTATGGTATCCTTAGTTCCAGTAACTTTATAGTTTCAGTGTTTCCAAGATCTCGGTTTGCGGTCAATGAATCCAGAAGTTATTTACATTTTGAGGCTGGAACCAAGACAGTCCTCGACCAACCAAGACAGTCCTCGACCAACCAAGACAGTCCTCGACCAACCAAGACAGTCCTCGACCAACCAAGACAGTCCTCGACCAACCAAGACAGTCCTCGACCAACCAAGACAGTCCTCGACCAACCAAGACAGTCCTCGACCAACCAAGACAGTCCTCGACCAACCAAGACAGTCCTCGACCAACCAAGACAGTCCTCGACCAACCAAGACAGTCCTCGACTTACCAAGAGGTAGATACAACTGTATGGCCCTGTTCAGATCACGTTTTTGATCTACACTTAGGATACAAATCACAGAAAGGAGTGACTAAAAAATAACTTTTAATATAAAACTTAGGCTACGTTTATATCAGTGGTGCAGATTCCATTAAAAAAAAAAAAAAATCATGGTCGAAAAAGTCCTGCATGGAGGAATTTTGGATACAGGAAAATGATGGTATCATGAACAGATGCCTGATGGACCCAGTTGTTGTTAATGGGATCCATTGAGCACTCTTGGTGCCCGTCACGGAATACATCAGCCCTTAGTGTCCATATTTTTTTTATTTTTTTTGGCTCCTATGACAGGACAAAAAAATAAAAAAAAATAATGCCATGAAAGGCACAGATAGGAATCCAGCCTAAGGCCTGATTCACATCCGAGCTGGGTTTCTGTTCAGGGATCCCGCTTGGGGACCCCCCGAACGGAAACCTAATCTGCATAAAAAAGCAGTTACCTTAGGAAACCCACGGACCCCATAGACTATAATTGGGTCTGTGTGGTTTCCGCTTGGATTCCCCATGAAAAACGCAGAAAGAAAAGTGCTAATTGCAGTGTTTTTCTCTCCTCATTTTTCATGCAGAGAGGGGAACGGAATGACCTGAACATAGGTGTGAACCGGACCTTAGTGTGTGTGTTCTGGATAAAGCTCCCAAAATGTTTAGATCACAAACCCTCAGCTGAGGTAAGTGCCAGGTCTGTATTGGGTTTCTACCCCTGGATCAAAACATAAATGATTTCATTCACAGACAGCAGATCGTCAAATTATTCAGGAACTGAAAGACGAAGCACATTAGAATTGCAGAAGGTGCAGCTATACAATGACTAATTCTCAGCCCCACTATAGAAATCAATCATAATTATGTCACATACATGCCGCAGGAAACAAAACCAATAAATAGACGGCTGCAGCAGTGTGTACTCGTCTCAAGCTTCAGGCTCTGCTATCTGGAGTCTGATTTCATATAGGGGCATGTGGGTTCAAACTCCCAGGCCAGGTTCCAAGTACTAACAGAGATAAGCACTGTACAGCGGCTCAGAATATCTGCCCAGTCAACCTTGTACTGGGTTAAACAGGTGCAAAAGTTGGAAGTCACTCGCTAGGAAATCACTGATCATTTCACCACCCTTACGGTTGCCACAAAACGCAATCCAATCAACACCAAATACACGGCATATCACCTGCCAGTCTGCCCAAAGACCACCCACTAGAAGTGATGTGCAGCATCGGACCATCCAGAAATCCTGATAGCCTGCCATTGGGCTCTGGCACAGAACTCCCAAGAACATTTTTAGGGTTCTTTGAGACAGCTGTATGATGGCCACGTTTCCTGGCCTGATCTCTGCTAGTCTGAACTAAACTCACAACATACTGATTTATGACGCTGTGAGTTCTCCAACTACTCTGGGTCTACAATAGTTCAGGAACAGACAAGGTCATAAATCTCTGCATTCTCATCAGAAGAACTGCAGTCCAGGGAACGTGGCTGTCACGTGGACCATGTTTTGTCAGACCAATTACAGACACCCGAATGGGACTTAAATCTCAAAGCCAAAAAGGTGGCTATAAATAACTATATACTACTAGCATCTGCCCGCGACTTCGTCTGCGAGTTGGAGTTGGCGCTGAACCGCTGATATTTAGGCATTTGCCAATGGTTATAATCCACCGTGTGTTGCCACGTCCACTCCTGCGCGCCCCTGTCCCCGCGGGCTCTTTACCAACCGACTACCCCTGGCAGCCACCCTCGTCCTCTGCGCTCATGCCTCTTCCCGCCCTAGTATCCCCCCTTTCTCCCATGGCCCCTGCCACACCACCGTGGCAACCCCATCCTCTCCGCAAACCCCAGGTCAACCTCCCCACCACCCCCTTTTCCTGCAGACTCCCCCATGGCCCCCACGTCGGGCACCCCCTGACCCCCACTTCCCCTCTTTAGCAGGGCTCCTTCCGCAAAATCCCCTAACTCCCCTGCCGACACATGCACTGTCCCGCTGCCAAATGACACGGCGTACTCGGCAGAGCTAAGCTAGAGGGTCGGGAAGGCGCAAGACCAGTAAGTTGAGTGCGGCGTCGGGGACTGTCGCGGGTTGCCAAGGACTTCCGGAGCAGCGGCCTAGGCTACAGCCGCAAATTGGTGGCGTCCTGGAAGACATTGTGTACGTCGGCAATGTGTGCATGTACCTGCAAATACAGTGTAGTTGCTGTGGCTGGCCGGACGGTGTCGCGGTCACTACCACGCAGAGGACTCTGCAGGGGCCCAAAAGGGACCTTCTCCCACACAAAATATACCACTACTCTATTCTGGAAATCAATAGGTAGGGGCCCCATTACAGATTCCGTATCAGGACCTTTAAGTTACTCCTCCTCTGAGGAGCAGCGGAAACAGAGCTGAATTATATTTTCATTAACCTATCACCATCCCCAGATTTTCTTTCACGGTCACACATTTGTAGATTATTCACACACCCGCTGTTCACATCCGACTGTAACACAGCATATACTGTAGATTGAAAATTGACATGAGCCAATTCACAAGTCCAATTTTCCACATAGGCCCTTGGATCATGCAAAGAAAATCAGAACATGCTCTACTTTTGCCTATTTCTCGGTTACTTCAGAGCCATGTGAATAAGTCCTTAGTCCAGATCTGTGTGTATCTCAGATGTTCCATTAGATGCTGTATGTCCTGAGTACTTCTCTTCTAGATGCATTGCTCATGCTGGAATAAACGGGTGCAAGTCTGGATCATAGCTGTATATGGCAGCACAAGAGTCCCTGCAGTACTGTCCACCATGGACAATATCTACTTGACAGTTTTTGAAGAAACAACAGAGAGCAAAAAAAATATAGAAGATGGGCAATGATTCTCTACCATAATACATCACTATAATGCACGCGTGCATGGGGCCTTAGAAGGGTCTTCTGACAATCCGTGATAATATCCATCAGCGAGTGTTCAATTAGTACATAACACTGCATCCATCCAAATCAATGGGTTGTCTTCCTGAAGCTCCCCTCCCCCCCCAAATAGTATTAAAAGGAGTCGCAAAGTAGTAATGAAAGTAGTGATCACTGATAATAAGTTATGGCTATAACAAAATAATATTTGGTTTCTAGAACAATATGATATATACAATGACATGTTATCTGAGGGATGGGGTGGAGGACTTCCTCTCGATAAACCCCGGGGCAGCATGGGAAATGCTATGACAAATTCGTAGAGCGCCTTTTCAAAACAGAAGCAGTGTAAGATGTAGGGAAAGATTCCTCCTATGTACAGTTTGCTGCTACTTCATAGTAGAGAGAACCTATAACATTCCCTCCTAAAGAATGTTAAATCTCTGGCGTTGGGTGCATCACTACATAACTAGGCAGACACCCCACCCAGAGATCTGGGGTAAGCTGGGTTGCCCCAGTTTAAAGGGCTATTGGATAGGTTGTTGGTGGAGGTCCAACCACTCAGAACCCATGGATCACCAGAATGGGGCTAAGAGTAGTTTAACTACTACAGCCACCATTGCTCATCAATCCCGTGATTCCCCAAACCAGTGGGCAAGGTGTAAATAATGGAACCCATTCCTGAACCTCGCTGGACGTCAGACAGTTGGCTTGGTAACCCCAATATCCATAGTGTAGCTTCGTTTCTCCTTGCAACAACCCAATATGAACTGGATAGAATATCTGGAAAATCCCATGATGTAGTCCATGTAGAATACCAAGACTGTGCATAATGGAGGAGCATGTTGCTGTGTCTGCTGTGAACAAAAATCCACTTTGGGAACATTCTTATGAAAATCACGCAATGGATCATTTTATATTACAATGTGTGGATACAAACTGCAACATGTAAGTGAATGTGATGTAACAAGACCTGCAGGAAAGACACATATGTTCAGCAGACAACATGAGTTCGGCACATTTTCACGACAGAGTTAAGTAAGTAGCTTGTCTTACAAGCTTCAGTCCCAGAGCATTTCCTAGGAAAGACCGGAGGACACAGTATGCATTTGGATCCCATAAGCTGTGCATGTGTATCTTTTATTATTATTATTTAGAAATGAAGCGTGAAGGGAAAAAGCAATCCCTCCCTCCAGCAGCTCAGGGCCTGGGATACGTTCCAAGTCGGCAGCGCTCCACTTGCTGGTTCTGTTGGGAATCTGTGTTACAGACTATGAAGAGTCGTTGTGTCAGCAAAGGGCCTTAGGCAGAAGGTTTTCTTTTTTCTGTTCGGCGGCCATGGTGAAATCAGGCTGAAAATCGCAACCAATATCATACATCAGCTGTTCATTCCTACACTCCTGGCCCAGTGCACATGCTAAAGTTTGCATTATGTAACACTCATTGCTCCAAACTCTAGAGATGGATAACACCTTCACCAAAACAACAACACACCAGCAGATAAACCACTGTTAGGCAGGGTTCACACTACTGTTGGTGTGCGCTTAAAAAAAACATAAAAAAACCCCAAAAAAACCACAGACACCTATCATAATGGACACAAACGGGCTGTAACGGGCTATCAGTGTCCGTTGCTAAAATCTTGTACAGACAATAGCCACGGACACCAACAGATTCTGCCTTAAAATCGGCTCCAAATTCCACCTGAAACTAGCCCCATTCCTTTCAATGGGAGTCAGATGCTGATTCCTCTAGCTGACTTTTTTAGCTAGCAGAAAAATAAGTGTCATATGCTAGATCTCCAAGCAGAGTCCACTTCATAACCCCTGTAAAAGTGAATGGGAGGTGGAAAATACCGCCTGGCAAATGATGAATTGGATGTGGATTTTGGACAACTGGAAAATTCAGCTTCAAATTCCTTATGAACCACCCCTAACCAATTAAGCTATGTCCCAGAGCTTCCTCCATTACTCTCCTCCTTTCCTTTGTACCTCAGGAGGTCAGCCATATCCGCTGCTCCTCCATAGTCTCATTCTGTAATACAACTGGTTGGAGCAGCAGCCTCCCAACTCTTCAATCTCCCACCCCGTGTTCTCTGCAGATTTCTCTAACAGTTGAAGGAAGAATTCTTGAAGGAAATGCTGAAGACTGACAATAAGTGAAGTCAAGAGCAACGCCTCCTTACCTGCCAAAATTGTCCTCCCTCACCAAGACCAAATGAGAATAAGAATAGCGGGTCCCTATGGAAACTCCAGAGTAACCACTTCAACATATATCACTGCAGAGGTTTTGTTATAATAGAATGGTTACAAGTTTTAGGAGAGACATGTATAAGTCACTGTGTTAGCATGCAGATGCTTGTGGCTTCCATATAGCCCAGAGAGGTCGTAGCCATATGAAGTGGAGCGCAATTTCTGACTCCGTTTTAGCTGCTAAGGAAATCAAATAGAGAATAAATGTAAACATCCTCTGAAGATCTTTGATAAGATTATTAGAGCCATGGAGGGTAGTTGAAATTCTGCAACTACTTGATGAATTCTGCAACTAAGGGCCTGGGCGAATGGGAACTTGTTAGTAACGGTCCTAAAGCTTTGATTTATGGGGTTATAGTTTCCATAGCAGAGACTTAGTTTTTTGAGATTTTGGAGTAAATCAGAGTCTAGACTTTGGCTTGAACACCAAACTCACTAAAAAAAAAAAAAATAAAATGTCACCTTAAAGGGTTACTATCCAAATAAATTAGTATCTTGCTAAATATACGTTCATACCTTTATATTTAGTCCAAAGTCCCATCCATCAATAGTGTAAAATACTAAATCCACCAATATCCAGGATGATCAATACTCAATGTTCCCAAAGGAAAAGTTCCGGTTTCTATGTGTCCAAATGCGAGTACCTAGCCGGTGGCTAAACATAAGGGTAAGTTCACACGGTGACTTTTGGACCGGAACCTGAGACAGAGACCACCTCAGGTTCCGGTCCAAAAGCCGGGTAGCTGTGACTGAAAACCAGTATCCAACCGTGCACTCCGCTCCAGATTAGGCCTAATGAATGGGCCTAGTCCGGAGAGGGGAGTGTCTGCAGGCCGAATCTTGAGGCGAATCCGCCTGAAGAATGAGCACCTCGCTTCTTTTTTCCCCAGGAGCCGAAAGAAACGGCTCTGGAAAAAAGACCTGAGCGGCTTCCATTGATTTCAATGGGAGCCATCTCTTTGGTCAGGATTTTGAGGCGGATACAGCCTCAAAATCCTGACCAAAAAACTATGTGTGAACTTACCCTAAAGCAAAAGCTCTCCACAACTCCGACTCCCAGATGACGTCCGCTCTATGAACCAATTACCTTTTCTAAAGGGTATTTGTGCTTGACTTTTACGGGGAATGTGTGTGTATATGTAAGTGAGCCTAGTAGGACAGTAGTGGCGGCAGCATGAATTGGGTTGCATGGACTGTGTTGGTGTGTGATTTATTCTCAATTTGTAGCTTGATGGAAGGATGAATGCAAGATTAGAGAGTGGAGTAAATTGACCCGACAGTCGCACCCACATAAGGTGCTAGGACAGTCCGGACATGACAAATCGGAGATAAAACATGGCACAAAACCAAATGACTTCTCTTTTGATGTTTGGCCCTGGTGAAGCAAGAGCTCCTAGAATCGTAGATTACTATGATCCTTGAGTCTGGGTTTCCATACTGGGTCCAAGCTACGAATCCCCAGCCGATTTAAGCACCATATTTTCCAGACCATAATTAGCCTGTGTGCAAGAGATCTTACAGGTTCATTTCTTCTAATCTTACCCTATGATTGTTAATGGCCTTTAGTAAAAGGGTACTTTTCTTGTATGCTAACATAATGCTAGGCTTCCTTCACAAACAGTTTTTTGTAGACTTTTTTCCCCCTACAAGACACGCCATGCATGTCTGATGTGGTTCCTAGAGACAGGACCGGCACCAATATCTGGAAAAGTGCTCCACTGACCCCCATTACAACTGTTGCTTTGGCCACTGTGAGGTGGCCGAACATGCGCATCTCTCACAATTCACTTCTATGGGACTACGTTGCAGAAAACCGAGCAAACTAAGTTAGCTGCAGCACGAGGAATCAGGAGATCACCAGAAGTGGGACCGACGTCCATCACATGAAAAGGGAATACCTAGCACATTTACTAAAGCACAACTGACACCGAAATACTACAAAAACACCAAAAACCAAACTACTACACATATAGTCTATTGAAAATGTTGAATTTACCAAACTTTAAAATAAACACACAAAATAAAAGGACCTTAAAAAACGGCTGTATACAAAATCAGCTTTAGGCTGAGGCCCTATGTCACGGAAACGCAGATTGTACTGCGTTTTTTTTTGAGCCAAAGGCAAGAATGGTACGAGAGGAATGGGACATACAGTCCTATGAAAAAGTTTGGGCACCCCTATTAATCTTAATCATTCTTAGTTCTAAATATTTTGGTGTTTGCAGCAGCCATTTCAATTTGATATATCTAATAACTGATGGACACAGTAATATTTCAGGATTGAAATTAGGTTTATTGTACTAACAGAAAATGTGCAATATGCATTAAACCAAAATTTGACCGATGCAAAAGTATGGGCACCTCAACAGAAAAGTGACATTAATATTTAATAGATCCTCCTTTTGCAAAGATAACAGCCTCTAGTCGCTTCCTGTAGCTTTTAATCAGTTCCTGGATCCTGGATGAAGGTATTTTGGACCATTCCTCTTTACAAAACAATTCAAGTTCAGTTAAGTTTGATGGTCGCCGAGCACGGATGTTCCCACAGATGTTCAATGATATTCAGGTCTGGGGACTGGGATGGCCATTCCAGAACATTGTAATTGTTCCTCTGCATGAATGCCTGAGTCGATTTGGAGCGGTGTTTTGGATCATTGTATTGCTGAAATATCCATCTCCGGCGTAACTTCAACTTCGTCACTGATTCTTGAACATTATTCTCAAGAATCTGCTGATACTGAGTGGAATCCATGCGACCCTCCACTTTAACAAAATTCCCGATGCCGGCATTGGCCACACAGCCCCAAAGTATGATGGAACCTCCACCAAATTTTACAGTGGGTAGCAAGTGTTTTTCTTGGAATGCTGTTTTTTTTGGACGCCATGCATAACGCCTTTTTGTATGACCAAACAACTCAATCTGTTTCATCAGTCCACAGGAACTTCTTCCAAAATGAAGCTGGCTTATCCAAATGTGCTTTTGCATACCTCAGGCGACTGTTTGTGGTGTGCTTGCAGAAGCGGCTTCTTTCTCATCACTCTCCCATACAGCTTCTCCTTGTGCAAAGTGCGCTGTATTGTTGACCGATGCACAGTGACACCATCTGCAGCAAGATGATGCTGCAGCTCTTTGGAGGTGGTCTGTGGATTGTCCTTGACTGTTCTCACCATTCTTCTTCTCTGCCTTTCTGATATTTTTCTTGGCCTGCCACTTCTGGACTTAACAAGAACTGTCCCTGTGGTCTTCCATTTCCTTACTATGTTCCTCACAGTGGAAACTGACAGGTTAAATCTCTGAGACAACGTTTTGTATCCTTCCCCTGAACAACTATGTTGAACAATCTTTGTTTTCAGATCATTTGAAGCGGGCTGTCCATGCTCGGCGACCATCAAACTTAATTGAACTTGATTTGTTTTGTAAAGCGGAATGGTCCAAAATACCTTCATCCAGGATCCAGGAACTGATTAAAAGCTACAGGAAGCGACTAGAGGCAAAAGGAGGATCTACTAAATATTAATGTCACTTTTCTGTTGAGGTGCCCATACTTTTGCACCAGTCAAATTTTGGTTTAATGAATATTGCACATTTTCTGTTAGTACAATAAACCTCATTTCAATCCTGAAATATTACTGTGTCCATCAGTTATTAGATATATCAAACTGAAATGGCTGCTGCAAACACCAAAATATTTAGAACTAAAAATGATTAAGATTAATAGGGGTGCCCAAACTTTTTCATAGGACTGTATATAGTAAGTTCTTATACTTCTACCTTCGGCTCAATCCTCTCCTGGCTTTGGCTCAGAAAAAGCTGCGTTTCCACAATATGGGGCCTCAGCCTTAGGCTGGATTCATACAGGGCTTTTTGTAGCTTGATGCGGTTTTATTGCCATTATTACTGTTATTTTTGTACAAGGATTTTTCCAGGATTTTTTTTTAAGGTTCTATGGAAAAAAAATAAAATAAAAAAAAAAATCAGCACAAAAGTGGAGACCTTACAGAAAGTATACTGGAAAACTAAAGGCCTATACTTGTGAGGCCTATGTGAAAGGTTCACAGGCACGGTAATCTTAGTCAGGGGCGTACAGTACCATTCATGCTGTGACTGCAATAATACGGAGCTCCCTGAAATAGAACGCGACTATTTGGACACCAACGTACAAAATAAACATATAAACCTGCTCCAGCTTGTATGGCGGCCAGGATTCCACCCCAGAGGTGACTGCACAGACCTGGCTATAAAGACACAAAGGTGATGCTTGCAGATCCATACAAAGCTGAAGTGCTGGCACAAACCAATCATTCTTTTTCACATTTCCTATTCTGAGGCTGCTGTTAAAACAACAGAGTCCCACCGGCTTGGCTTGCTGCCTGCTTGGGAGAGGCAAAGTCAACTGTGGAATGCGAGAGGGAAAAAACCACCACAGACTTCTGGGGCCGAGCTTGGATTTCCTTGATTTAAAATTCTAGAAGTTAGGTCTTGCAAGAAAAAAAAAAAAAAAAAAAAAGTGTGGTTCGTAAGTATCACCGAACCAATGTGTCTCCTAAGTGGAACCTCTGACGGCAACTACAACCCCCAAGATGCCAAGCGAGCAGCCTCTTGACTGTTGCAGAATAAGTCATGCACTGTAGTCATTGAGTCATGGCTGTATACTCACCCCTTGGGTAGTGCTGCAAGATCTTCCTCTGCAGAGGTAGGTTTCCATATATATTGTATTATGCTTTTCTACAGTCCTCGTCTTCTGTATGCAGCTTCCCTGCTGTATATACCAGGAACAGTTCTCACATCCATCTCAGACATAACACATAGTAAAAATCGGTCAGGCTGCGCTCACTCCTGACTCGCTGTCAATGGCTAGGCTTCTACAGCTCATGTTATTCTCTGCTCTTCCCCCCACATGTGCGGAGGAGAGGTTTGTAGGGCTGCTGCCCACTCAGTTATGCTCTGCTCTGGCTAGACCATGCGTGTGTGTGTGTGTGTGTGTGTGTGTGTGTGTGTGTGAGGGAGGGGAGAATCACAACGGCAGTGTCTATGACACAGAATATAACCGGGCGGGTATATTCCCCTGCATGCTGCACCACTACTGTATAACTACATGAACAGGGTGCACGGTGAACAGCTCAGAGCCATGTCAAGCTGCATCACCCTGGCAGATACCAAGTGACTCAAAACATCTCAAATATAAGGATACAATAAAGCATGTATCCTACAGCGCACAATAAGCTAGGACTGATATACAAAATGGTAGTCGTCTCTCTATGGGCTTTCACTATGAACATGTAAAGAAATACTAAAATTCTGAGAAGGCCATAAGTTAAAGGGATTCTATCATTAAAATCACATTTTTTCTCGGTCACACGTAAGAATAGCCTTAAGAAAGTCTATTCTTCTCTTACCTTTAAGATGTTTTCTCTGCGTCACCGGTCGGTAAAAATCCCGGTTTCCGTCTGTATGCAAATGAGTTCACTCGCAGCACTGGGGGCACCCCTAATGATGTGAGAGAACTCTCCAGCGACGCCTCTATCTTTTTCTGGAATGCCCTCTCCCTATGTCTAACTCCGTCCTGGCTCGGGCAGAGCAGATTGCGCATGCCCACAGCCACAAGAAAAATTTTCTTGTGGCCTGTGGGCATGTGCAGTCAGCTCAGCCTGAGGCCCTATGGCAGAGCCGACAGCGTATGCGTAGAAGTTTGAACCCAGCTCCAGAAGACACGCAGCGAGGCCGTTCCTGAAGAAGATGGAGGCGGCGCTGGAGATTTCTCTCGCAGCATTGGTGACGCCCCCAGTGCTGTGAAAGAACTAATTTGCATACAGACGAAAACTGGGATTACTACCGAACAGCAGTGCGGAGAAGACATCTAAAGGTAGGAGAAGAATAACTTTAAGAATATTCCTATGAGAAAAAATGTGATTTTAATGATAGAATCCCGTTAAGCGAAAATTCACATTGCACATTTAGTCATAGGACCCACCATTCAAAATCCATTGGCAGAAAGATTTCCTATTAATTTTGGGCAGAATCCACCCAGCAAAAAAAAAAAAAAAAAAAAAAAAAAAAATCAGAAAGGGCACTTTTTTCCCCTCTAGTCGAAAAAGAAGCATCTGAAAAAAATTTTTAACTCATCATTAAAGGGCTGCTCGGGAGTTACAGAAATTTGTCCTAAAGCAAAGCACTGGTTGAAATAAAGAAGACCCCCTATACTCACCTCTTCTAGCCCCTCAGCTAGTTAGTTACACTGTGCAGCAATGATATAGGTGCACAACTTGTACAGCCAAATCACTGGCCTCAATGGTGGCGGCGACAATAGTGGCATGTGACTAGTGAGACCAGTGATGGTTCACAATGGTTACAAGCACACATATGCCATGTTCAGACTCCCTAGTATTTAGTCACCTCTAGACCAGGGCTACTTGACTGCTTAAAGGGGTATTCCCATCTACATAATTATTTTTACATTTGATCTGGGACTTGTCAGGAACCCAGCTATGATTTTCTTATTGTAGCTGGGTTATCAGGCAGGGACACTACATGTATCAGAAGATATCCCGGCCACAATAAAGAAATCCTGGCTAATTTTCTGACCTTAGAAAGTTTCTGCATTGGTAGTCGTATCCACTGGCAACCAATCAAGATAACAGACTGTGACCACTAAGAAAGTGAGAGAAAATCTTTAAAACTCTGCAGAATTTTTAATTACTTACATTTGCAAAAATGTTTAACTTTTAATTATCTACAAATTTTAAAATAATTATGTAGATGGGAATACCCCTTTAAGTCTTCAAACACAAAAACAAACAGAACAGGCAGAGTAAACCCTATACTTTCACTTTCCGGCAGTCACTGTGACGTACACCACTTACTTCCAGTAACTCTGCTTACACAGTCAGTCACCCAAGTCATAAACCATCGTGTGTCAAAGTACAACACGTACTGTCAGAAGAGCTAGTCGTCACATGTCACTGACGCACTACATTCACTAATACAGCTACACACATACACATTACATGTAGATAACTAAGTTCTGTCCCCAAAGCCTAAGTCGCGTATTGTCAGACCCCATAAGAGACCATTGTAAGGAGGTGAACACGCTTCCAGCCAACAGCTATTGCTCCAGTCTAGCCCATACAGCAGGACGAGCATGCATGTGTTCAATATGGAGAAGGGAACAAGCCATTGTAAGGCGATGGTGGCAGTCTGCGTCCTTTGAGAACAAAAGGATTGTGCAAACTGAAGTTAAACCTATTCCACCCATCTTGTCCCCAACATCTGCTTTTACAAGAGTCAGGATACCACTATACAAGCTAAATAATGAGTCAGTCCTACCAAAATCAGCGGGTTCAACCAATGTTTCTCTAATGTGTATGGACACCTTTAGATAACTGGGTTTTGTAAGCACTGTTCCTGCACTGCATTGAGTCTTGTTATATTTACTGTGTAAGCTGCCATTTTTCTTGTGGCCGCGGGCATGCGCAGTCGGCTCCGCCGAGGCCTAGAAGTTTGACCACCTGCGCCGGAAGAAGACCCGTGAAGAGGACGTTCCAGAAGATGGAGGCAGCGCTGGAGAGTTCTCTCACAGCATTGGGGATGCCCCCAGTGCTGTTTGAGCGCTGAGGCCCGTCCCCAGTGCTGCGAGAGAACTCATTTGAATACCGATGAAAACTGGGATTTATACTGAACGGCGGCGCGAAGAAGACATGTAAAGGTAGGAGAAGAATAGACTTTAAGGCTTTTCCTACGTGTCAATGAGAAAAAAAAAATTTGATTTTAGTGGTAACATCCCTTTAATCATAATTCTGCTGGTCGTTGTGGCCACAGTCAAACTTATTGTCAGATTTGCCCATGACCGCTGATTTTTCAGCCTATATCTTCTCTGATGTTGACACTTCCTTCAAAACAATGCGCCATCTTCCCATGGGGATGGTGACACTCATTTCGAGGAAAACAAGAGGACCGGACTGGTTGAAAGCCAACTTGCCCAGTCTCTATAAGCGTCGTCCTCAGACATGGTCGGACATAATATGTATATACTGACTTGTTCAACTGAGTGACTTAGCAGACATGACAGTAGTATTTCCTGTAGAATGACCTTCTCATATAGGGTTACGGGGTTATGAATGAAGCCAGCCGTTGCTAGACAAAGTCAATAACAATATGTAACAGATACATGCGCCAACATAACTCAGCACTACATCCTCCAAAATTAGTACTATTTCCAGTGTGGCAAATTTTCAATAGTCCTATTTTCCAGCCTGTGTCGGCTATTCAGAGAGCACATTGATGGCTCTGGACACATGGTAAATCCCATCAGCTTTGTTCCCTCCTCCACACTTTTATATCCAGACCGGTGCTCTCAAAATAGAATTCCCACAACTGTTCCTACAGCTCAGCTATTTTCTGTCAGCATTAAACACATCCTCAGGAAAACCTCTTTTCTTAGCTGGAACACAATACAACGTTGCCCATTGTGTCCCTGCCAGCTCCGCTCTTGATAAGATAGTCCTCATGAATATTTCTAGAGGAGATGGTCAGAAACACAGCTCTGTCTTCTGCCAAACGAAAGACGTGAAAAAGCTGCTAATCTGCCAACTAGTGCTCGATTTCACTGCAGCGCCATCTTAAGGAAAATCTGCTGTCCCAAACACAGTTTTTCTGGAAGTTTTTGTTATTTTTTTGAGCCAAAGGCAAGAGTAAAGTCATAAGGAATAGGAAATATAAAGGAAGGTCTAATACTTCTCCAGCCTGATGGATCCAGTTCTGGCTTGGTTGCCATAACTGGTGTGACACTAGCCTTACACTAGGTTCACCCTAGCGTTCGACTTTCTGTTCTTCGGATCCATTTGGGGACTTGAAAAACAGAGACTTAATCTGCTTAAAAAGTGGTTACCTGCAGACCCCAAACACTATAATGGGGTCTGCCGGGTTTCCGCCCAAAAAATCCAGAGTTGAATGTCCTGCTTGAAGGACTTTTCACTCTGCATTTTTCAAGCAGATTCGGTGACATAATCCTCAGATGGAGTTTGAACACTGGAGTGAATCCAGCCTAAGGGTTAGTTCACACGTAGTTTTTTTGTCCAGATTTTGATGCGGGAAGCCGCGTCAGAATCCAGACCAAAATGCGCCTGCTGCAGCTGGCTGCGACTGTTGCGGCTTCCGACAGGCACAGCTTTCCATTCTGGAATAGGCCCAAATGAATGGGCCTAGTCTGGAGGGATTGTCTTGACGTGGACACCGCAGCGGTATCCGTGTCAAAATCCGGACTAAAAACCTACATGTGAACTAGCCCTTAGGCTCCATGCACACAACTGTACCAGACAAGGGGAAGTCCTGCGGTCCGTTCTGTTCTGATGAAAATAGAGAAGTTCCGATGCTCCCCACGGAGGCGAATGCACCTGCTGCAAAATCGGTCCCATGTTGGATGCACACATGGGGTCTTATACATCACATTTTTAGCAGATCCATTTAAAGCAGCGGTTCTCAACCTGTGGGTTAACAACCCTTTCACAGGAGTCACCTAAGAACATAGGAAAACACATTTCCAATGGTCTTAGGAACCGGAACACTACTCCCATACCTCCCAACCATCCCGGGTCATGTCCCACGCGGCAGGAGGTATGTCCCAGATTAAACTCATCTGCGTCCGGAGGGGACGCAGGAGAGTTGAATACAGTGGTGAAGTAGGAGCGGACAGCCCCCACCTCACCACTGTGACCCTGCGTGCACCGGCTTCAGGAGCTGTAAACATGATGTGATGATGTCACTCACATGTCCCCCTCTAATTGCCCCCACGGTTTAATGTCCCTCTCCAGCTGCCCCAGTTTAATGTCCCTCTCCAGCTGCCCCAGTTTAAACTGGGGCATTTGTAAGGGGAAATTAAACAATGAATTATAATTGCTGGGTTAATGTAAAATCAACAAATACTGCAAAAATAATTGTAAAAATGAAAATACATCCGGCATAGCAGATATTTAGTAGCAACGAAAATAATTTTATGGTTGGGGGTCACCACAACATGAGGAACTATATTAAGGTGAGAACCACTGGTTTAAAGGATGCAGACCATCCTTTCTTTTATGTCAGACATAAAAGTGCAATTTTTTTGCAACAGTGAAGAAAAATTGGACAGAAATTTTTTGGGGATTTGCTAAATGGATCCAAAAACATGATGTGAATAGACCCTTGCACATGTCCCTTAGAAGTCAAGAGGTTGTCCAGGACCAGTAAAGACACAGTGGGTCCTCCACAGAAGGGTATCAAAAGGGCTGGTGAACAGTGGCGGGGGGCTGTGACTAAACTATATTTGTATAGTACCACAGAAAGAACAGAGGGGGAGGCTCCTACTGCAGCCAGTTGTCTTACAGCCAAGTACAAGATGATGGAAACAAGAAATGGCTGATCTACTGGGACACACAGGGAACATTTCTATAAATGTATCAGTATTATGTATTGTATTATAATAACCCCTGTACATTGTATAGTACCAAATCCGGAAGCATTCCTCAATAGCTTATCGGTGTTTGGTTGTGAGTCTTCCCCTCCCCAATCAGTGACTGATGTCCTATCCTGAGTATGGATCAAGTAAATTTAAGTAAGGCTGGGGTCACATCTGCATTTGGAGAACAGACACCTCATGGATCACATCATAGGTAATGGGGTCTATCAGGTACCATTGGTGTCCTCTGTTCCAGTCCTCCAACAGACCAAAACAACGGACACTTAGGTGTAGTATGAACATTGCGTCAGAAGAAATTGCATAGTTGTGCAAATAACACCACTGACCGTCCGCTCCAGATTCAAGATCATCCAGATCTAATACAAATGAGGAAACATTCTAGTATGAGTGAGACATGGATCAAGTTTAGCAATGTTCCATCATGCTCTGCTACTAGGTAAAGATCTGGTCTTGGGCTGGAGTGGGTAGTTCGGCTCAGTTCACACCACGGTTAATGACTATTTATAGGAAATATCTTGCCTTAGGCCAGCATCTTACACAAGCATCATTGTCTGTGTCACCTGAGTTTTGCTTGCATGCTTCTTTTTGCCAAGAAACTCTGTTTACATCCAAAAGAAAAAAAAGGGTTAAGGCCAAGTTTACATTTTTGTTGGCGCCTTGGACGCAGCTTCTTCCATATTATCCGTAAAGAAATGGGGTCCTTGATGTGATAGATCTAACTCTGTGTCTGGGACAGAACAAAGGGAAATTACAATAGAGATGGGAACCTAACCTGGGCTGGATCCACAGCTGCATCAAAAGAGGGTTGCTCATGAATTTGTTCCGGCTCTCGGAAAAAGAAGCGACGTGCTCATTCTTTCAGGCGGATTTGCCTCGCGACATCCGCCTGAAGACACTTCCTCCTCCCAACTAGGCCCATTCATTTGGGCCTAATCTGGAGCGGAGTGCGCGACTGGATGCCGGTGCACTGCACCACCATCCAGTCGCAGGTACCCGTATTTTGGACCAGAACCTGAGGCGGCCTCTACCTCAGGTTCCAGTCCAAAAAACCCCGTATGAACTTACCCTAACTAAACAATTTCAAAAAACTGTATAATATAATAAAAGTCATCATTTTAATGTAAAGCCAGAATCAGAACTTTCTTCCGTCTCCAACCAAAATTGGTCCAGGCTCAGACTCCACAGCCCTGGCTATCCCAGGACTCTTATGGCACAGACTCTGCTCTATTCCGGTGGCTTGTAAATAGAGTAAAACAGAGTTGGTCATTTGATGAAGCCTGAGCTTGAGCAGGGGAGATTATGGAATAAGACTTGACCCCCTCTGTTGGAATTGTTTTTTAAGGTGTTTTTTTTGCAGGTGCTGATTTCACAAATACACTACCGAATTGTGCTAAGAAAAAGTCAGAAGTAAGTCAACCCCGAGCAAAGTCTTAGATCCCTTGCACATAACCGAGTGTTCATCCGAGCTGGGGTCGATTCTGCAGTGGAATGCAGTTGAAGGACACTTGGAAAGACATCAGAGTGCCACCAGAGTGCATTACATTATGTACTTACCTCTATGGGGGTTCCTATGTGTTCTATTCCCATGAAACAGACGGATAGAACTTGCTCTATTCTCATCAGAACAGAACGGACCCTCGGCTGGTCCACTCAGTCGTCTACACCAAGCCTTAAAGAGCTTTAGGATGTTCCTCAGGTTCGGATTTCTTGGGACTGTCATGACAAGTTTGGGATCACAACACAATACAGGGCGATATGTAGTAAAGTCACAGTATAGCGCTAGCTTTAAGATAAAACACGGCAATATGTAGTATTGCATAATTCCCTAAAAGCAGGCTGGCCCAACTTTTTCCTTCATGTGTAAAATGAAACAAGTATGTGTATTACTCTGGAGTACGCTCAAGGGGATAATCAGAAACCGGCAAGCGAGGAAAGATATCACGCGGTATATTTGCTAATGTAAACTGTTCTAGGGCTGTCGTACAACAAGGTGCAAAAATACAGTCATTCAGCAGATTCCTGACTGAGGAAATCGCAATTTCTTCTCTAAATAAATGCCACAGCCAAAGGCCAAAACTGAGATCATTAAAAAGCGATAACGCAGCGGTATGCCTTTAAGATAAAAGTTGGGCAACCACAATGAACAGTTAAAGGGGTTGTATCAAGAGAGGGGGGAAAAAAAAGCGCTACTAAGGGGGTGTTCACACTAGCGTCAGTGTCCGACATCTAGTGTCCGATGCTAATGTCCGCGGAAGATTTTTGCATCGGACACTAACTGTGTCTGTCTGCAATTTGCATGATTTTAAATGGGACATCATGTAGTGTCCTTTACTGTCCGTGGGTGTCCTTAAGTGTCCGTTTACAAAGATGTCTGATTTTTCAAGCGGACAGCTAAATCCTACATGTACACAGCTAGTGCCCGATGCAAAAATCTTCCGCAGACATTAGCATCAGACACCGACGCTAGTGTGAACCCAGCTTAATAACAGTAATTCAGCTATGGGCCCTGTGGGAGTAGGACTGACCTCCCATAATATTCAATTCTTTGGATGCAAAGATGATAGGACTGAGTTTACACGACTCTACCTCTTCAGGCTGACCATGTAATTTGGAAAGCAGCTTGATGAATGCTTATCTAACCCCTCTCGACTCCTAAAGACATGCATGCTTGGCAAGTGTTCTCAATAGAGAGAGACATTGCCAGACACCTATGACAGCAGCTTATCTCCCATAAGAACAAAGGATCATCCATACAGACATCCAACATAACTGACCCCCTGATATTGGTTTGGGAAAGCGCCATATATATCACATGATCATAGGTTCACCTCCAATATATAGAGCCACATTAATACCAGGCCAGGAAGTGGCGCCACTCAGACCCCCTGAACAGAACCCAAAAGCAGGTGTGAACCTGGTGTAAGAATCCAAGATGTAGATAGAAAAAGGTTAGTAGATCAGACTTGTTAGTCATATAGATGTACAGAGTAATGAATATGTTCTCCATAATATAATCTTATGTTGGTCATATGCAAAATTAACCAACCATGACAATTTTAGAAGGTTCAGCCAACAGAGGCCTCTAAACTCTACCCGGAAATAAGAGGATATGGAAAAGAAGGATTGGGTATGTTGTAATTTAGCAAGTCCAACCCATACCCATGAAAGATGTCAGATCCATAACCCTATACCCCTTCATCCCATTAATGATACATTTATATAGCGCCAACATAGTCTGCAGCACTTTACAAATTCAAATGAATGTGCATGCTTGACCAAGTGTGTATGTTTGTAATGGGGTGCAGGGAAATATCTATTGGCTGACAGTCAGCTTAAGATATACTGCAAGAAACCAGGATAGTCTGCAAAGTAGAACTGCAAGCCATGCTATAATGCTTTAAACACGTGATCTCTGGCTCTTTGCCAGGTTACAGTTTGGCAGCTTAAAGGGTTATTCCCATCTTGCAAATCACGGCCAAGAAGCAAATGGCGACAAGTCCCAGGGTGAGACTTACCAAAACAGCCAAGTAGTAATACTCCACGCTGTTTCTATAACTCCCATAATGGCACACAGTTGGTATCCCTGAGCCGTCCGTGTCCGTGACCCCCATACACATATGATAATACATGGGATCTTGTGTATGGGGCCATAAAAAAAGAATGGGTCAGTGTGCTAATCATTAAAAACACGGCAAGCACACCAAAGCAGCAGACAGCAGGATTGGCGGCCAGCTACTCCATAACTGACCGATACTTCGGAGTAACTCTTTAATGCTCAGTATTTTAAATTCTTTGCTCAAGTCGTCTTCCTCGGATAACATACCTCCAGGAACACGTAACCATATACAGTGAAAACTGCAGTCCATAAAATGATGTATGCACAATGTGTATTCCTCTGGATCACAAAAGCTACAAAGTCCCAGTGCAGCCTCGGCCTAAGAGACGATTCACAATTTGCAAAAGTGTTGCATTAACCCACAATTTGACCACATGTGATTAAAGCCTAAGCCAACCACAAGCGGAGAAGATCCTGACCATACACTAATATGCCCGTGGTAGTAGGGGAATATTCACTTTTGCAACTTTTGCAACCATCCACATACCCTAAATGCTCCCAATTCTGCCTTACTGTAACATTTCTTTCAACAAATGCCAAACACATAAAACATTAATAAAACAACCATCATGCTGGCGGTGTGTACATACAGTTCCTGCAGATAGGAGCTACTAGTTCAGCTCTGCCTGCCTTTTCTCTTTTAGTTCTAGGAAATGTTCCTTGAGCTGCTTATATGGAAAATCACACTGCTGTGTTAAAGGGGAACTACGCTCTCCTGCACCAGAGTTCTATCCTAAGGATAGGTCACCAATAACAGATCTGGGACCCCCACCGATAAGTCGTCTGAAGCTGCTGCAGTGCTCAAATGAGCCTGAGCCATCAGTAATAGCAAACTCAATAGCTATGGATGGCAATGTGCACGGTATACAGTGAGCGCTGCGGCCTCCTCATTCAGCTAATTGATGGGTGTGTTGGGCGTCAGACCCCCTACCAATCTGACAGATCAGCAGTATCAGCACCCCCCCAAAAAATAAAAACACTGCAAGGCTGAGGCCCCACGTTGCAGGGACGCATCATTGTTTGTTGCAGATTTTGCTGCAGTTTTTTGAGACAAAGTCGGAAGTGGCTTGAAAAAGAATGGAAAAAATAAAGGAACTTCTTAAGAGACGTTTCCCTTATGTTAAATCCACTCCTGACTTTAGCATTAAAAAATAAATAAAAATAAAAAAAATGCTACATTTCCGCAACATCGGACCTAAACCTTAAGGCTAAAGCCCCACGTTGAATACTCACAAGTTTGCATCCACAAAATCGCAGAGGGCTAACCTAATGCACCATACCATCCACACAGCACAAGGCAGATTCATCCATTGCATCCAACCAAGACATATTTTTCTGTAGTACAATGTAAAATAAAAGCGTTGCTTTGCTTAGGTATATGGACAGCTAAGAATTTCGCTTTTAGGTGGTTGTAATAGCTCTGCCCCTCTGTGTCCTGCGCTGCGGGTTTCAATTACACAGCATATCAATTATTGTTCTAGGTTTGTCCACAGGGGCCAGTCACCCGGGAATTGTATCTGAAAGTCACAGCAAAAACCAGGCATTTTTGCAGTGTGAGTTCGCCTCTGGGTGTCTGCTGCAAACATCCTACAGTGGGCACGACACATGGCACCTAGTGAAGGGCCCACACATTGCAGAATTTGCTGGGTTTTTCAGCCAAAGTTAGGAGTGGATGTAATAGAAGGGAGAAGTATAAAAGATTATATTTCCCATTTCTATTGAAGCCACTGTTGGCTTTGGCTCAAAAACCGCAAGAAAATCTGCAACATAAAATGCAGCTTTCCCGCAGTGTGTGGCCTCATACATGCCGTTGTAGAGGAAAGACTCGTACTAGGACTATGAATCCAGCCATAAGACTCATGACACTATACACAGTCATAGATCCTGCAGATGCTTTTCTTGTGTATTGCCGCGTATATGTCAACCATTATAACCAGCAAAGACGACGTTAAAGCAGATGTGACCACTGCAGACGGGACTGATGGCGAGGTATAGTTACGTTACCTAGCGCCAATCATTAACGGGTAGGCGGCTAATAAGAATAGGCAGATCTATAGCCAGTTTTACCCATCATCAAAAAACGAACCTGACGACTGGGAAGAAAATTTGGTCTCCTGGTATACAAAAGAAGGGATTACCAGTCTCAGCCCTGAATACCCGACCATTGAAGTAGCTTCAAAGCATCTTTATCAGAGCTGAATGCCCCTGAAGAACAGGCTGTGTAACCAGAAGAGCAGGCTTGTTCTTCTTTACTAAGGACCCCATAAGCGGTGTGCTGCCGGATGGGAGATAAGATGACAAGTAGGACACTTCAGCAACATGAAAGACAAAGATCTAAGAAGATGATGTAGAAAAGTTATGGGGAACGCCTCAGGTCCTGCAATGATACTGTAAAGTCTTAATAAATCAGAATATGGGACGGAAGATCCTGAACGCCACAATGTAACCAGATCTCACATACAGAACAGGGTAATTCTAGACTGTAGGCGGGATGGAAAATACTGTGGACCACATTAGTCAGTTACACCAGCAAACAAATACACCTTGTAACCAATAAGCTCCATAGATATCAATCAAAAAATACATATCAATAGACCTGAGACAAGAGTTTCTACGAGCATTAACTAGTAGGGGGAATAGGGGTGGGGGGATTGTAAAAGTAAGAATATCGGGACTTTTATTTTTTTGGGAAGTTATGTGCATATGAGGTTAGGTTCCTGACATATAACCTTCTTGCTTATATAGCGCCATCATATTCCGCAGCGCTTTTATAGACATTGACAGCCACTGCCCCATATATGGCTCACAGTCTACATTCCCTATCATGTACGTCTTTGGAGTACCCAGAGGGAAGGAAACCCACGCAAACACGGGGAGAACATACAAACTCCTTGCAGATGTTGTTCCTGGCGAGATTCGAACTCAGGACTCCAGTACTGCAAGGTTAACCACTGAACCAACGTGCTGCCCATCATCATGCCCATTACGCTGCCGCTGTATAATGCAGTGGATTAGAAGCTGGTAATTCTGCCGCAGCTAACCCACTGCGAACCTATATATGTGACCCCAGTTTTAAAGAGGTATTCTGGCAAAATATATTTGATAATTTATTTTTTCAGTCTACCGAATAAGTGATGTTATATGAGTGGTTCCAGGTCAGTACGTATGGTATACAGTCAAGTAGGTGTAAGGTGAGGTCAAGTAAGAAAGCCATTGGCAGAATGATAAGTGACAATACCTCTTCATGGGGGGAGAATAAGAGCGGCAGGAGACCAGAGCAGATCAGAGAGGGCGATTCATCATTACAACAGCTGCCCAACAAAGGCCTGGTTCACATCTGCGTTGATATTCCGTTTAGGGAGCCCACATGGGGACCCCCTGAACGGAATACCAAATGCAATTGCAAGCAGTGTGCAGTAAAAGCACACGGATCCCCATAGACTATAATGAGGTCCGTGTGCTTGCTGCCAGATCTCCGCACAGAACATTTGGACAGGAAAGTAGTTCACAATCTACTTTCCTGTCCGCATGATTCGTGGAGGCAGCGTGCGGCAAGCATACGGACCCCATTACAGTCTGTGGGGACCCGTGTGCTTTTACACCACAGCGCTTGCAATTCCAAGAAGAGTCACAGTCAGGAGAAATGTGGTATACTGAAAGCCCTGTCAAGTGACCTGTTCACCAAAAGAGAAAGGAGTGCTAGTTGTAGGGTCGCCTCTGTATGATCACATATGCTATAACCCTTCGTTCACATCTGCGTTTGGTATTCTGTTCAGAGGGGTCCCCATGCGGACTCTCCAAATGGATTACCAAACGCAGATGTGAACGAAGGGTTATAGCATATGTGATCATACAGAGGCGACCCTACAACTAGCACTCCTTTCCCTTTTGGTGAGCAGGTCACTTGACAGGGCTCTCTGTATACCACATTTCTCCTTACTGTGACCATCCTTGTAGATACCAGCTGATGCTGTCCTGATGGAACAAGCCCTTTAAAGAGTAACTTGTATGGTTCACTATGTTATGTCTTATCTTGTGTTGTGTCTTATCTTGCAATTACCTTTTTATGGCACTGGAGACAGCTGAATATCTAATACAAGTTTAGAAGTGGCTCAATGTACTTTTATGAACTACGACTAGCTACTCCGCAGTATAGGTGACAAGTGTATGATCTCCAGGTGCTAAAAATGTAGCTTAGATGGGGTGGTCTCTCATAGAGATGGTCTTTTCGAGAGGTTTGATTGTACCGTCTTCTTTCGAGTAGTCTTTCTAACATACCATAGACCTCTGACTTGATATGGTCTTTAATAACATTGAACGAAATTGTGAGACTAAATGCAGCTCTAGAGGTGACTAGAACTACAATGACTTCACTACACTACAACCTATAAGCCGCTGACTTGGATGTCACGGGATGCGCCGCTAAAGAATAGTATTGAATGTAATGATTAAATCCCAAATGAGATTACACAATAGCAAAGAAGAGCAAATATGAACAAATATCCAAGGCAAACATTCATTTCTACAAAGTATCTCCCATGTGCGTAATGAACAGTCAGCAAGAACACGACATCAGACAGACTGTCGGCTAAGCCAACAATTCAATGAGACTGGTGAAGAATGGACAATGCAGTCAGAGGGAAGAGGTTGAGGACAGGGGGGCAAGGTCAGGGGCAACACTGAGGGGCTCAGATCAAAACATATTCAGGCATGGCAGCAGGCATATAGAAGGAAATCAACACTAAAAGAGGAGTGGGCAATGACTAGAAGCCAAACAGACCTACTGGAGGGAACAAGTATCAAAACTTGGAATGGGTATGGGCAGACCCTCCACATCAGTACTGGTGAGCACAAAACTGTATCAGTGGAAAAGCTGGACTGGATGAAATCGGACACAAAAAGTTTGACAGACTTGGGAAGGAACAGATGCCCAAGACTGGGGAGGGCAGAGACTCAAGACTGAGAAGCACAAGCTAAGGGCAGACACCCACATAGTGGGCAGCAACGGCTAGGCGCAGACACCCACATAGTGGGCAGCAACGGGCAGGCGCAGACACCCACATAGTGAGCAGCAACGGCTGGGCGCAGACACCCACATAGTGAGCAGCAATGGCTAGGCGCAGACACCCACATAGTGAGCAGCAACGGGTAGGCGCAGACACCCACATAGTGAGCAGCAACGGCTGGGCGCAGACACCCACATAGTGAGCAGCAACGGCTGGGCGCAGACACCCACATAGTGGGCAGCAACGGCTAGGCGCAGACACCCACATAGAGGGAAGTAACGGCTAGGCGCAGACACCCACATAGTGGGCAGCAATATGGGCAACACTCATAATTTGGCAGACCTGAGCAGAAGCGGGCACAACAGTCCTGGATGGGCTCAGAGACGCAGAACTGGGCAATACAGTGTTGAGAAAGGCACCAGGACCAGACAGCTCTGGGTAGGAGCAAACACTCAGGACCAGGCAACAAAGACTCATAACAACAGCCCTGGATGGAGCAAACACACAGGATCGGGCAGATCAAGGTAGAGGCAGGGACTCAGGACCAGGGTGGGAGCTGACAACAGCCCTGGCTGGGGCAGGCACTCATGACCAGAAAGATGAGGGTAGAAGCAGGCACTAAGCACTGCCGTGGGAGCAGACACCAGCCCTGGATGGGGCAGATCAGGGTAGAGGCAGGGACTCAGCACCAGGGTGGGAGCAGACAGTGCTGGCTGGGGCAGGCACTCAGGACCGGGGTGGGAGCAGACAGTGCTGGCTGGGGCAGATCGGTATACAGTCAGGCACTCAGGACCGGGGAGGGAGCAGACAGTGCTGGCTGGGGCAGGCACTCAGGACCGGGGTGGGAGCAGACAGTGCTGGCTGGGGCAGATCGGTATACAGTCAGGCACTCAGGACCGGGGTGGGAGCAGACAGTGCTGGCTGGGGCAGATCGGTATACAGTCAGGCACTCAGGACCGGGGAGGGAGCAGACAGTGCTGGCTGGGGCAGGCACTCAGGACCGGGGTGGGAGCAGACAGTGCTGGCTGGGGCAGGCACTCAGCACCGGGGTGGGAGCAGACAGTGCTGGCTGGGGCAGATCGGTATACAGTCAGGCACTCAGGACCGGGGAGGGAGCAGACAGTGCTGGCTGGGGCAGATCGGTATACAGTCAGGCACTCAGGACCGGGGAGGGAGCAGACAGTGCTGGCTGGGGCAGATCGGTATACAGCCAGGCACTCAGGACCGGGCAGGGGCAGGCACTCAGGACCGGGGTGGGAGCAGACAGTGCTGGCTGGGGCAGGCACTCAGCACCGGGGTGGGAGCAGACAGTGCTGGCTGGGGCAGATCGGTATACAGTCAGGCACTCAGGACCGGGGAGGGAGCAGACAGTGCTGGCTGGGGCAGATCGGTATACAGTCAGGCACTCAGGACCGGGGAGGGAGCAGACAGTGCTGGCTGGGGCAGATCGGTATACAGCCAGGCACTCAGGACCGGGCAGGGGCAGGCACTCAGGACCGGGGTGGGAGCAGACAGTGTTGGCTGGGGCAGGCACTCAGCACCGGGGTGGGAGCAGACAGTGCTGGCTGGGGCAGATCGGTATACAGTCAGGCACTCAGGACCGGGGAGGGAGCAGACAGTGCTGGCTGGGGCAGGCACTCAGGACCGGGGTGGGAGCAGACAGTGCTGGCTGGGGCAGGCACTCAGGACCGGGGTGGGAGCAGACAGTGCTGGCTGGGGCAGGCACTCAGGACCGGGGTGGGAGCAGACAGTGCTGGCTGGGAGCTCAGACAGCTAGTCTGTAAAGCGTACACTCTGTCCCAGGCCTGTTGCTATTCCCGCCCCCATGTAAGTTCCTATTGGTTGCACTACCAGTCACTTGCTCATACGCCGCCTCCTATTGGCTGTCTGGGACAGCCCTAAGGAGGGGGGGCGTCGCCCAGATTTGGGCCCTCTCTGAACCTCTAGGGTATTTGGGGCGTTATGTCGGTGAGCTCCCGGTTGACATGCAGTGTGTGCGCTATAGACAAGTCACCTCTCGGTCTCTGTCTCTTACCGTGTCGAGTCTCCGTTTCCCCCGAGTCCCGGCCCCTCTCTCCTCCGCCAGCAACCTACAGCAGCGCGGGCGCCCCGATCCTCACCTCTCGCGAGAACAACATGGGCGGGGCAGGCCCCTGCCTCGTGACGTGCAGCGCTTCCAGCTGACTGTCAGGGGATCGGGGCGGGGGTAGGCACTGACATCTCAGTGGGCGGGGCCTTGATGACTGACAAGAATGCGAGTGGGTGGAGCTAAGAGACCTGACTGACAGCGCAGACCGTGGTATCTGGTGACTGGCTGTCTATGGGAATGTTTGGCGTGAATAGATGTAGAGCGGCCTCTCCTGGCCATGTCGGGTTACTACAAGCTTGTGTGTTGTGCTAGTTGAGTGTATGAGAACAAATCCAATATTTCCAATGCAATTATCGACTGTAACTCTAATGACCTCCATGCTTAAAGGGGTTATTTGCTAATACATCCACAGCAGCTTGGCTTTATTTTACTTGCTGCTCCAAACTACATTTCCCACAATTCATCTACCTGCTCTCACGCTCTGTGTAGTCATTCCTTCACCACTTTCCCCTGCACAGGTAATAAAATCACTCCTACATCCGAGCACATGTGCTGCTGTGACGTTTCATTCGCTGGCTGCACTGCTCACAAGGAGGGTAGTGAACTTGCAAATGAAACATCACAGTTGAGGTTAATGAAAATGAAAATAAATCAGAATGGTGCTGCATAAAAACAGAGTATATATTAGGAAGTGTTGTGTTTAGCTGTTATGTATCCACTGTAGATAGTACATTTACAGTACTTGATGTTTGCTACCCATGCTGTACAGGTACTATAGAAAGGAATGGAATACAATAGAATAATACTTTATTGATCACCAATGGGAAATTGGATCATTCAACAGCCTTGTGTTGGCACAATAGTTTTAGGATACATAGCAGTAAGTAATATCAATAAAGCAACATGATACATAACTGTAGGTAATACTTATACAACAGCGTGATAACCATGTTATACAGTCACACCAGTGGCATAACTATGAATGCCCCCCCCCCCCCCCGACCGACGTCAAAGACCCCGACCAACCCCCCACCCCACCCCCAACTTCCTGCACGCTCTATTATGCCCCATAGTGGCCCCTGCACACAGTATTATGCCCCATAGTGGCCGCTGCACACAGTATTATGCCCCATAGTGGCCCCTGCACACAGTATTATGCCCCATGGTGGCCCCTGCACACAGTATTATGCCCCATAGTGGCCCCTGCACACAGTATTATGCCCCATAGTGGCCCCTGCACACTGTATTATCCCCCATAGTGGCCCCTTCACATAGTATTATGCCCCATAGTGGCCCCTGCACACAGTATTATCCCCATAGTAGCCCCTGCACACAGTATTATGCCCCATAGTGGCCCCTGCACACAGTATTATGCCCCATAGTGGCCCCTTCACACACTATTATGCCCAATAGCGGCCCCTGCATGCAGTATTATGCCCCATAGTGGCCCCTGCACACAGTATTATAACCCATAGTGGCCCCTGCACACAGTATTATGTCCCATGGTGGCCCCTGTACACAGTATTATGCCCCATAGTGGCCCCTGCACACAGTATTATCCCCCATAGTGGCCCCTGCACACAGTATTATGCCCCACTGTGGACACCCATGATCAATTATTATACTCTGGGGACTTTTCAGCCCTCAGAGTATAATAATCGGACACCGAGAGGAGATACCAACATAAAAAACACTGTTACTTACCTCTCCCTGGCTCTGCTGCACTCCTCGGTGGTGTCGGCCATCTTCAGGCCCCGGTCATGTGATGTAAGAGACATCACAGAAGTAGGCCCGAAGCCTGACTGGAGCGCGGAAAGATAAGCAACACTGTTTTTTATGTTTCCTTACCTCTCCTGGACTTCTGATCATTATACTCGGGGGTCTGAGAAGACCCCTGAGTATAATAATGATGTTTGTGGGGCCCGTGGCGTCACTTACTGATCCCGACCCCTGCCAGGATCGGTAAGTAAATAGGGCCCGTTACCGTCTGGAGTAACTCCAGCCAGTAACGGCCTATTAGGGAAAAAAAAAAAAAACACAGCAGTAGCGACAGTCGCCAGGCCCCTAATATCCCAGGCCCTGTGGCAGCTGCTACCCCGGAGTCATACAGTTACATAGTTGGTAGCAATAGTATATTCAAGAAGTATACAACTTTTCTGATTCATATTATAGGTAGTGCAGGCATAGATGGAACAAAGGAGTTAGTGCAGTCACTAGCTCCAGGTCTGTAGAGCCATGGGAGATCTGGTTGTTGCATCTATAATGTGGGCACAAAAAATGCAGCCATATCACAGGCATATGAAAGTGGGCTAATAATACATTTTATTTATGTAGCACCAACATATTCCACATCACTGTACAATTTGTAGGGTCCAAATATAGACAAAAAAAAAGAGACATTACAAAGAAATAGTTACTTGACACAATGGCACTGAGGGCCCTGCTCGCAAGAGCTTACAATCTATGAAGTAGAGGGGGTGACACAAGAGGTAGCAGGGGCGGCATAGGAGGTAATATTGCTTATACAGAGGTCCGGCCTTTTCTGTGATAGAGGTGACTTTCATAACACATAGAAAATGCTGTATGAGCCTTATCCTTAACATGCAGATGGTGCTTGGATATGTAAAATTAGTCTGAAAGGGCATCAAATCCTCTGGAGTAATGTGGGAGCGTGAGCAGAGGAGGGGTTGTTTTAGGGATTCTAAGGCTAAGTTGATATGGTGGCTTTTTTTTTACAGCAGAAACCGCTGCAAAAAAATCCTCTTCCCATTGATTTACTTGGGAGGCGATGCTTCTTTTTGTACCAGCTGTAAAACTCAGCTAGCCCACAGTGAAGTGTCCTACCGATCTTCAGACGGATTACACCCGAACCTCCCATTAAAGTGAACAGGAGTAGGAAATCTTCCTGTTAACAGCAGATCCCGCTGCAAAGTGTGCTTTGTGAACTTACCCTAAAGCATCCCAGTGTGCACAGAGCCTGTACTGTATGTAGTTGTTTCCACAGCTCTGCCATGTGCATGGGACCTTCTAGTAATGACTTTTGTAATATATACCGTATTTTTCGGACTATAAGACGCACTTTTTTTCCCCCAAATTTGGGGGGAAAAGAAGGGTGCGTCTTATAGGCCGAATGTGGCGCCTGGCATCCGCTGTAATAGAGAGGCGGAAGCCGGCAAGTGATAGACGCCATTACAGGTGTCGGGGCCTGAGACATCGCTGTGCTCCTCTGCCCTGCATGAAGCCAGCAGCGGGAGTAGTGATGTTGCTATTCCGCTCCTCCGTCCCCCCGCCGCTGGCTTCATGCAGGGCAGGGCAGCGATGTCTCAGGCCCCGGCGTCTATCCCTCCCCGGCATCCGCCTCTCTAGTACAGCGGATGCCGGGTCAGTATCAGCGGCCCCTTCTCCCCCGGGGCCGGTCCCCACCGGCCCCGTACCTGTAAAGTTGCAGGCCGGCTCCTGCGCGGCGATATCGCAGGAGCCGACCTGTTCGGGTGAGAGCCGGGAGCCTAATGAGGCTCCCAGGCCTGTCACTGCTATATATTAGTATTGCGGCTGGGTCTATGACCAGCCGTAATACTAATACACAGAATGTCCCATAGACGGCAATACAGTTGTATTGCCGTCTATGGGACTTGCAATCAAGTGACCGCAGGTTCAAGCCCCGGGGGAAG
The DNA here is from genome assembly GCF_031893055.1 of Leptodactylus fuscus. Lineage (NCBI taxonomy): Eukaryota > Metazoa > Chordata > Amphibia > Anura > Leptodactylidae > Leptodactylus > Leptodactylus fuscus. The sequence goes on from NC_134266.1 coordinate 231,228,742, forward strand.
AATAAAATAGTTAAAAAAAAAAGCTTTAAAAATATATAATAAAAATATGAAATAAATAAAAGTTCTAAATCACCTCCTGTCCCTAGAATATATATATAAAAGTAGAAAATCATATATCATAAACCACCGTTTTTTTTTTTCAATAAAAGGTGATCTAAGCAATAGATATTCCCCAAAATGGTATAACTAAAAAGTACTTCTGGACCCGCAAAAAAAAACACTCTATGCATCCCCGTACAGCTGCAGGGTCACCTGTCAATGTGGCCTTGCAGCTGTTGCAAAACTACAACTCCCATACATTAAATATTTTACCAGTTTTTGCTTCAAAATTTTTTTTCCCTATTTTCCTCCTCTAAAACCTAGGTGCGTCTTATAGTCCAGTGCGTCTTATAGTCCGAAAAATACGGTAGTACTAGCATCTGCCCGCGTCTTCGTCTGCGTGTTGTTGGCATCGATGATCCACCAATATTCAGCAAATTGCTGCCGTTGATGGTTTGCTTGTTGTGGCGTTTCGGCAGCTGTTAAGCTGTCCTGCTGCTAACCTTGTTCCTCACGCTGTGCCTGTGATTGTTCCAATATCTCAGCGGATTGCTGGGATGCCATATAATAAGCATGTTATTGGTGTCAATGATTCCCCTCAGCTGCGCTTGAGGAGAACTCTGTGACTTCTGGCTACCTTCATAGCTCTCGTTGTTTTAGAATTTTGCGACAAATTAGATTTTCTGTTTCCCAGCATGTTTAAAATGAGCAAAGTGACAATTTGGATTAAAGGTGTCTTCCCATCCAGTGTATCAGCACTGCCTGGAGCAGATCAAATAATATGCAAATGAATGTACACAATGGACTCAGGGTTAGCTGTATATTTACACAGAGAGATGACAGATCTGGCTTTATCAGCCTGCTGGCAAGAGCAGTGTAATATAGTATGTGAACATAAATTCATAACAGTTGTTAAGCCATGTCATTTACTGGGATAAAAAGCCTATGTGTTACTCAAGGTTACAAACTATCTATGTGGCAAATTTCATCCAAACCTGTTCAGCTGTTTTCACGTGTTTGAGTAACTAACACACAAACTTTCACATTTATAAAATTAGTAGGATATGATTGATAGCAGAGATTTAGAGAGAATCTCAAAGAAAACAAATCTGAGGTATAGAGTTGGCCTTTGCAATGTAATCGCTATCCTAATACATCTCTAGGGGAGCCCAGACAGACATAATACACATACCCATAGTGGTTGACACTAAGCTGTGAAGAATGGCTAATAGTTTTTGGTTCTGTTTTTTTTGGAGGGGAGTGCCTGTCAGTGTATCAGTCTCCTGTCATCTGCCCTCATTTCAACCATCGTGACAGTCCAGTCTGGCCAGGGTTCCTGTATCTCTACTATGATATTTCAAAATGAATCGTTCCTATAAATATCCACCATGCACGAAACCGATTTCCCACGCGTCTGCTCTGCCTCGTAGAAAATGCAGTGTTTCCAAAACACAGGAACAACTGTAACAAACAGCGCAGCTGCCAATATCATGGCAACAACAAGACAACTTGGCCAAGAGTCTGAGCAGCTGTTCGAGAGCTTCTACAGCCTGGAGAGATAACACTGTACTCTGCTGCTATGTTACCACCACCCTGACAATGTATAGAATAGCAATGTATCATCCAGTTATGCAGCACCTGAAATGTACACAATCCTAGAGTTTAGGATCCAACTATATGGTTGCTAGCTTTACAGAAATCCATAGTACAGACAAATATTAGAAACTTGGTAATGTATCAGATCAGAGAAAATCTTCTTTATCCACTTATCTGACTCCTCCTCCCCTTCTTAAACTGACAATAACACTGAAATCTCTTGTTTAAGGTTAAAGAGGACCTTTCACCACTTTTGGGCACACGCAGTGTTATATACTGCCAGAAAGCCGACAGTGCGCTGAGTTCAGCGCACTGTCGGCTTTCCCGATCTGTGCCCGGTGTAAAGAGCTTACGGTGCCAGTACCGTAGTGCTCTATGGTCAGAAGGGCGTTTCTGACCATTAGCCAGAGACGTCCTTCTGCCTCGCGGCGCCTATCGCGCTGTACTGTGGAGCGCCCCCTCCCTCTGCTCACAGCGCTCGTCCATAGACGAGCATTATCAGGAGAGGGAGGGGGCGTTCCTCCACGCTCACACAGCACAGCGCGATTGGCGCCGCGAGGCAGAAGGACGTTCCTCGCTAATGGTCAGAAACGCCCTTCTGACCATAGAGCACTTCGGTACCGGCACCGTAAGCTCTTTACACCGGGCACAGATCGGGAAAGCCGACAGTGCGCTGAACTCAGCGCACTGTCGGCTTTCTGGCAGTATATAACATTGCATGTGCCCAAAAGTGGTGAAAGGTCCTCTTTAAGGCCCCATGCAGCAAAACGCAGCAATATATATATATAATCAGTTTTCCTCTGACTTTCTACCCTTATTATATCTAGAGTGAAAACACCGGTGTTTCCGCAAGTATAACTGACATGCTGCAATTTTCTGCTGTGGATTTTTTTTTCTACAATGTGTTGATGGGATTAGCCAGAAACCCATTCACTTTGCAGGTACTGTAAATGTAGCTTTTTTTTTTGTCTTCCGCCATCTCCAGAACCATATTCATACTTATTGGTTACAGATAGGGCTTTAATTTTTTATTCTTGCATGTTTAAGTTATATATAGATATCTATGTAGATACTGTATCTATCTATATAAAATACCTGTGCTCGCAAACTGCCATTGATAAAAGGAAAAAAAAAAAAAAAAAAAAAGGCTGCCATTTTGTTATCAACTGCAGTTCGCGAGCGCCGGAGGAAGACGGGACCCGAAGACATTGCTAGAAGGGGAGGCGTAGCTGAAGAGGACGTCGGACCACGAATGCCCACCCATTGCACACGATAGATAAGTTTAACATTCTTTTTTAGGGTTTTATTTTAAAACGGGAGGGGGAGGTAGTTTACTATAACTTCAGCGGTGCCTGAATAGCCTGATAGAGCCCCTTTAAATGAATGCTGCCCAATTGCCCAGTGATTAGTGCCTGCTACTGCCCCATTATATTATGTCCATCCTGCTCACCTTTTATTAAATGGTTTGTCCAGTATTTAAAAAAATAAAAATTGTGTACAAACAGCAGAGGACATGTAAAAAGCATTTCTACTTAACTGCAGATTGGCTGCAGCAATTTTGTTGACGCGATATCACTGCTAAAGCAACTCTGTATAGAAATAGTGTGGCAAAGGAGGCAGATGGGCAATATGGGAGTGAAGAATACAGGTAGATGTAAATGCAGGGCTATAGGCATTGTGCACTGTACGTGTTTTGCCAGTATCTGCCTCAGTTGCAGAGATTTCACTACACTGTCAGGGGGGCTGGTCTTACAGATCAGCAGTAGAGATGAGCGAACAGCACGCTTCCATAGAAATGAATGGAAGCACCTGTGACGCTGACTTTGCCAGCGGCCAGCCGGCGTCACAGGTGCTTCCATTCATTTCTATGGGAGCGTGCTGTTCGGATCGGCTGATCCGAACAGTGTTTGCTCATCTCTAATCAGCATCATTGCTGGATAATGATAGGCTTTGCAAAATAGGTCCAGTTCTAGATTATGCGGCCTGTAGTGTCAGACCACACATGGGACTGCAAAATTCATGGTCGTATGTACGGGCCCATAGCATAGAATCGGTAAGTGTGCTATCCGTGAAATACACGGTTAGCACGCCGACCACAGTCATCTGCAAAGGGCCTAAAAGACCGAAGCAGAGACTTTGTTGTCTGTTACCATGGAAACATGTAGTCTGCACAGGAGCTTTGGAAGTTTGTGAATGTGAGCATAGCCTTTATTCTTCTGTGCACTACTTACTTCATAATCAATCATCCACAATTCAGGGATAAAAAGCTATATGTGAAACTATAACACCATATTCAGACTGTGCAGATCATAAACAACCAGCAACAATTTTGAATAGCGATTTTCCATTAAAATAAGTGGAAACCTGCTATAGATAAGCTATGCTGAAGTTCTGAAATTCTTCCTGGACTTCAACACGAATCCTTATAGAACTGTAAAGGGTTTGGTCTGGACTGTAGGCAGGATATTGATTTTTTTTAGAAATATCACATTGTAATATGAGCAAAAGAATAAAAACAATACTGACCAAGAAGAAAAGTGTTTTAATTTATTTATTTCCCAGAATACACTGGCAGATCTTATGCCAAGGGAACCACCCCAACAGAGCCACAGAGCACTGGCTGACATACAGGAATCTGCAGGACAGGTGATCCTTCACATGGCAAACAGGATAAGGAAAGCAACCATGAGACAGAAGAGTCCCATAGCTTCAGACAGGGCAAAACCCAAGATGGCGTAGGAGAAAAGCTGCTGCTTAAGAGATGGGTTCCTGCAGAGCAAAAAGACAAAAGGATTACACTATGGAAAGACTAAAAAGAACATATCCTGCTGTACGTTATTAGACTGAATTCTGATTAAAGTGGACCTTTCATCACCTCCACCAAATTTTTTATTTTTTATGTACATTGTAAGCCCCATATAGGAATCATAATGTACTTTTTTTTCCCTCTCCTATCAGTATGTCTTTGTAGAATGGGAGGAAATCCATGCAAACACAGGGAGAATATACAAACTCCTTGCAGATGTTGCTCCTGGCGGGATTCGAACCCAGGATTCCAGCGCTGCAGTGCTAACCACTGAGCCACCGCGTTGCCCCAACCACCCCCACCAAATCTCTGTTTGCATCACTTAATAGTCGCTGCTCTACTGATTCCAGCATAGTTGGAATTTTTTCTCTACCCCCACAGTCCCTAAGCAATCAATGCTGTTAGTTTCAGTGCCTCATTTGCCATTTAGTCACTAGTGTCAGAGGGCGGTATCAGGCGGGAGCTCTGACAACATCCACCACTGAATGGCGCTTTGGATCAAACCCCCTTGCCTCCTCCCGCCTCAGGCACCAAAACGAATTGACTGCATTGCTCAGAAATGGTGGGAATGAATATATATATATATATATATATATATATATATATATATATATATATATATATATTAAAAAAAAAAAAAAGTGCTGGATTCAGCAGTGCAGTACGTATTAACAGATACTAAGATCTGCAGTTGTTGGAGGTAGTGAAAGTTTCTTTAAGAACTTTAAAGGGATGAAGAAATCTGAAATGACAAAAATTGATGTGTACTGCCATAATTTAAGCCCTACTCCTCTTCTACATAAACCCTTTCTGCGAAGATCCCATGGATAAACACTGGATACAGAACTTGCAACATCCACTGCTTTCAACATGGGATTATCCATCTGGCTGTATCTCTGGTTCCCTCCTCTTTGATCCAGAGACTAAGAGCTTTTCTGTGCACGATCTGACCACTGTTAAAAGCCATAGTGTGCCCATAAGACACATGGGATGTACCAGTTGAACCCATACTGTGGCTACTGCTTCAAATAAGAAGTACAGCAGGTAGCACAAGCCAAGTGTGAACACGCCATGTAAGGCAACCCTGAGCAAGTTAAAAGTCACTTGTGTTTCCAGCAGGGGTCATCAGCAAACCATAGCCCAATATTTAACCAGGCAATAGGATGCTGGTGATAAAGGTGACTATAAAGGGAACCAATGGGGCTCAACACACTGCTGTATTTGTGTTCCACAATTAATTAAAAGTAACAATGGATTCTTTATTGGGTTTGTAAGGACGCTTCATAAAAGCTGTCAATATAGTTTTCCTCCAGTGCACAGAGAAGTCAGAATATATCCCAAAGTCTGACAATGTAGCAGCCCAGGGCAATAGCTGTTACACCAGACAGCCTTGGCCCTGGATCAAAACATTATTTGCAGAGTTTCTGTCCAACTCATTTACAAGTCCAGGAATATGTCTTATTGTAATACATGGAGTGCCAGATGACAACATTTATTCTCCTTCAGCTTTTCTGCACAATGCTGGAGATGGGGGAAGCTGTCAGTGCCTGAAGTAAGTGTGTATAGGAGCTCAGTGCATCATAACTCACGGTCATGCAGTGAGTTGTGTTCATACAGCAGAGTTCAGCCCAGAAAATATGGTCTGCACATGTACTGAGTTTCCCAGACAGGATTTAGTCATGTGAATATAGCTTTAAGGTAAGAGCCCATGGAGCCCATACTGCTCCTTAATATGAAGCCGTACAGCCTATTCTGACCTACCATAATGAGGGCCTCAGGGATCTTTATAATATACTTTCAGAAATGTGGGATATTATTATTAATCAGTCAACATCAATTCTTTTACCTGGCATATCCAATAATGAGGCTGCCAAATACAGTCCCAATACCAGCACCAGAACCGGCCACTCCTACAGTGGCAGCACCAGCACCAATAAACTTAGCAGCAGTATCAATATCCCGGCACACAGCGCTGGTCTGAACTCCTCGGGCGGGAACTAGTGCCATCTGCTGGAAAGATAAGGAAATAAATAAATATATATATATATATATATATATATATATATATATATATATATATATAATATTATTATTCAAGAGACCACTTAAAACACCTTACAATAAATGCAACATTTAACTCGGGCAAAGTTAACATTTTTTTTTTTTTTTTTTTTTTATAAAGGGAACCCATCAGGGAGATTGGAACAATAAACCACCCACAGGTCCTTACAGAGCAGGGGTTTAGTGTCCCAAATTGCTGATCCTCTGAGTGAGTGAACGTTTGATAAGCAGATTTTCCTTTACTTTCTGTGTGCTGTGGATGGACAACATAACACTGATTTTTTTTCCTGACAAACACAGGGATCAGGCATACAGATGAAAGTTGTAAAAAAATGCAGAATTGCTGCAAGTCACTGTACTATTCATTTATGCAAAGTTTACTGGAAGGGTAAGCATGCTTTCTCCAATTTCAGCTACCGTAAGAGAAGGATGTCTCACACTGCAGACTCAGGGCGGAATCGACCATTGCCTTTAAGGTGGATTCCATTGTGTGAACATACCCTTATACTGGAGCCTTCTGCTAAATCCAATCCTAACTTTGGCTCAAACAATCTTCAGCAAAACAATAATGCAGCCTTTCTGTAACACGTGGCCTCAGCCTTAAAGAGTCTGCCACACCCAAAATTGCTTTTAAGCCTCTTATATGCTGTTGTAGGGCTGTTACTGACATACGGAATTGTTTTTTGTGTGTCAAAGTGAAATCTTGCGGCTAAGAAAATCCATGTTTAATCCTTATGCACAGGAGCGGTTTGGTGCACCAGGGACATGGTCACTTTGGCAGCAGCATCCATTCTTGCCTGTGATCGCCACACATCAGGACCCGTCAATCTTTAAATTAGGGGATGGTGCTGGTCAATATCCTCAGGCGAAAACGGGTTCTCTGGCAGCTCCACTGGAATTCTGTACTGTACTACTCTGCATACAGATTAAGTTAATTTTCTCAGCAGCAAGACTGTACATTAACACATACAAAATAGTTCACTATGTATGTACAACAGCCTGACAAAATAGTCTGTGTGAAGCAGGATTGTTTGTAGACAGTATTTAGGAATTCAATATACCTGCTCTGTCTTGACTAGAGGTTGGCTCAGCAGGGTGGTGGAAAGGGGTCTGCAGAGCAGGCATGCTCCGTTCCTCACCTGTGTATACAAAAACAAAAAGTGGTTATTTATTCAGAACAGCAATCTCAAGGAATAGACAAGGAAAACACGAATGTTTATGGTCACAATGATTCCTCCCCCCCTTCTTAAATAGACTCATGGGCTTACTAGGACATCTGCTAAAGGCTCTTAAAGGAGTTGTACCAAAAATTAAACTGATCCCCTATCCACTGGAGTGGGAACATATGTCTTATTAGTTAGAAGTATCCACAGAGGATTGTAGGCTTTTCACTCCAACAATTGGTGGCGGTCCTAGTAGATAGACTTTTAGAAATCAGATTAAATTAGACCATAAATATCTGATCCGTGCTGGTACCAATAATTGTTCCTTGCATGAAACTGCTGTTCGATGGGACGTCCAATCCCTGCACTATACAGTACACAGAGCAGGAAGCTTCAAACTTAGTGGCTGCACAAAGCAGCAGTAGTTGCACCTAGCCATTATACAGGGAACAGAGCCATCAGCTTCTGGACATAGTATACTGTGTAATTTAGACAAAGGTCTTGAGAGACCCTGCTCTGTTGGAGGATGCACCTCATTTACGATTAGGCACTTCATCTTATAGGGTCTGCATCTGTACCAAAATCTATAGCAGCTCCTTGCTGGCGTAGATTTGAAGCATTATTTCCACAAAAAAACAAAACAAAACAACCTGTTGTAAATAATAAAGAATCTGATTGTAGCAATGGCCACATTCCTTTTCAGGAATGTGTTAAAGGTGGAGAAATAAAGCTTTAGTGTACTACAAAAAAAAAAAAAAAAAAAAAAAAAAAAAAAAAAAAAAAAAAGCAGAGAAGTGGCACAGGACTAATAAGTGTGTCCCACTGTCTGTAAGGCTTCATGTGCACATGACCGTATATATAGTTAGCATGCTAGCCATTTTCCACGACTAGCACACTGATTCATTCAACTCTAGGGCCCCATCCGTACACACATGGTTGTGTTTACGGGGCAAAACTCAGTACAGGTCCTATTTCTATCCATTTTGTAGCTCGAGAGCAGTGAATGGATCATATCAGCATACAGATGTCATCCATGTGCTGTTCAATCACGGCTTGGTTACATATAGCATAAGTCAGACATTACTAGAAGATGGCCCACAGACTATTAGAACTGATCCACTGTGCAAGGTTCTAGTAATGCCAGACTTCTAGACAGCATCCTGTAACATACCAAGTGGATATCCTGAAAAGAAGACTGAGTAATCAAACTATGGAACAAAGACATGGCTGCTGGAATGAATGGCACCAGGCATTTCCCATAGGCAAGGGGTGGTTATATTATATTTTTGGGTGGAGAGTCACCAAGTTCAAACCAATTTAAAGCACTCACCATGGATGGGTTGGACATAAGCTTGACACAGGCGTACATTTTGCTGGCAAGGTGGACGGACTTAATGCAAAAAGAAGGTGCTGTAAAAGAAGAGACATTCTATGCATTAGAAAATCATCACCGCCATTCAGACTCTGCTCCTACAATCATCCATTCTAACGTCGATTCTGGGTGACCGTTTCAAGGTGTAAAAAACAAAAAAAAGGCTATGCCTTATGCTAAAGCCCCACAGGACATACCGCCGCAAAAAAAGTGCTTGAAATACTGCCATGGCAACACATTGCGATTCTTCCTGCAGCGCTTTAGACAGAAAGTTCAGAGTTTTCCTCCGCAGACTGTTACAATTATACCTATGTGGAAACTGTCCTTAGGTATAATTGATACGCTGCGATTTCCAAAACCATGCTGTTTTGGAAATCACGGCATGTCCGCACCACAGTTTTACTGCAAAGTAGGCATGGGATTCGCCACGCCTACTGCCGCAAAACACCACAAATTTTTCCACAGTGGTTCCACCACAGGCAAATCACTGGGTTTCCAACGTGTGGGGCCCCGGCCTTTGGGAGATTCAGCAGCAGGTTCATTTAACAGCTGCTATGACAAAAACAAAACCCTGAAGTCACAGCATGTGCAGGAGATTGGTCGCTAAGTGTGAAAACTCTGATGACATACAACAACTGATCAGTGCCGTCACCATGAAATGTCAATTATTCTAAAGCTATAAGGCCTTTTAGTGTTGATGTAAATTAGGGAAGTGGGCGGTAACAATGGTTGGGGGCAGGCCCTCTGTGTCCTGCATGTCATGCAGTGTTACCGCCCATTTGGTTAGGATACCATATTTTTCATTAACATTAGAAAGCCTTTGGAACAGCTGAATGGATTTGGATAAACAAAATACTCAGGGTGACAGCACCTATCAGATGTTTGTCATTTGGGTTTTCAGGTCCTCTTTAAGTCTCATACACAAGGTGGCTATTGTAGATGGTAGCTTGTGGCAGCTAAGCTGCTGCAATATCTGAGTGTCCTCAGCAGAAGACTACTGCAAACAGTTTCGTGTTGACCTGACACATCACCCTGTCTAACCAATTGCCCTCCAAGTAATGCCATGGGAGTGTCAGGGGATTTTTAAGTATATGCTACAGCACAGTATGTATGCAGCAAAGAGAGAAAATTTGTTAAAGACCTCCCTTGCCTGGTACAGTATTCCACTGCTGATTGTGTATGTGCAAGTCTATATGGAAAGTCTGCAGTATTTCAGCTGTGTGAATTTACCCTAGCAGTATAGGATTATTCCCCATAATAGATTCTGACATTTCATGGCATTGACGTAAAGTACTGCAATCAGTCATAAAACAATAAGCCCAGAAATGAGAGATCCCTTTAAGGAGAGAGCCCCAGCCGTAGTGACCCCCTCCCAGCAGTGGCGCCTCCCTGCAGCAGTGCTGGCCTACACTGCGGCCACTCACAAGGACTCACATCACCTTGTACAGGGTTAAATGCAACACTACAGGCCCCTCCATCTGCTCACCATACACCCCGGCCACACCACATGCACAATCTGCCGACTGACTACTGCACTGACAGGGGCATGCACAAGGTCATATTACCCGCAGAGGCAGGCTGCACAAGAACACCGCGCACCCCACTACAAACACCTCATTCCTACAGTAATGCAAACCCTTTAAGCCAACTCTCAGCACCCCAACCGCTTCCAGACCGGCAAAGCTGCAACTGGACTGCAGCAACCCGGGGCCTCACCTTGGCGGGGAGAGAATGAAGGAGCGAGACCACACTGCGCACGCGCTGATGACAAGCTTTGACAGACCAGACTGCGCATGCGACTTCTTCCAGAGCGCCTGTTAATAAAAGCCTGGAGGCTAAGAGCTATGAAAATTATTACAGCGACATCTAGTGGACGGGAGAACAGAGCATGCACGGGATAGGACGAACGTCATGTGGATGACGTCAGCACGTAGCCACGTACACCTTCCCCAGTGTTCATATTGACTTTCCAAAGGTTGTGGAGACGGTCGGGACACATGAAGGTTATCAGAGCTGCATGTAGTGTTCTGAGTGACACTATAGTATTTATGTATAGCCTTCATTAGCATGTACTATAACACACATACACTCATACAGAATGCAGAGATTAGGTTTTAACCCTTTCTTGCCACAGACATTTTTTATTTTTTTTCATTTTGTTACCATTTAAAGGGATCCTATTATTAAAACACAATTTTTTCTGGTTGACACATAGGAATAGCCTTAAGAAAGGCTATTCGTCTCCTACCTTTAGGTGTCTTCTCCGCACTGCCGTTCCGTAGAAATCCTGACTTTTGTTGGTATGCAAATGAGTTCTCTCGCAGCACTGGGGGCATTCCCAATGCTGCGAGAGAAATCTCCAGTGCCGTCTCCATCTTCTTCAAGAACGTCCTCTTCTTCCAGCACAGGTGGTCAAACTTTTAGGCCTCGGTCAGAGCCGACTGCGCATGCCCACAGGCCACAAGAAAATGGCTGCTTACTGTGTAGAGAGAACTCGGCGGCGGCGCAGAGAAAAAAATTGTGTTTTAATGATAGGATCCCTTTAATATCTCATACATGTACTGTGAAGCTGGAAAAAATGAATAAAAATTGCATCTGTGCAACTTTCTGGCTAAGCCCCCACGTTGCAGAAACATACCTTTTTTTGTTGCAGATTTTGTTGCATTTTTTTAACCAGAGCCAACAATCGCTACAAAAGGAATGGGAACTATATAGGAAGCTCTGATACTTCTTCCTGCTGCTTAATCCACTTCTGGCTTTGGCTCAAAAAATCACAACAAAATCTGCAATAAAAAAAAGCTGCGTTTCCACAACGTGGGGCCTTAATCTCTGATAGACTTTGTTTTTACAGCATTTACTTTGGAGCCAAAGTGACATGTTACCTATATTCTGCAGATGATACTATTATAGCGATATGAAATTTACCAACTTTTGGTAATTTTTATCCTATTGAAAAAAAAAAATCAAAACTTAAAAAAAAAAAAAATTCTGGGTGCCTCCATATTCTGACACTTGTAACTTTTTTATATTTCCCTATATGGGGCTGCATAAAGCATCCCACCTTTTTGTGGGGCCAGAGATACTGTTTATTTATGCGATGTCTCATGTTTTGATTGCTTTTTATTAACATTTATTTGGCGATATAAGAAAAAAAAACAACTGTTTGGCTCTACTGATTTTTTTTTTTTTACCCACTACAGGGTTCACTATACGGAAAAAATACATTTATAATTTTCTAGATTGGGCATTTTTGGAACCAAGGATATGTAATGTGCATGTGTGCATGGCAATGTATTGAGACATCCCTTTACTTGTATTACAGGCCGGCCTAGCGCAGCCTGTAATAGAACCAATCTAATGACAAGCCTGCCATAGTAACTGATCGCTGTCTCAGGCTCTTGTAAAGGGGGCCACTGATTTCCCCTCAAAATGGTGGCGCCTGTGAAAATGGAGCCTCTGTCATCTTTCACTGAGGCATTAATTATGTGGGCACTGATCGAGGGCTTTGCTGGTGGTCTCCTGAGTGGTCACTATGTTTAAAGGTTAGGGGCGTAACTACCAGGGTAGCTGCGGTAGCAGCTGCCACAGGGTCTGGGACATTGGGGGGCCCAGCAACTGCTGCATTTAAAAAAAAAATAGGCTGTTACCGGCTGGAGTTAACGGGCCCTATTTACATACCCATCCTGGCTCCTGCCCACGGCTGCCTGCTCTTCTTCTTCTGCGGAGGCAGATGTGAGCAGGAGCCAGGTCATTCAGGACCTTTGGTGTCGGTCGGGGGGGAAAGCATGTCAAAGTTCGCCACGGGGCCCCGCCATTCTTAGTTACGCCACTCTTAAAGGTAAAAGGTAGTCTGTCAGGTCCAAAGTGCCTCCCAGACTAATACTAGTACTGTGTAGGGGTCTTTAGTGGAAGCAGAAACATACCCTGATAAAATAATGCAGAGATAATCATCTTTTTTTTATGTAAATCAGTCTACAAGCGCATTGGGGAAGGAGCCTGATTTAACAGATGTGTCTACAGACCAACATGTTGCAGACAGAGGCTGAAAATGTCAGTCATGGCTAAAGAGGAGACATTGGACATCGATCCCACAGCAGAGACAGAACATTTGCAATTGTCAATAGGCAAATCTGGTAAATTGTCCTCTGCTCTTGAAGCACTTGCATGCTGATTTCCTCTCGCTAGTATCGGGCCATGGATCACTTATACTGGGCCGCAGGATGCTTTTTCAGTTCTGGGCAGCTCCTAGTCCGTGCAGCATGCATGCAAGGAAAAGCAGTCAATAAGGAGCAACCGCTCACCCCAAGGGCGCAGGAAAATTGTCTCGCTTGGTAGTGGTCCAGGGGACCGCTGTAATTGTCTTGTGGCCACTCACGTATGTTTCTGCTCCTATTAAACGCCCCTACAAGGCACAATTATTGGTTTAGGGCCCAACAGACTTCCTTTAATACCTTTTGAAAAATTCAGAACTTTGAAAAATGAACAAATTATTTTGTTGCCATATTCTGACATACCTAACTTTTTTGTTTTCTTGTACACAAGTGTGTAAGGTTTCTTTTTGCAGCACAAAAGTTTCCAATATTTTGATAAAGTTTAATTACATTTGTGCAGCAAAATGATGAAAAAGACTGTTTCGGCTATTTAGATTTTTTTTTTTTTTTGTTTGATAAATAATTTTATATACCGTAGTTCTGGAATTTTCATGTTATTAAACATATGTTTAGTTTTGTTTGTGATCTAAGGATATTTTATTTTTTTTATTATTTTACTATTTTTTAAAACTTAAAGAGGACCTTTCACCATATCTGGGCACAGGCAGTGTTATATACTGCCAGAAAGCTGACAGTGCGCTGAATTCAGCGCACTGTCGGCTTTCCCGATCTGTGCCCGGTGTAAAGCGCTATCGGTCCCGGTACCGTAGCGCTTTACAGTCAGAAGGGCGTTTCTGACCATTAGCCAGGAACGTCCTTCTGCCTCGCGGCGCCAATCGCGCTGTGCTGTGGAGCCGGGAGGAACTCCCCCTCCCTCTCCTGATAATGCTAGTCTACGGACAAGCTGTGTGAGCAGAGGGAGGGGGCGTTCCTCCCCGCTCCACAGCACAGCGCGATTGGCGCCGCGAGGCAGAAGGACGTTCCTGGCTAATGGTCAGAAACGCCCTTCTGACCATAGAAGAGCTACGGTACCGGCACCGTAAGCTCTTCACACCGGGCACAGATCGGGAAAGCCGACAGTGCGCTGAATTCAGCACACTGTCAGCTTTCTGGCAGTATATAGAACTGCCTGTGCCCAAAAGTGGTGAAAGGTCCTCTTTAAAGGGATTCAATCATTAAAATGCAATTTTTTTCTCCCTAAGACATAGGAATAACCTTAAGAAAGCCTACTCTTCTCCTACCTTTAGATGTCTTCTCTGTGCCGCCGTTCAGTAGAAATCCTGGTTTTCTTCTGTATGCAAATGAGTTCTTTCGCAGCACTGGGGGCGTCCCCAATGCTGCGAGAGAACTCATTTGCATACAGAAGAAAACCAGGATTTCTATTGAACGGCGGCACATTGAAGACATCTAAAGGTAGGAGAAAAATAGGCTCTTAAGGTTATTCCTATGTCTTAGGGAGAAAAAATTGCATTTGAATCCCTTTAAAAAAAACATTTAAAACCTCCTCTACACGCAGCTTGAACCTGTGATCATCAGATCACTTACCATAGACAAACCTCAATAGATACACAACTGTGACAGGCCTGGAAATCTTCATAAGGCGCCTGGCTGTCATGGAGATAAGATGGTTCCCGCTATTGTAAGGGTGTGATGTAGTAAACTGTCAGTAACTAACTTTGGTCAGTAGGTGGCAGCAAATTAATAAATGCCCAAAGGGAATTAATGCAATTAATTCTTCAGAATGTAAATATTGTTCGAGGTTGCAAACTCTGATTACAGATAATTACTGGGACATTTTGGACTCCTACAAGCCTGGCAGTGTGCTGGGATTGCAGTTTTGATACCTTGCACTGGAGATAGTCATCTGCATCATCCATTACCAGGAAACAGGAAGTAGAGTTCTGTGGAGAGAAGGGTCCTGGCTGGAGGTGATGTGCTGAGGGGACAGTGGAGACCTGACATGCTGGAAGGCAGCCTGTGCTCTGCTGGATGGAAGAACTGCCATGCTGGCTGTGGACTGAGTCTGGAGACACAGAGTCTGTGGTGCTACTTTTGGGACTGAGTCTGGAAAGCTCTGAAGCTCAGAAGGTAAAGGAGACCACATGAGAGGAAGGCCTCAAGGACTTGTAAGTACGGCTTGGCCGCGTCCACGTGTTCCACGTGGTGATATATAAGGGACTCTTACGCTGACACCTTATCATCTGGGAAATTGGCCTGTCTGTTAAGTGGAGAGCTGGAGCATAGGATATAACTGTACTTTTATGTGAAGACCCCATTTCACTGTGGATTACAAATAGTATTGCGCAATACTTAGGGTGCACCCCAACGAGGGACCGATCCAGGAGAACCGTGTTCTTAAAGGACTTGTATCTGGTACCTGTTAAGTAACTGTGGGAACTAGGAGTATAGTGTTAGTTTGCTGCAATATTCTGTTGCATATTAGTTTGTATTTCTTCTCTGTTTATACCGTGTTACATGTTTTCCCAGATCGCTATTCTGTGACTTATTCAGTAAACTTTGTCCTGGGGATTAAAACACTGTGTGCGTCTGTGTGGCATCGTGTACCTGCTGAACCTGTGGGCCCAGCCCTTGGTCCTCTTTCATTTGGCGCTGCGAGCAGGGTACATTGATCGCCATGCAGAATGCTTCAGAGTCCGGGGAAGCTCCACCTGAGGCCCCAGTCAACCCTCCTGCCATGGCAGCAGCTCCGATTATGTGTCTGCCTGCAGGGGCGATCTTGAGTCAATTAGTACGATATGATGGTCAGAATAGGCCACTAGAAGACTGGGTTGCACATCTTAAAAGCACCCTCCGGTTATATAATTTGGCTCCTGATCTGCAATCAGATGTGGCGCTGAATGCCTTGGAAGGAGATGCCCGACGCACTGTAATGCTGCGCCCTGAGGAAGAAAGGAAGACACTGGAATCTATAATCTCGATCCTCGAGTCCATTTATGGAGAAACATCCAGTACCGGTAGCCTTAGATCCCACTTCTTCACTCGCTTCCAGCGTGAAGATGAGACCATCCCCCAATTTGCCAATGCCCTCCAGGAGATTTGGTCACATGTACGAAAGAGAGAGGCCAGGGGTGCTAATGACCTTGGAAATGGAGATGAAATCCTCCGGGATCAGTTCATCCTCGGTTTGCGAAGCCCTCCTCTGCGCCAGGTGCTCAAGGACCGTATCCGGGTGGATGCTACTTTACAGTTCCAGAGGATACAAGCAGAAGCGGTGGCTCGAGATAAAGAAGAAGAGTACGGAGTGTACAACGTGAGAATGCAGTCTGCAGCAAGTCAGAGAACTCCTTCCAATGAAGAAGATTTGCGAGAGTTGGTGAAGGTACTTAGCACATCGGTGGGAGAAATTCAGAGACAGTTGGAACGGTTACAGGCCCCAGTTCCGCCTGAACACTGGGAAAGGGGTGCTGCTCTGATGGCTACTGCACCATGTCAAGCTCCTCTGGAGGAGGGAACAAGAAACTTCACCATGCATCATCCCAGTCCGTATCCACCTACACCTGGACAGACTTGGGGTTCTGCAAGTTATTCGAGGGCAAGGGGCCCCCAGTGTTGGATATGCCAAGAAAGAGGACATATCGCCCGGCAATGCCCGAGGAACCACGCAAACCCAGAATGTCTTCCGTTAAACGGGAACTCCCTGTGGCAGCGGGGCATGCCGCGGGGGAAGTAAAGTGCCAGGACGCCCCTGAAGACCCTCGGGACCTTGTGGCCGAAAGCCCTTACTTGGAAGTGCTGATTGAAGGACAATGGGTGAGATGTCTTATAGACACAGGATCAGAAGTAACCACGATGCCTTTGAAATTCTTTGAGAGAAACTTCGGCCATCTGATGAAACCTGAGAAGGACACTTTGATTAAGTTGACGGCTGTGAACCAGACTGCTATACCTGTGTTCGGAGTAGCTTGGATGAGAATAGAGCTATGCGGACAAGACGTTGGCAAGAAGGGAGTGGTGCTGGTGGAGAAGCCAGCTCGAGATGAAGCCCCAGTCGTATTGGGAATGAATATCCTGCGAGAACTAGATCAAGTCATGTTTTCAAAAGAGGGCTCTGGTTATTGGAAGAAAGCAACTTCCCATAAGCCCACCCGGAGAGCATTCCAGCGCTTGATCAGAGCATGCGGTATCTGTAAAAGCACCCCTGTGGGTAAACCCATTGGAACAGTATATGCTCCATATGGGACTACTTGCACCGTACCCCCACGTCAGGAGAAGATAATATGTATGCCGATTGGAGGAAACCGGAAGCTGAATGGCATAGATGTGCTAATTGAACCCCTGGGCTTGTCAGAAGCTAGCCGAAGTCCAGTGATCGCCAGAACAATTGTATCAGTTGCAGATGGACAAGTGCTAGTCCGGTGTATCAACGTACATGATTATGAAGTTACATTTCATGCAGGAGAGAAAGTGGCTGAATTGCATGTGCTCCAAGCAGAGACACTCACAGGTAGACAGTTAGCCCTACGGGTAGTGAAAGGTGATGCTTGGACTTTGGCAGTGGACCAGAATTTTGAAGAGGAGCCCACACCTGAGTGGAATGGCCAGCGAATTTTGGAGCAAATGGAAATTGATGCAAGCCAATTCACCTCTGATCAAATGGAAAGAATTGAAGCCGTACTGTGGGAGTTTCAATCTGCTTTCTCTCGGAGTGAGGAAGACTTTGGGTGCACAACGGCCATTGAGCACGAAATATCCACTGGGGATACTCCCCCAATACGAGAAAGATACCGGCAGATCCCACCTACTCTCTACCAAGAGGTGAAGACCATGCTGTCTCAGATGATAGACAGTGGGATAGTGAAGGAAAGCCAAAGCCCATGGGCTGCGCCGGTGGTTTTGGTGCGGAAAAAAGATGGGTCCTTGAGGTTCTGTGTGGACTATCGAAAATTGAATGCAGCCACAGTAAAGGATGCCTTTCCCCTGCCAAGGATAGAAGAGTCATTGACGGCTTTGCAGCGTGCCAAGTATTTCTCAACCCTAGATCTGGCAAGCGGCTACTGGCAGGTACCTGTTGCAGAAAAGGATAGGCAGAAAACTGCCTTTATTCTACCGATGGGGCTGTACGAATTCAACAGAATGCCATTTGGGCTGACGAATGCTCCGGGTACCTTCCAACGTCTGATGGAACACTGCCTGGGTGAATTGAACTTCGAGTCGATACTGATATACCTGGATGACGTGATAGTCCATGCACCCACATTTGAAGAACATTTGAGGAGATTGCGGCAAGTGCTCAGTAGGCTCCGCGCTCATGGCCTTAAAATCAAACCAAGAAAGTGCCATCTCTTTCAAACCAGCATAGAGTATCTGGGACATGAGGTATCTGCTGAAGGAGTTCGTCCTGCAGATAGTAAGGTGGAGGCCGTGAGCAAGTGGCCTCAGCCCAAGACACTTCGGGAAGTGAGAGCGTTTTTGGGACTGGCCGGTTACTACCGAAGATTTATAAAAGGGTTTGCGAAAATCGCTGGTCCACTACATGAACTCTTGAGAGGGACTTCCCAGGGTCCGAAGACACGCCCTATCTCATGGGGGCCGCCTCAGCAACAAGCATTTGATGAACTAAAGAAGGCCCTGACTAGCGCTCCCATCCTGGCATTTGCTCAATTTGACAGGCCATTCATCCTGTATACCGATGGAAGCCTGCACGGATTAGGAGCAGTGTTAGCTCAAGAACAGGAAGGCCAAGAACGAGTCATCGCATATGCTAGTCGATCCCTACGGGACTCTGAGCGGAATCCGGATAACTACAGCTCCTTCAGGCTCGAGTTGTTGGCGTTGGTTTGGGCGATGACCGAGAAATTCTCAGGGTACCTGACCGGGGCCCATGTACTAGTACGAACAGACAATAATCCATTGGCCCACCTGCAGAATGCAAAGCTTGGTGCTCTAGAACAGAGGTGGATGGCTAGACTAGCGAAGTATAACTATACCATCAAATATCGTGCTGGCAAAGACAATACCAATGCTGATGCA
The DNA here is from genome assembly GCF_031893055.1 of Leptodactylus fuscus. Classification (NCBI taxonomy): domain Eukaryota; kingdom Metazoa; phylum Chordata; class Amphibia; order Anura; family Leptodactylidae; genus Leptodactylus; species Leptodactylus fuscus. The sequence goes on from NC_134266.1 coordinate 231,247,921, forward strand.
CTATCTAGAGTCACCTGGGAGGTGCCAGTCAGAGAGGTCGATGAAGAAAATGAAGGAACTGAAATACCTGATCTCAGTCGAGTGCCCCGACGGTCACCCTTGGCAAGCTCAAGTGGGGTGGCTACTGGTGGCACGGTGCTATTAGGGAAGACTGAAGAAGAATGGGCACAGGTGCAGGATGATGATTCGGACTTACGGAAAATAAAATACTGGGTTAAAATGGAAACCTGGCCTAATCTTGACATGCGAAGTCATTTGTCTTCAGACGGATGGAAACTGTTACAACAATGGGACCGGCTAATAATTCAAAAGGTCATGAGGTCATGTATCGGAGAGTGTTCCTGCCGACAGATCTTGAAGAGAGGTGGCAAATAGTGATCCCAGGTGTCTTGGCCCGAAGAGTAGCCCTTGAGGGACATGAGAAGGGTGCCCACTTTGGAGCAGAGAAAACGTACAGGTGGGTGCAGAGATTCGTATACTGTCCCCGGCTGGAGCAAATTGTCAGGGAAGTGTGCCAAAAATGCAGAGTTTGTGAGCTGGCGAAACCTCCAGAGCAGCGGGCCCCCATTCAAGTGATTCATACATCCGCACCACTAGAAATTCTGATGATTGACTACATCTTAATCGGACAATCAGTGAGTGGGCATCAGTATTGCCTTGTGATGACGGATCACTTCACAAAGTTCTCTGTGGCAGTACCAACCCGTGACCAGACGGCAGAGTCAGCCGCCCGTGCAGTGTGCAGACACTTCATCCAGGTGTATGGATGCCCGAAACGAATTCATTCTGACCAAGGAGCTTGCTTTCAAGGGAAACTGATGGAAGAGCTATGTCGACTGTATGGGATGGAGAAGTCAAGAACAACTCCGTACCACCCGCAGGGCAATGGAGCCTGTGAGAGGTTCAACAAAACACTTCTACAGATGCTCCGTACTCTGGAAACAGATCGTAAAAGGCGCTGGCCTGAATATTTGCCCGAGCTGCTCTGGGCATACAATAATCGTGTTCATAACACTACTGGCTATACCCCGTACATGCTGCTGTTTGGTCGTCCTGGACAGGAAATCACGGAAATGAATCTCAACCCACCTTCTGAAGAGATAACTAGAACCGCTGACTCTTGGGTGCAGGAACACCGAGACAAACTGAGAACCATCCAACGGGTGGTCAATGAGAGATTGCAAAAGCAAGTCCCTAGAGATCATCAACCGGTGCAAACAGTACCATTGTTACCAGGTGAAAGAGTACTGGTTCGTGAAAAGCGGCCCACTAACAAATTGGATCACCGCTGGGAATCACAGCCCTACATTGTGAAACGACAAGTGTTTTCAGAAGGTCCAGTCTATGATGTCCAAGCAGAAAACTCTGATGGGCCAACTCGGAGGTTACACCGTAACATGCTGAGACCATGTCTTTCTGAGGGACGGTCCTTGCTTGAAAATACTGGAGAAGTTGAGCAAAGACGTCCAGACCCAGTGCGTTCAAGAGACACCGAGTGGTGGCTGGTCACTATGCCGCCTGTACAGACGAATGAAGTGCCTACTCCGGAATGTCCTGTGACAAATGATACCCCAGAAACTGCAGTACTACCCCGAGAGGAGTTGAATACAGTTCCTACACCAGTGACACCAAACCCAGGCATTCGCAGGTCGGAGCGCTCCACGGCAGGTATCCCCCCTCAGCGCTATGCAGCTGATGATTTTATTTGGTAGAGTTGTCGGGACGCCAACATTTTAGTGGGGTGGCATGTAAGGGTGTGATGTAGTAAACTGTCAGTAACTAACTTTGGTCAGTAGGTGGCAGCAAATTAATAAATGCCCATAGGGAATTAATGCAATTAATTCTTCAGAATGTAAATATTGTTCGAGGTTGCAAACTCTGATTACAGATAATTACTGGGACATTTTGGACTCCTACAAGTCTGGCAGTGTGCTGGGATTGCAGTTTTGATACCTTGCACTGGAGATAGTCATCTGCATCATCCATTACCAGGAAACAGGAAGTAGAGTTCTGTGGAGAGAAGGGTCCTGGCTGGAGGTGATGTGCTGAGGGGACAGTGGAGACCTGACATGCTGGAAGGCAGCCTGTGCTCTGCTGGATGGAAGAACTGCCATGCTGGCTGTGGACTGAGTCTGGAGACACAGAGTCTGTGGTGCTACTTTTGGGACTGAGTCTGGAAAGCTCTGAAGCTCAGAAGGTAAAGGAGACCACATGAGGAAGGCCTCAAGGACTTGTAAGTACGGCTTGGCCGCGTCCACGTGTTCCACGTGGTGATATATAAGGGACTCTTACGCTGACACCTTATCATCTGGGAAATTGGCCTGTCTGTTAAGTGGAGAGCTGGAGCATAGGATATAACTGTACTTTTATGTGAAGACCCCATTTCACTGTGGATTACAAATAGTATTGCACAATACTTAGGGTGCACCCCAACGAGGGACCGATCCAGGAGAACCGTGTTCTTAAAGGACTTGTATCTGGTACCTGTTAAGTAACTGTGGGAACTAGGAGTATAGTGTTAGTTTGCTGCAATATTCTGTTGCATATTAGTTTGTATTTCTTCTCTGTTTATACCGTGTTACATGTTTTCCCAGATCGCTATTCTGTGACTTATTCAGTAAACTTTGTCCTGGGGATTAAAACACTGTGTGCGTCTGTGTGGCATCGTGTACCTGCTGAACCTGTGGGCCCAGCCCTTGGTCCTCTTTCACTATCTCGCCACCTGGGAATCGTCCTAGGAAATTAAAGTAGGTGACAGCACATGAGGGGGTCGGCTGCAAAAAAAAAAAAAAGGGTTAATGTCCATGAACAGAGGAGACTGATCATTGGCATTACTGCTAGAGTTTATAGCACCTGTTCTGCTTGTGAGGGAGCGCCATATTTAAACCACCTGGCTATTTAACCCTTAAAGCCCTGTATGAAGGTTGTTGAAGATAGTGTCACACTGTGATCTGTAGTACGGGGGCACCACAAGGTAGAGTTCTTCCCCTTTTCCTCTTCACACTGTACACTGCTGACTTTAGATGCAACTCATCTAGAAGTAGTCCTATGAGTCCGCAATAGTAGGCCTCGTCACATATGGAGGATACAGGGAATACAGAGGCTTAAACTGGGATTTTGTGGAATGGTGCCAGGGGAACCACCTGAGGATTAATGCTGGGAAGACCAAGGAGATAGTGGTGGACTTCAGTAAGTGTTTGTTCACATCTGCTTTTGAATTACGTCCAGAGAGAGTCCACATGGAGACCCCCCGAACGGAACACAAACGCAATTGCAAGCAATGTGCTGTAAAAGCACATGGACCCCATAGACTATAATGGGTCCTGGGTGTGCTCCTCAATAATAAACTGGACTGGGCTGATCACCTGGATGAATACAGAAAAGGGGAAGAAGATATTAGGTGAGGGTACAAGCTGTTGAGATGATGGTGTAATGACAGCAGATATATTTAAAGTAGTAGGCTTTCCTGAAGAGGTGAGTTTTCAGTTTGCTGTTGAAGGATGCCATTATGGGGTACAATCGTATGTATTGCGGTATTGAGTTCCAGAGTATCATAAATGCACCGGAGAAATCTTGGGAGCGGTTGTGTGAATAGGAGATAAGAGCAGAGCGAAGAAGGAATTCGGAGATAACATTTGCAGAAACATCAGGAGATTAGGTGAGAGATATATGGAGAGCCATGCATGCACCAGCTATCTATTCTCAGAGTTAACACCGTTCTCAAGATAAGTAGAGCCCCAGAGGTCAGACCCACTTCTATTGCACATTTATGGTGTATCCTGTGGATGGGAATACCCCTTTAAGATATCTGAATATGCTTTTTGACGCTCCCTTTAAAGTTTTTAACGATCATTTTGCACCATGTCCTTTGCATCTAGCCTAACAGTATGGACACACAGGGGTCATTGCAGTGAGTTAGCCATTGAAAAACTTCCCAACACTTATCTCACTATAGCCTACGGTAGCTGCACTGTAAATGAGATTTTTACAAAGGTTGAAACCCAATTCCTGCAGGTACGCTTCAGCAAAACCAATAGATATTGAAAGTATTTTGTAAGATAAGATAATCCTTTAATAGTCCCACAGTGGGGAAATTTCAGCATGTTACAGCAGCATGATAATACGGATACAGGATAATATACAGTAATATATTACCACAAGTAATATATTGCAACTCCAATATCTGACATGTCACCTACTGAATCCCTTATGTGATGCACACAGTATTATGCCCCACAGTGGCCCCTGTGCACAGTATTATGCCCCACAGTGGCCTCTATGCACAGTATTATGCCCCACAGTAGCCCCTGCGCACAGTATTATGCCCCACAGTGGCCTCTATGCACAGTATTATGCCCCACAGTAGCCCCTGCGCACAGTATTATGACCCTCAGTGGCCTCTATGCACAGTATTATGCCCCATAGCGGCCCCTGCACACAGTATTATTTCCCACTGTGGACACCCATGAGCAATTATTATACTCTGGGGTCTTTTCAGACCCCAGAGTATAATGATCGGAGACCCAGGGGAGGATACAAACATAAAAAAAACACTGTTACTTACCTCTCCTGGGCTCCGGTGCACTCCCCGCTGATGTCGACCATCTTCAATGATGGACCAGACGTCACGTGAGCCAAGCTTGCGTCCCAACGCATAATGATGCAGGCCCGGCCCATGTGACGTCTGGGACGTCACCAAATAGGTCCGAAGTCTTCCGGAGCACAGGAGAGGTAAGTAATACTATTTTTTATGTTCCCTCACCTCTCCTAGACCTAAAATCATTATACTCTGGGGTCTGAAAAGACCTCCAAGTATAATGATAGCAGTGTTTGTTTGAGGATAGCGGTGTTTGTTTGGGGTCCTCCTGATCACAGTCACCTCCCCAGAAGGGGTAGCACTGGCAGACGTGAGCAGGAGCGAGGATCGGTAAGTAAATAGGGCTTGTTACCTGCTGGGGTTACTCCAGCAGGTAACGGCTTATTAACCCCTTAAGGACCAGGCCATTTTTTGGTTTCGCATTTTCGTTTTTCCCTCCTCACATTTCAAGAGCCATAACTTTTTCATTTTTCAGTTCACAGAGTCACATGATGGCTTATTGTTTGCGGGACATATTGTACTTTGTATTGGCACCATTCAATATGCTGTGCAATGTACTGGGAAGCTGGAAAAAAATTCAGAATGAGGTGCAATTGGAGAAAAAATGCATTTGCGCCATTTTCTTATGGGTTTAATTTTTACAGCGTTCACTGTTTGGTACAAATGACATGTTACCTGTGTTCTACGTGTCAGTACGAACGCGGTGATACCAAATTTATATAGTATTTGAAATGTTTTGATACTTTTAAAAAAATGATAATCTTTGCAAAATAGAAAAAAAAAATTTTGTCATCATGTTCTAACACCTGTAACTTTTTCATATTTCCATGTATGGAGCTGGTTGTGGTGTCTTTTTATGCGGGACAAGATGACGTTTCTATTGATACCATTGATGGTTTGATCACTTTTTATTCAATTTTTTATAGGAGGCAAAGTGTTGAAAAAAACGCTATTTGGCTATTTTTATTTTTTTTGCCGCTACGTTGTTCGCAGTACGGGATAAATGTTTTAATACTCTAATAGTTCGGGCATTTTGGAGCGCGGGGATACCTAATATGTTTAATGTTCTTTAATTACTTTTATAGCTGATCTAGGGAAAGGGGGTGATTTGAACTTTTATATTTTTTTAATTTTTTCAATACTTTTAAAAAAATTTTTTTTCTTGTTATACATTTATGATCAGACCCCTTAGGTACCTTGAAACCTAGGGGGTCTGATCGCTCATACTATTCTCTGCAATACTACAGTATTGCAGTGAATAGCAAAATCCCAGCACTTCTATTAGACGAGGCCTCTGGCATCGTCTAATAGATCTAGTGCAGAGACAGGCCTGGAAGCCTTCAATAGGCTTCCGGCTGTCATAGCAACCGATCACCGCCCTCTTGTGACGTTCAGGAGGGCGGCGATCGGCGAAACATGGCGGCGCCCGTGCCGCCGGCGCCGTTTACACACTGCGGTCACGTTTGACCGCAGTGTGTAAAGGGTTAACAGCAGCGATCGGCTCGGGCACCGACCGCTGCTGTTAGTGGCAGGTCCTGGCTGTATGATACAGCCGGCATCTGCCGTGTATGGAGCGAGCTCAGCGTGTGAGCTCGCTCCATACATCCCCATGCGACCCATGACGTACAGTTACGTCATGGGTCGCTAAGGGGTTAAAAAAGAAAAATTAAGGGGCCTGCCGGGCCCGCTAATGTCCCGAGTCCTGTGACAACTGCTACCGCTGCTACCCCGGCAGTCACGCCCCTGAATTTTGTTACAATGGTGTGTTGTAGCATTTCAGAAGAGCAGGAGTTCAAATGTGAGGACCCCCACATCAATAATGTTTGTTTGCAGATTTCTAAAATCATTCCATTATATGTTGACTACTCTTGAATGTCCTATTCTGCCCTCCAAATTAAGGCTGTGTTCACATCTGCACTGGACTCACAATGTCTGTGTTAGGGAATAGCCAAATGATAATTCCCCAGAAGCTGCTGGCGAACCCTGGAGGAAGGAGCACAAGGGACAGTGAGCCCTAAGCTGAAGCCCCCAACTGACCCTTCCTATTGCCAGGCCCTATCCTACGTAATAGGCGACAACCACGAAGACAGTCCCTCCCTGTATAAGTGATACACAAAACGCAGACAAGACAAACAACAACAAAGGGAGATCAGCTAGCCAGGGTACGGTAACAGTCGAGCGATGCAGTGCCAAATCGGAGTCCAAAAGAATAATCAGTAGGGAAGCCAGAGGTCAAGGATAAAATACAAGTAATTAAACAGCAAGAGATACCAGCAAGCAAAAGGCAATAACTGGCACCAGTGTGAATGTGAGCCAAGACTAAATAGGGGAGGAAGAACCCGCCCTAAACCTGATAAGAAGGAAAGCTGTCAATTACAGGCAAGACAAAATCACACACTAAATGGACAGAGGCAACATTGGCAGAAGACGGGTGTGGTGCAAATACAATTACCGAACTAGAGCCGTGTTCACACAGTGCAACTAAAAACTTCAAGCAAATTATCAAACTGCACCCGCCTCCTGCGCCGCAGCACGTGAGCAGAGGGTGGCACAGAGACCCGAACAGGCAGAGATGTTACAGTCTGCCTGAAATTGGTGGATGAAGAAGTCTTGAGTGCACAGCTTTTTCGTCCTCTGGTTCCAGTTTTAAAATAACTAACATCTGACAGACCCCATTACAGTCAATGGGGTCCGCTGGACTCCGCGAACACCTGATATAACAATGAACCATCCGCTGGAGGACCAGAACAACGGGTAGGCCAATCCTAGTGTCAACCTAGCGTAATTTGACAGTATTTTTACAACATATATCAAGTTTATGAGTTTTGGGTTTTTTTTGTTTTTTTTAAGCAGATTCCTATTAAATCCATGGGACTTCTTTAGAAAATAAAACACTGAACCAAAATGTGTCTTCTATTGTTGAATGAAGAATAATAACACAGCAGTGATAATTTTGTATGTCCATGCACTTCCTTCACTTACCACTAGAGGGCATACTGACACAGACATATAAAAGGTTTAGCATATCATGCTTGAAAGCCTAGAATAACAAAGGTCTCCTAATTAAATCCAGAAGAGAAGAGTCTGATGATTCTGCAGTAAATGGATGAGAATGTCACAGAATTATCAGTAGAAGTTACAAATGTTAGCTTGTGCGGACGTAATCCATGTAGAACAAAAATCATCCAGTGCAATGCAAAAAGTTATACAGACAGGTGTATAAAACTATGTAACGGAATATAAATCCGTGGTGCAAGAATAGAGCCTGTGAAAGGAGCAGAAACCTACCTTTGTGGCTGTAAAACAATGAAGCAATGTAGAGATGATCAATCTTTTTATGGATATGCAAATGAGCCGGCAAGTGCATTGAGGGCGGACTTGATTTTTCTCGGCAAGTGCTCCAATTCTCCACTGGGACTGACACCCCTTTAGCTATAATTAACATTATCAGCCTTTGCCTGTGTAGGCAAATCTCTCAAGTCAGACCCCAACCTGTGGTTCATGTTTCTGCTCCTATTAAAGACTATTTGGATCAGATAGACCTGCTTTCACTGTTACTTATCACACCATTTTTTTTATGCATTAAAGTTTTATTTGAGTTTGAGTTGAGCCTCACATATAAACAGGAGATGTCATGTGGCTACACACCACCAGAGACAATTATCACCCCATTTTTTTAGGGTAGGGACAGGTAGTCCAAACAGAAACATCTCATAAATTGCTGTCCAGAATAGCAGAAAAACAATATATGGTAACATATTTTCAAAAACTTGACATGGATGTCCTCAGGATTCTGGGGAGGTTTTTTTGCCTTAAATCTCCCTTGTGCAAAAAATTTGTGATTTTTAATTTTTTTTTTTTTCATGACAGTTTTGTGGCGCAAAGCCATGATAAATCAGCTCAACCTAAATGCTGGCCAAAAAGCAATCCAGGCCTACTGTTACAAATGACATAGATAGCACAAATGGTTAATAAATTTCTCACAGAGCAATTGAGACAATATTTTGGGGTGCAAAAACATACTTAAATTAATGTGGACCCCAGTCTCAGAAGTTGACTAGCTGTGTATAACCTACAATTCAGATCTTCTAAAAACAAAAAACAGCTTGCCCCTCTCTATAAAAAGGTACCAGCTCCGCCATGTAAAACAGTGGGACTCTTTCCACCAGTGAGTGTCAGGGTGATACAAATTAGTTTTTCATGCTAAAAAAAAAACCCTGGTGCTTCTAGCGCCACCTATGAGAAGGTAGCGACTGTATAATTGCATCCCTGACTTACATAGAAGCCTTGACATGATTTGGAATATAAAATATCTGCATTCGGGTTTCCATGTGGAGAGTTCGCTTGGGAACTCCCAAATGTAAATCTATATGCATAAAAAAGTGGGTACCTAAGGAAACCTGTGGACCCCATAAACTATAATGGAGTCCATGTGGTTTCCGCACGAAACATGCGGAGAGAAAAGTGCTGCTTGCACCGAACGCAGATATGAACTAAATTAAGTCATGAAAACCGGAATACCTTTTTAAGATTTGACAATAAAAATTTTCTGAAAATAACTTTATTATACCATGTATAGGGCTTTTATACGTATCGGCACCAGCAGACAGTACCAGCCTCCTCTGCATAGGGCAGTAGGGCATCAGTCCTCTTGGATTTAGTCACTGATCCTCTTTTGTTCTTACCAGGGATAATCATGGCCCAAGGCTTCTAGTTTATGCCCAACCCATAAACCTAATGCACATACAGCCAGATGGAATAGTCTTGGCATATACAACTTAGAAGTGACAGAGGAGGTAACCGACAGCTTCACTCACTTATGATACTTATTATTTTGTTCTGAAATGTTAGACGTTTCCATTAGATGAACAAGATCCCACTAGTTTGCTCTGACGATCCATGGAAGAACATACGGTAGCGTGAACACAGTGGGAAATCTACCTCTTTATGCAGAAATTAAGGCTATGTTCACACCTATATCAGAGATTCCATTGCATATTCATTGATTTTGACGGGAAGCATAGCGCTACTGTTCTCATCAAAATAATACGCTGTATTAGGCCTAGTTCACACGGGGCAAGGGGGGCATATGTTAGTCTTGATTTTGACACAGAGTGAAAATGCTGTGGCCAAAAACGCTGCATTTTACAGTTCTTGCAAATGTGGATTCTGACTAATCCCATCTGCTTGTGATTTTGAAAATTGCAGCAAGTCAATTACATCTATGGAAACGCTGGTGCTTTCTGTATAGGTATAATAGGGGTAGAAAGTTCTCAGAGGAACTTTCTATGTAAAACATGATGCGTTTGCACCAGTCTCACAACCTGGGGCCTTAGCCTAAGATTGATTTCTATACAGATATACATTGATGGCTTATTCCAGTGCAATATCTGTTACATAAATAGGACTGAGCTGGATTATTTGGCATAGCCTTGTGTACACATGAGCTTGTGCCTGGAAACTCATTTAAGTGAGTACAGTGGTCTATGGGAAGAATATGCAAATCTGTCTTCCATGATGTAATTAGGATGCCAGTGCCTCAGTCATGCAGTCTGATAGAGGGCACTCCCTGAGGATGTGCAAGTCTATCTTCCATGATGTAATTAGGAAGACAGAGCCTCAGTCATGCAACCCAATAGAGGCGCTCCCTTTAACATCATGCCGACCTTCTCAGAGGCCGGATGTGGGATTTTACTAGGTACAGTCTCTCAGCCGAGGACAGCTGTTTCGATGTTATTGCATCTCGTCAGCCCGGCGCAGACTGACCTGGCAGAGGTGAGAGGCTTCTAGACAGGGTTAGGGGGATATCGTCCCTCCAAAGGGAGACAGTGGTCTAGAAAGTGCTACATCCTCTTCACGATATTAGGCCATTCATTTACACTTCCCATTCACAATGGCAGCAGAAACTGAAATAATCAACTCTCTGTCTGCACAACCCCCAAACTCAGCAGCCACCCTGAGCAACGTATTCCTGAGTGCCGGACTCACTGCTTCTGCAGACTGGTTGTTTCAAAGTAGACCTGTGATGGCACTGATGATGTCATATGTTCTGTGTGTGCCATATATTCTTGTATACAGATCACGGGGAGATACTTACCTGTTGCCATATCACTGTGACCAGTGTATTGGGACAGCAGGGAACCCATATCTTCTCCCGTGGCATATATAAAAAATAATAAATGATTTTCAGTGGGAATTTTTGCTTTTCAGTTACTCTTTAGAAAAACAATTGTTCTTTTATGCATAGACTATGTCGAGTGCAATATTTATTAAAAGATGGAGACTTTCTGATACTCAGATGACTAAGGGAGGGAATAATAGAACCCACATAAAGAGAGTGATTAGTTATTGGAGGCTACACAGTGACAAATGGATTTAAAGAGGATCTTTCACCACCTCTGCCAAGTCACATGATTGCCCCAGGGATATGGGTAAATATACTTTTTTTTTTTAAAGGGAGTAAGGTAAAAGTTTGGTGGAGGGAGGCGGTTTAGCTTAGAGTTAAATTTTTAGTTTATCCCTGACGACCCCTTTAATAGCATATCAGGCACCAAAACTAACAGCATTGATTGCTCAGGAACAGTGGGGGCTAGAGATGGTGGAGGTGATGAAAGGTCCTCTTTAAGTGAAGATAGCCATAGATGTTACATGAATCACACCTGATCTATTATAAATGACTGTATAATAACTAGAATACTAGCAAATTAAGTTTGCAAATCATCCATTGTAAGGCCAGAGAAGCTTTAGGTCACATTCAGGTTTGTTGCAGATTTTTGTTACAGATTCCAGATTGATAATCCATGACAGTTTGGTGGATTTGGTTTTTAAAACCTGTTGGCACACAATGACAAAAATCGGGTCAGATTTCAAGGCATTTTGCAAATTTTTACATTTTCAGATTAATGTTTCCCATCACTAAATTGAAATGTTCTTTTAAATTTTGAGGCTGAGAGTAAGGAGGAAATTATGAGGACGAGGGTTCAGCCTCTCACTGTAAACAGAGGTGTAGCTATAGAGGTGCAGAGGTAGCAGATGGTACTGGGCCCTCAAACCTGAGTTTGCCACAAGGTCCCACTGCCACATAAAATATACCACTATTTTAAATGGCATCTAGCATTAAAGGGTCCCATTATAGATTTTGCATTGGGTCTCCGGAGATTCAGGTTATGCCACTGACTGTAAACATTAAGGTTTTTAACTCTTTTACAGTAAGCAGAGATCTCAAAAATGGTGGTGAAAGAATGTTGGCCCGATACTAAATGTCTAACAAAAAATAATGTCTCTAGGAATCAATGATGCTTCTGCCTCACTTTTTTGCAATCAGATTTTAATATCAATGCAATGATTTTTGCCATAGACAATATTAACATTTTTTAAAAAAAACAGTTTTTAAAGGGGTTGTCCGATCACAAGGATCCTATCTATACTGTTTGTTAATGTGGATGTAAGACTCTTCCTAAATACACTGCTTCAGCAAAACTGCTTTGTCCACTATATTACTTTATTCATTTTTTTGGGACACATCCCTTGACTTATCTGGTCATAAGTCAAGTGATGTATCAGCCTGCTCTCAGGGGGAGGGGGAAGGGGCTATGTGCACGGGAGCGAGCCTGGAGGGGGGGGGGGTAGTTTACCCTTTGGGGGGAAGGGGCCGCCAATACAGACCCGGCATGCGCTGTAATAGAGAGGCGGATGCCGGGGAGGGTTAGACGCCAGCACAGATGCCAGCAACATCGCTATGCTTCTGCCCTGCATGAAGCCAGCAGCGGCAGGAGCGGAATAACAGCATCGCTTCTGCCACTGCTGGCTTCATGCAGGGCAGAAGCATAGCGATGTTGCTGGCATCTGTGTCGGCGTCTGTGCATCAGTGCCAGCGTCTACACTCCCCGGCATCCGCCTCTCTATTACAGCGGATGCCGGGTCTGTATTCACATATGCAAAGCCAAGCGGCGAGATGCCGCTGGCCCTGCGTGCGCGCTCATAGACCAGTCTAGCCTTCACAATGCGAATACAGACCCGGCACCCGCTGTAATAGAGAGGCGGATGTCGGGTCTGTATTCGCATTGTGAAGGCTAGACTGGTTTATGAGCGCGCACGTAGGGCCAGCGGCATCTCGCCGCTTGGCTTTGCATATGTGACCCCGCCCACCAATGACGCAACAAAGCCGGAAGACAGAAGATTTTGCAACAACGAAGACTGGTGAGTATGCGACGTGGGACAACCCTTTTAAGCTTCAGGAACATTTTACAGGCAACATATTAGATGGATGTCTGCAAATTAAAATGGATACTACAAAAATGCATGGACAGATACAAATGGATTACCTTCTGTTTTCATCCATCTCCCATTAACTTCGGTGCTTAATAAAAAAGGGATCTGGTGTTTTCCATCATGGGTCAGGTCTGGTTCACATCTGCGTTAGCAGAAATCAGTATTTGAAATCTTTCAAAACTCAGACCCGGTTCACATCTTTGTTCAGTATTCTGTTCATGGAGTCCGCTTGGGGATCCCTAAATGGAATACCGAATGCATAAAAAGCATAAAAAAGAAACCACACGGACCCCATAGACTATAATCAGCTCCGAGTGTTTTCCATGCGGTGTCCGCACGAATTGTGCAGAAAGAAAAGTGCTGCTTGCCGTACATTTCTCTCCGCATGATTCGTGTGGACACTGCGCGGAAAAAACAATGACCTCATTATGGTCTATGGGGTCCATACGGAGAGGAAAGTAGTTCATGAAGTACTTTTCTCTCCGCATGTTCCATGCATGTTCCATTTCATTGCTCACCGCTTGTCAATGCATTTGGTATTCCGTTCGGTGGGTCCCCATTTGGACTTCCCAAACGGAATACTGATCGCAGGTGTGAACCTGGTCTAATTTGTCTAAAAAAAGATTCATCTCTTTACAGAAATGAGCAGCTTTATGAGATTGTATAGAAGATGAGGGCAGGTTTTTGTAATAGCTGGTCCTCCGAGAGAGAAGGCAGAGATGGTCACTTAAATTGTTATTATACAAAAAAGAATTTATTTTTATAAAACTGGAGATCACTTTTGTTACCATTTTTAGAATAATGACATCATTTTTATATTATTTTTATTTTGGGAAGATTATGGAAATAACAAATATGTATTTATTATTTGGTGTCGTGTGAGTTACATTTAATGTATTTTATTTATTGAAAGAAAATGTTCTTTTTGTTTTTTTTTTTGGTTTTTTTTTCTTCTATAGGCCAGTGTATTAGCCTGTGTACTAATAGTAGTTGTTACAGCATACCTTGACATGCACTAAAGGTGTCCGTTCACATTAGGCTAAAGTTAATAGAAATAAATTATGTTTAATGTTTCTCTGGTGAACTCTTGTTCACGACAGGTGACCTTATATACAGACCATCATCTAGAGCATTGCTTCTCAAACTGCGAGGCAGACCTCACCCAAGTGCAGCCCACTGACTGGTAAGGCTCAGGACCCTGCCAGTGTCAGCTACAGCACAAAACAAGGACTCTAAGGTCCCTTCACAACTTAGAAAATAAAAAATAAATTTGAGGCGTTCCTCTGTGCTTCCAACTTGAGCAAGTTGCTTATTTTTCCGGCCCGATGCTTCAGTCTCTGCCTCCCATTGAAGTTTAATTTAGAGCTGATTTTGAGGCAGAATCTGTCTCAAAACCAGCTCCAAATTCCTTCTTGTGAACTTATCCTAAACCAGAAGAAGATAATCCATCACCTGCTGCAAGCAGCACTTTTCACTACACGTGATTCATGCGGACACTGTGTGGAAAACACATGGACCCCATTATTATCTATGAGGTCTGTGTGGTTTCTTAGCTAATTACTTTTTGCGTTCGGTATTCCGTTAAGGGGGTCCCCAAGCGGACTCCCCGAACAGAATACCGAATGCAGATGTGAACCAGGCCAAAGTCAGAGTCTGCAGGCTGATCACTCTAACCTGGAGGCAGTGACATCATAGACAGGTATGGGAGGCAGAGCCATCATAGAGAAGGAATGGAGGCAGGAGGCTCTTCTCGTATCTCCTCTCTATTGTGGGGATATTCCTGACAGTGTGCGAGATATAGAATGAAGGAAGGATTTGCTGCAAGTTTGGCAGGTTTTATTTGGGGATAATGCTGCTGCCAATGGGCTAGAGGTGGAAACCTGCCATTAGGAGAGGGAAAGGTTGGGGACAATGCTGCTTCTGTTTAGGTGTTTTGTGCTGTATACTGGTATTTGTTTGACATGTCTGGGGAGGTAACTTAGGCTGGATGCTGGTATTTGATGCTGCTGGGGAAGTAATTTGTGCTGCAATGTGGTGTTTGGTATTGCTAGGGGTATTATATGGGCAGCACTGTGATATTTGTTTGTCGCTCCATGGTAGGATTCCTTTGTTCGTAAGACTTTGGCTGATTGACTGGTAAGGAAAGTTGAATAAGTTTGGAATGCTGTGATCTAGAATAAAGCTTGGATGAGAATATTTGTCTTATAGTCAGACAAAATACTTCTTGTCTCCTAGCCATCAGTGGTTAGCACTGCAGCGCTGGAGTCCTGGTGTTCAAATGCCGCCAAGGGCAGAAAACCATCTGCAAGGAGTTTGTATGTTCTCCCTGTGTTTGCATGGATTTCCATCCCATATTCCAAAGACATACTGATAGGGAAAAAATGTACATTGTGAACTCTATGTGGGGCTCACAATCTACATATATACAGTCCTATGAAAAAGTTTGGGCACCCCTATTAATCTTAATCATTTTTAGTTATAAATATTTTGGTGTTTGCAGCAGCCATTTCAGTTTGATATATCTAATAACTGATGAACACACTCATATTTCTGGATTGAAATGAGGTTTATTGTACTAACAGAAAATGTGCAATATGCATTAAACCAAAATTTGACCGGTGCAAAAGTATGGGCACCTCAACAGAAAAGTGACATTAATATTTAGTAGATCCTCCTTTTGCCTCTAGTCGCTTCCTGTAGCTTTTAATCAGTTCCTGGATGAAGGTATTTTGGACCATTCCTCTTTACAAAACAATTCAAGTTCAGTTAAGTTTGATGGTCGCTGAGAATGGACAGCCCGCATCAAATCATCCCACAGATATTCAATGATATTCAGGTCTGGGGACTGGGATGGCCATTCCAGAACATAATTGTTCCTCTGCATGAATGCCTGAGTCGATTTGGAGCAGTGTTTGGACATTGTATTGCTGAAATATCCATCCCCGGCGTAACTTCAACTTCGTCACTGATTCTTGAACATTATTCTCAGGAATCTGCTGATACTGAGTGGAATCCATGCGACCCTCAACTTTAACAAGATTCCCGGTGCCGGCATTGGCCATAAAGCCCCAAAGCATGATGGAACCTCCACCAAATTTTGCAGTGGGTAGCAAGTGTTTTTCTTGGAATGCTGTTTTTTTTGGACGCCATGCATAACGCCTTTTTGTATGACCAAACAACTCAATCTTTGTTTCATCAGTCCACAGGACCTTCTTCCAAAATGAAGCTGGCTTGTCCAAATGTGCTTTTGCATATCTCAGGCGACTCTGTTTGTGGTGTGCTTGCAGAAACGGCTTCTTTCTCATCACTCTCCCATACTGCTTCTCCTTGTGCAAAGTGCGCTGTATTGTTGACCGATGCACAGTGACACCATCTGCAGCAAGATGATGCTGCAGCTCTTTGGAGGTGGTCTGTGGATTGTCCTTGACTCTTCTCACCATTCTTCTTCTCTGCCTTTCTGATATGTTTCTTGGCCTGCCACTTCTGGGCTTAACAAGAACTGTCCCTGTGGTCTTCCATTTCCTTACTATGTTCCTCACAGTGGAAACTGACAGGTTAAATCTCTGAGACAACTTTTTGTATCCTTACCCTGAACAACTATGTTGAACAATCTTTGTTTTCAGATCATTTGAGAGCGGGCTGTCCATGCTCGGCGACCATCAAACTTAACTGAACTTGAATTATTTTGTAAAGAGGAATGGTCCAAAATACCTTCATCCAGGATCCAGGAACTGATTAAAAGCTACAGGAAGCGACTAGAGGCAAAAGGAGGATCTACTAAATATTAATGTCACTTTTCTGTTGAGGTGCCCATACTTTTGCACCGGTCAAATTTTGGTTTAATGCATATTGCACATTTTCTGTTAGTACAATAAACCTCATTTCAATCCTGAAATATTACTGTGTCCATCAGTTATTAGATATATCAGACTGACATGGCTGTTGCAAACACCACAATGTTTAGAACTAAAAATGATTAAGATTAATAGGGGTGCCCAAACTTTTTCATAGGACTGTGTATATATATATATATATATATATATATATATATATATATATAATTTTACATAAAGGATGTTCATTCTACACTTGTTGACATCCTTAAAGGGGTTGTTCAGTTTCAGACAAAGATTGAGAGACAAATGTTAATGTTTGTAGAATAAAAAGTTGTACAACTTCCCAATATACTTTCTGTATCGATTATTCACTGTTTTCTAGCTCTCTGCTAGCTGTCCTTCATTCTGCTTACTTCCAATGAGTAAAGATCGAAAAAACGAGCTGTGCACCTGTGTGTCCATCACATGACCATGGACTGTATATCACATGAGCATGGACTGTATATCACATGAGCATGGACTGTATATCATATGACTATGGACTGTATATCAAATGAGCATGGACCGTATATTACATGATCATGAACCATATATCACATGGCCATGGACTGTATATCACATGGTCATGGACTATATATCACATGACCATGGACCATATATCACATGATTATGGATCGTATATCACATGATCATGGACCGTATATCAGATGACCATTGACTTTATATCACATGAGCATGACTGATTTTTATTTGTGGAAGTAAGCAGAAGGAACAATAGCAAGCTGAACTCTAGAAAACATTGAAGAATTGATACAGAAAGAATATTGGAAAATAGTATAACTTTTTATTATAAAAACAATAACATCTGTCTCTCAATATTAGTCTGAAATTGGAGAATCCCTTTAACTGTATGACTAGCCAGAACAACCATAGCATGGAAAAAAATGTGTTTGGCTGCATTACTGAAATGATTGTTCACCAAATGATCATTTATTTGACCAGTAACCTATTGCTCTGCAGTGTGTATGGCCACCTAAAGAACAAGATATTTTTGTAAGTAGGCTCAGAGTCCTCTACCCAATTGCTTCAGTGCCACAGGAAGGGATAAGTGATTAGTGCAGGGGAATACCTCATGCCATGACCTTGCAATAGCCATGATATTCCCAAAGCGCCATTTTCCTCCATGTGAATGGACCTTTAAGGTCCATTCACACAGAGTTTTTTGGCAAGGAAAAACCTGCTTCAGGAATTAGGAAATGTTTTTTTCCTCTAGCACAGTGTGTGGACCTTGAAAATAACCACTTTTTTGGATTTTCCGCCTCTCATTAACTGTGTTGGTTTTTGCAGTCGGTATCCGCCTGAAGGAAGCTTTTTTTCTGCTAGCGGAACCCATAGAACTCTATTGGGAGGCGTTTTTTCCCACGTGGATTCTGACACGGATTCAGTACCAAAGACACAGATTCAGTACTAAAATCCTCGCCAAAAAACTCTGTGTGAATGGACCCTGAAGAGATGGTAACCTGGCCTTCTAACCTACTTGTATAGTACCAGAAGCCCTGCACCTGCACTTCTCTGGTCACCAATATTGCACACCATAGCCCTCTCCTTTGGCACCACTAGGTATTAGACCAATGCCATTCTACTTCTAATTGTTTTCATGCACCTTACTTTTTATTCCCTGTCCTAGGGGGTCACATAATTCTAATTTAGGGCTCCCTCCTTCAGTATTCTGAGCTTGGTGCACTGTTTTATAGCCAGTTGTAGTGTTGGATACATTTATTGTGTGCCATGCAATATTTTAAAAAGGATCTCCTAGCTCTCCTGACATATCCAGTATTTCGGAATAAATTGACAATGACATTCTGCTTGTCAAAGGGATGTGTACCTTCACAGTCTGATACCTGCAGTGCGTATGTCAAATCAGGATTACTTTCTGACTTTTGATTTGCCTTAAAGGGAGTATCCACCAGAGCCCAGCATATCAACCCAGCCCCAAAGATAGATAGGTTAGGGTCACCTCAATCAAACTCTCATTGCTCCAAAGAGCTAATTTGCATATTAACAAAAAAGATAATATGTTGACAAAACCAGGAGTGATTCACAAGGGGAAGATTCTGCTGACAACTACACTTTAAAAATGCCCCGGTAAATATGACAAAATTGGTAATGGATCTGGCCTTTGATTGGAGATCTGAATCACATCTCCTGCTTGACGCTGCCCTTCTGACATTTCAGAGCTTAATTAGATCATCACATCAGGCACCAAAACTAACTGCACTTGTTACTCAGGAACGGTGGAGCCTAGGGAGAAAATTCCAACTGAGCTGGAATCAGTGAGACAGAGCCTATTAGACAATAAGAGTAAGTTCACACTGGGTTTTTTGGTCCAGAACCTGAGGCGGAGGTCCCCTCTGGTTCTGGACCAAAATACAGGTAGCTGTGACAGGATTCCGGTGCAGTGCACTGGCATCCAGTAGCGCATTCTGCTTGGGATTAGGCCCAAAAGAATGGGCCTAGTCGGGAGGGAGTGTCTTCAGGCGGATGTTGCAAGGCGACTCTGCCTGAAGAATGAGCATCTCACCTTTTTTTCCGAGCCGAACAAACGGCTCCTGGAAAAAAGACCTGAGCGGCTCCCATTGATTTCAATGCAAGCTGTCTTTTTGGTCAGGATTTTGAGGCGGACACGGCCTCAAAATCCTGACCAAAAAACCCTGTGTGAACTTACCCTAAGAACTTGAATTGGTGGAGGTGGTAAAAGGTCCTCTTTAAGGATGGTAGATGATAGTTTTGGTGGCTGCTGAGCACAGCAAATTGGTGAGGGTCTGGGTGTCATATCTCCACCGATCTGATATTGATAGCCTATCCTAAAGACTGGTCATCACTTTGAAAAGGTCAGAAAACCCATTATGACAGATCCAACAGTAAACTTTTTTTTTATGCAGTACTCAAAGGAAAAAGCAAGTCTCACCATCTTAGACCCTTAAATGTCACAGATGGCACATGGGTGACATCCATGCGCTACCCATGCCTCTACAGCCCCACTTACTGAGGCCAGTGAACACGGGTTGCAAAACGGACAGGAATAGCCCGATACAGTGAACTGTGAAAATATACCGTACAGTTGTGTGTATTGGGCCATAAAAATAAATGAGCTAGTGTACTAGTCATGAAGAACATAACTAGCACACTGACAATACACGCAGTATGGCAGGATTGTGCCACTTAACCTGTATGACATTGGTAGCTTTCGAACATTACAAGCTAACCAAAGGTGTTATGGCAAGGTTTCTAATCAATGGGGGGCTGGGTGCCAAGTATCGGTTAGGCGGACTGGGGGAGGTTGTTAGTGGAGTTGGCATTGGCACCACTGACTTTTTTTGTGCCAGTCGAGGCAGGTAAATTTTGCCCAATGTTTATGTTCATGCATTTCTTTAGCCAGGTCAGTCAGAGGGTTAACACACACAATAACATAAGCACTAGAGATGAGCGAACAGTGTTCTATCGAACTCATGTTCGATCGGATATTAGGCTGTTCGGCATGTTCGAATCGAATCGAACACCGCGTGGTAAAGTGCGCCATTACTCGATTCCCCTCCCACCTTCCCTGGCGCCTTTTTTGCTCCAATAACAGCGCAGGGTAGGTGGGACAGGAACTACGACACCGGTGACGTTGAGAAAAGTAGGCAAAACCCATTGGCTGCCGAAAACATGTGACCTCTAATTTAAAAGAACAGCGCCGCCCAGGTTCGCGTCATTCTGAGCTTGCAATTCACCGAGGACGGAGGTTTCCGTCCAGCTAGCTAGGGCTTAGATTCTGGGTAGGCAGGGACAGGCTAGGATAGGAAGGAGAAGACAACCAACAGCTCTTATAAGAGCTAAATTCCAGGGAGAAGCTTGTCAGTGTAACGTGGCACTGACGGGCTCAATCGCCGCAACCCAGCTTTCCCAGGATCCTGAATGGAATACACTGTCAGTGTATTCCCGTATACCCGATATATACCCCCGATACCCGTTCCAACGGTGTGCCCCCCCACCTTCACCCCAGAAATACCCTGCAAGTCCCCTA
Organism: Leptodactylus fuscus; assembly: GCF_031893055.1. NCBI lineage: Eukaryota > Metazoa > Chordata > Amphibia > Anura > Leptodactylidae > Leptodactylus > Leptodactylus fuscus. The sequence goes on from NC_134266.1 coordinate 231,268,691, forward strand.
GCAATAGAATTGGGGCTATATACACCCACTATTTTTGCTACTGCCATATAGTGCCATTGTCTGACTGGGAATTCAAAGAATATATTGGGCTTACATATAACTTCAATTCCAGGGAGAAGCTTGTCAGTGTAACGTGGCACTGACGGGTTCAATCGCCGCAACCCAGCTTTCCCAGGATCCTGAATGGAATACACTGACAGTGTATTCCCGTATACCCGATATATACCCCCGATACCCGTTCCAACGGTGTGCCCCCCCACCTTCACCCCAGAAATACACTGCAAGTCCCCTAGCAATAGAATTGGGGCTATATACACCCACTATTTTTGCTACTGCCATATAGTGCCATTGTCTGACTGGGAATTCAAAGAATATATTGGGGTTACAAATACCCTCATTTCTTGCTACTGCCATATAGTGCCAGTTTCTGACTGGTAATTCAAAGAATATATTGGGGTTACGTGCACCCACAATTTTTGCTACTGGTATATAGTGCCATTGTCTGACTGGGAATTCAAAGAATATATTGGGGTTACGTGCACCCACAATTTTTGCTACTGGTATATAGTGCCATTGTCTGACTGGGAATTCAAAGAATATATTGGGGTTATAAATACCCTCATTTCTTGCTACTGGTATATAGTGCCATTGTCTGACTGGGAATTCAAAGAATATATTGGGGTTACGTGCACCCACAATTTTTGCTACTGGTATATAGTGCCATTGTCTGACTGGGAATTCAAAGAATATATTGGGGTTACAAATACCCTCATTTCTTGCTACTGCCATATAGTGCCAGTTTCTGACTGGTAATTCAAAGAATATATTGGGGTTATAAATACCCTCATTTCTTGCTACTGGTATATAGTGCCATTGTCTGACTGGGAATTCAAAGAATATATTGAGGTTACAAATACCCTCATTTCTTGCTACTGGTATATAGTGCCATTGTCTGACTGGGAATTCAAAGAATATATTGGGGTTACAAATACCCTCATTTCTTGCTACTGCCATATAGTGCCATTGTCTGACTGGTAATTCAAAGAATATATTGGGGTTACTTGCACCCACAATTTTTGCTACTGGTATATAGTGCCATTGTCTGACTGGGAATTCAAAGAATATATTGGGGTTACGTGCACCCACAATTTTTGCTACTGGTATATAGTGCCATTGTCTGACTGGGAATTCAAAGAATATATTGGGGTTACAAATACCCTCATTTCTTGCTACTGGTATATAGTGCCATTGTCTGACTGGGAATTCAAAGAATATATTGGGGTTATAAATACCCTCATTTCTTGCTACTGGTATATAGTGCCATTGTCTGACTGGGAATTCAAAGAATATATTGGGGTTACAAATACCCTCATTTCTTGCTACTGCCATATAGTGCCAGTTTCTGACTGGTAATTCAAAGAATATATTGGGGTTATAAATACCCTCATTTCTTGCTACTGGTATATAGTGCCATTGTCTGACTGGGAATTCAAAGAATATATTGGGGTTACAAATACCCTCATTTCTTGCTACTGGTATATAGTGCCATTGTCTGACTGGGAATTCAAAGAATATATTGGGGTTACAAATACCCTCATTTCTTGCTACTGCCATATAGTGCCAGTTTCTGACTGGTAATTCAAAGAATATATTGGGGTTATAAATACCCTCATTTCTTGCTACTGGTATATAGTGCCATTGTCTGACTGGGAATTCAAAGAATATATTGAGGTTACAAATACCCTCATTTCTTGCTACTGGTATATAGTGCCATTGTCTGACTGGGAATTCAAAGAATATATTGGGGTTACAAATACCCTCATTTCTTGCTACTGCCATATAGTGCCATTGTCTGACTGGTAATTCAAAGAATATATTGGGGTTACTTGCACCCACAATTTTTGCTACTGGTATATAGTGCCATTGTCTGACTGGGAATTCAAAGAATATATTGGGGTTACGTGCACCCACAATTTTTGCTACTGGTATATAGTGCCATTGTCTGACTGGGAATTCAAAGAATATATTGGGGTTACAAATACCCTCATTTCTTGCTACTGGTATATAGTGCCATTGTCTGACTGGGAATTCAAAGAATATATTGGGGTTATAAATACCCTCATTTCTTGCTACTGGTATATAGTGCCATTGTCTGACTGGGAATTCAAAGAATATATTGGGGTTACAAATACCCTCATTTCTTGCTACTGCCATATAGTGCCAGTTTCTGACTGGTAATTCAAAGAATATATTGGGGTTATAAATACCCTCATTTCTTGCTACTGGTATATAGTGCCATTGTCTGACTGGGAATTCAAAGAATATATTGGGGTTACAAATACCCTCATTTCTTGCTACTGGTATATAGTGCCATTGTCTGACTGGGAATTCAAAGAATATATTGGGGTTATAAATACCCTCATTTCTTGCTACTGGTATATAGTGCCATTGTCTGACTGGGAATTCAAAGAATATATTGGGGTTACAAATACCCTCATTTCTTGCTACTGCCATATAGTGCCAGTTTCTGACTGGTAATTCAAAGAATATATTGGGGTTATAAATACCCTCATTTCTTGCTACTGGTATATAGTGCCATTGTCTGACTGGGAATTCAAAGAATATATTGGGGTTACAAATACCCTCATTTCTTGCTACTGGTATATAGTGCCATTGTCTGACTGGGAATTCAAAGAATATATTGGGGTTACAAATACCCTCATTTCTTGCTACTGCCATATAGTGCCAGTTTCTGACTGGTAATTCAAAGAATATATTGGGGTTATAAATACCCTCATTTCTTGCTACTGGTATATAGTGCCATTGTCTGACTGGGAATTCAAAGAATATATTGAGGTTACAAATACCCTCATTTCTTGCTACTGGTATATAGTGCCATTGTCTGACTGGGAATTCAAAGAATATATTGGGGTTACAAATACCCTCATTTCTTGCTACTGCCATATAGTGCCATTGTCTGACTGGTAATTCAAAGAATATATTGGGGTTACTTGCACCCACAATTTTTGCTACTGGTATATAGTGCCATTGTCTGACTGGGAATTCAAAGAATATATTGGGGTTACGTGCACCCACAATTTTTGCTACTGGTATATAGTGCCATTGACTGGGAATTCAAAGAATATATTGGGGTTACAAATACCCTCATTTCTTGCTACTGGTATATAGTGCCATTGTCTGACTGGGAATTCAAAGAATATATTGGGGTTATAAATACCTTCATTTCTTGCTACTGGTATATAGTGCCATTGTCTGACTGGGAATTCAAAGAATATATTGGGGTTACAAATACCCTCATTTCTTGCTACTGCCATATAGTGCCAGTTTCTGACTGGTAATTCAAAGAATATATTGGGGTTATAAATACCCTCATTTCTTGCTACTGGTATATAGTGCCATTGTCTGACTGGGAATTCAAAGAATATATTGGGGTTACAAATACCCTCATTTCTTGCTACTGGTATATAGTGCCATTGTCTGACTGGGAATTCAAAGAATATATTGGGGTTACAAATACCCTCATTTCTTGCTACTGCCATATAGTGCCAGTTTCTGACTGGTAATTCAAAGAATATATTGGGGTTATAAATACCCTCATTTCTTGCTACTGGTATATAGTGCCATTGTCTGACTGGGAATTCAAAGAATATATTGGGGTTACAAATACCCTCATTTCTTGCTACTGGTATATAGTGCCATTGTCTGACTGGGAATTCAAAGAATATATTGGGGTTACAAATACCCTCATTTCTTGCTACTGCCATATAGTGCCATTGTCTGACTGGTAATTCAAAGAATATATTGGGGTTACTTGCACCCACAATTTTTGCTACTGGTATATAGTGCCATTGTCTGACTGGGAATTCAAAGAATATATTGGGGTTACGTGCACCCACAATTTTTGCTACTGGTATATAGTGCCATTGTCTGACTGGGAATTCAAAGAATATATTGGGGTTACAAATACCCTCATTTCTTGCTACTGGTATATAGTGCCATTGTCTGACTGGGAATTCAAAGAATATATTGGGGTTATAAATACCCTCATTTCTTGCTACTGGTATATAGTGCCATTGTCTGACTGGGAATTCAAAGAATATATTGGGGTTACAAATACCCTCATTTCTTGCTACTGCCATATAGTGCCAGTTTCTGACTGGTAATTCAAAGAATATATTGGGGTTATAAATACCCTCATTTCTTGCTACTGGTATATAGTGCCATTGTCTGACTGGGAATTCAAAGAATATATTGGGGTTACAAATACCCTCATTTCTTGCTACTGGTATATAGTGCCATTGTCTGACTGGGAATTCAAAGAATATATTGGGGTTACAAATACCCTCATTTCTTGCTACTGCCATATAGTGCCAGTTTCTGACTGGTAATTCAAAGAATATATTGGGGTTACGTGCACCCACAATTTTTGCTACTGGTATATAGTGCCATTGTCTGACTGGGAATTCAAAGAATATATTGGGGTTACGTGCACCCACAATTTTTGCTACTGGTATATAGTGCCATTGTCTGACTGGGAATTCAAAGAATATATTGGGGTTATAAATACCCTCATTTCTTGCTACTAGTATATAGTGCCATTGTCTGACTGGGAATTCAAAGAATATATTGGGGTTACAAATACCCTCATTTCTTGCTACTGGTATATAGTGCCATTGTCTGACTGGGAATTCAAAGAATATATTGGGGTTATAAATACCCTCATTTCTTGCTACTGGTATATAGTGCCATTGTCTGACTGGGAATTCAAAGAATATATTGGGGTTACAAATACCCTCATTTCTTGCTACTGCCATATAGTGCCAGTTTCTGACTGGTAATTCAAAGAATATATTGGGGTTATAAATACCCTCATTTCTTGCTACTGGTATATAGTGCCATTGTCTGACTGGGAATTCAAAGAATATATTGGGGTTACAAATACCCTCATTTCTTGCTACTGGTATATAGTGCCATTGTCTGACTGGGAATTCAAAGAATATATTGGGGTTACAAATACCCTCATTTCTTGCTACTGCCATATAGTGCCAGTTTCTGACTGGTAATTCAAAGAATATATTGGGGTTACGTGCACCCACAATTTTTGCTACTGGTATATAGTGCCATTGTCTGACTGGGAATTCAAAGAATATATTGGGGTTACGTGCACCCACAATTTTTGCTACTGGTATATAGTGCCATTGTCTGACTGGGAATTCAAAGAATATATTGGGGTTATAAATACCCTCATTTCTTGCTACTGGTATATAGTGCCATTGTCTGACTGGGAATTCAAAGAATATATTGGGGTTACAAATACCCTCATTTCTTGCTACTGGTATATAGTGCCATTGTCTGACTGGGAATTCAAAGAATATATTGGGGTTATAAATACCCTCATTTCTTGCTACTGGTATATAGTGCCATTGTCTGACTGGGAATTCAAAGAATATATTGGGGTTACAAATACCCTCATTTCTTGCTACTGCCATATAGTGCCAGTTTCTGACTGGTAATTCAAAGAATATATTGGGGTTATAAATACCCTCATTTCTTGCTACTGGTATATAGTGCCATTGTCTGACTGGGAATTCAAAGAATATATTGGGGTTACAAATACCCTCATTTCTTGCTACTGGTATATAGTGCCATTGTCTGACTGGGAATTCAAAGAATATATTGGGGTTACAAATACCCTCATTTCTTGCTACTGCCATATAGTGCCAGTTTCTGACTGGTAATTCAAAGAATATATTGGGGTTACGTGCACCCACAATTTTTGCTACTGGTATATAGTGCCATTGTCTGACTGGGAATTCAAAGAATATATTGGGGTTACGTGCACCCACAATTTTTGCTACTGGTATATAGTGCCATTGTCTGACTGGGAATTCAAAGAATATATTGGGGTTACGTGCACCCACAATTTTTGCTACTGGTATATAGTGCCATTGTCTGACTGGGAATTCAAAGAATATATTGGGGTTACGTGCACCCACAATTTTTGCTACTGGTATATAGTGCCATTGTCTGACTGGGAATTCAAAGAATATATTGGGGTTACGTGCACCCACAATTTTTGCTACTGGTATATAGTGCCATTGTCTGACTGGGAATTCAAAGAATATATTGGGGTTACGTGCACCCACAATTTTTGCTACTGGTATATAGTGCCATTGTCTGACTGGGAATTCAAAGAATATATTAGGGTTACGTGCACCCACAATTTTTGCTACTGGTATATAGTGCCATTGTCTGACTGGGAATTCAAAGAATATATTGGGGTTACGTGCACCCACAATTTTTGCTACTGGTATATAGTGCCAATTTCTAACTGGGAATTCAAAATGCGCAAGGCTCCCGGAAAGGGACGTGGACGAGGCCGTGGGCGAGGTCGGGGGAATGGTTCTGGGGAGCAAGGTAGCAGTGAAGCCACAGGGCGTCCCGTGCCTACTCCTGTGGGGCAGCAAGCATTGCGCCACTCCACAGTGCCAGGGTTGCTTGCCACATTAACTAAACTGCAGGGTACAAACCTTAGTAGGCCCGAGAACCAGGAACAGGTCTTGCAATGGCTGTCAGAGAACGCTTACAGCACATTGTCCAGCAGCCAGTCAGACTCTGCCTCCTCTCCTCCTATTACCCAACAGTCTTGTCCTCCTTCCTCCCAAAATTCCCAAGCTTCACAGAACAATAACCCCAACTGTCCCTGCTCCCCAGAGCTGTTCTCCGCTCCTTTCATTGTCCCTCAACCTGCCTCTCCACGTCACGATTCCACGAACCTAACAGAGGAGCATCTGTGTCCAGATGCTCAAACACTAGAGTCTCCTCCATCTCCGTTCGATTTGGTGGTGGATGACCAGCAACCCACCCTCATCGACGATGATGTGACGCAGTTGCCGTCAGGGCATCCAGTTGACCGGCGCATTGTGCGGGAGGAGGAGATGAGACAGGAGTTGGAAGAGGAAGTGGTGGATGATGAGGACACTGACCCGACCTGGACAGGGGGGATGTCAAGCGGGGAAAGTAGTGTGGATGTTGAGGCAGGTGCAGCACCAAAAAGGGTAGCTAGAGGCAGAGGCAGAGGTCAGCAGCTTAGGCGAAGCCAGGCCACACCCGGAATCTCCCAAGATGTTCCAGTTCGTACCCAGCCCCGAAAAACTCCCACCTCGAGGGCACGTTTCTCGAAGGTGTGGAGTTTTTTCAAGGAATGCGCCGAGGACAGATATAGTGTTGTCTGCACAATTTGCCTCTCGAAATTGATTAGGGGCTCTGAGAAGAGCAACCTGTCCACCACTTCAATGCGCCGTCATTTGGAATCCAAGCACTGGAATCAGTGGCAGGCAGCAACGGCAGGACAAAGGCCGCCTGCCGTTCACGCCACTGCCACTGCCTCTGCCTCTGCCACTGCCACTGCTGACTGTGCTGGCGATGCACTCCAGAGGACGAGCCAGGACACCACTTCATCTGCCTCCGCCACTTTGTTGACTTCTCCCTCATCCTCCCCTGTTCCTGTCTTATCTCCTTCTCCTGCACCATCAAAGGCACCATCAGGCGCTTCTTTACAACAACCCACCATCTCTCAGACATTGGAGCGGCGGCAGAAATACACTGCTAACCACCCACACGCGCAAGCCTTGAACGCCAACATCGCTAAACTGCTGGCCCAGGAGATGTTGGCGTTCCGGCTTGTTGAAACTCCCGCCTTCCTGGACCTGATGGCAACTGCGGCACCTCGCTATGCCGTCCCTAGCCGTCACTACTTCTCCCGGTGTGCCGTCCCGCCTTGCACCAGCACGTGTCACTCAACATCAGGCGGGCCCTTAGTTCCGCGCTTTGCACAAAGGTCCACTTGACCACCGACGCGTGGACAAGTGCATGCGGACAGGGACGCTACATTTCACTGACGGCACACTGGGTGAATGTAGTTGAGGCTGGGACTGCTTCCCAAACTGGCCCGGTGTACCTCGTCTCCCCGCCTAACATTCCTGGCAGGGACACGAGAAGAACACCCCTCTCCTCCTCCTCCTCTACCGCCTCCTCCTCCGCCACCTCCTCCGCCACCGCCTCCTCCTCCGCTGTTAGATTGACCCCAGCTACGAGTTGGAAACGTTGCAGCACTGGCATTGGTAGACGTCAGCAGGCTGTGCTGAAGCTGATCAGCTTGGGGGACAGACAGCACACTGCCTCCGAGGTGAGGGATGCCCTCCTCGATGAGACGGCAATATGGTTTGAGCCGCTGCACCTGGGCCCAGGCATGGTCGTTTGTGATAACGGCCGGAACCTGGTAGCAGCTCTGGAGCTTGCCGGACTCCAACATGTTCCATGCCTGGCCCACGTCTTCAACCTAGTGGTGCAACGTTTCCTAAAGAGCTACCCCAATGTTCCAGAGCTACTGGTGAAAGTGCGGCCACTTTCGCAAGTCGACAGTAGCCGCTGCTAGCTTAAAATCTCTCCAGCAACGCCTGCATGTGCCACAACACCGGCTTTTGTGCGACGTCCCCACACGCTGGAACTCAACGTTTCAGATGTTGAATAGAGTGGTTGAGCAGCAGAGACCTTTGATGGAATACCAGCTACAAAACCCTAGGGTGCCACAAAGTCAGCTGCCTCAGTTTCACATCCATGAGTGGCCATGGATGAGAGACCTTTGTGACATCCTACGGGTCTTTGAGGAGTCCACAAGGAGGGTGAGCTCTGAGGATGCGATGGTGAGCCTTACAATCCCACTCTTGTGTGTTCTGAGAGAATCCCTGATTGACATCAGGGATAACTCAGATCACACAGAGGAGTTAGGGATAGCATCCGATCCGTCACAGCTGGAGAGTAGGTCCACACATATGTCCGCTTCACTGCGTTTAATGGAGGAGGAGGAGGAGGAGGAGGAAGAAGAGTTGTCCGATGATGTGATGGTGATACAGGAGGCTTCCGGGCAACTTCGAATCGTCCCATTGTTGCAGCGCGGATGGGTAGACATGGAGGATGAGGAGGAAATGGAGATTGAACTTTCCGGTGGGGCCAGAGGAGTCATGCCAACTAACACTGTGGCAGACATGGCTGAGTTCATGTTGGGGTGCTTTACAACCGACAAGCGTATTGTCAAAATCATGGAGGACAACCAGTACTGGATCTTTGCTATCCTTGACCCCCGGTATAAAAACAACATCTCGTCTTTTATTCCGGTAGAGGGGAGGGCCAATCGCATCAATGCTTGCCACAGGCAATTGGTGCAGAATATGATGGAGATGTTTCCAGCATGTGACGTTGGCGGCAGGGAGGGCAGTTCCTCCAGTAGGCAACCAAGTTCTCACCGGTCCACACAAACGAGGGGCACACTGTCTAAGGTCTGGGACACCTTGATGGCACCCCCTCGCCAAAGTGCCGCCACGGAGGGTCCTAGTGTCACCAGGCGTGAGAAGTATAGGCGCATGTTGCGGGAATACCTTTCCGACCACAGCCCTGTCCTCTCCGACCCCTCTGCGCCCTACACGTATTGGGTGTCGAAGTTGGACCTGTGGCTTGAACTTGCCCTATATGCCTTGGAGGTGCTGTCCTGTCCTGCCGCCAGCGTCCTATCTGAGAGGGTGTTCAGTGCAGCCGGTGGCATCATCACTGACAAGCGCACCCGTCTGTCAGCTGAGAGTGCCGACCGGCTCACTTTGATAAAAATGAACCACCACTGGATAGAGCCTTCATTTTTGTGCCCACCTGTGTAAAGCACCCCAACATGAAACTCCATGTCTGTACTCAACCTCTCCAATTCCTCCGCATCCTCATACTCATCCACCATAAGCGTTGCACAATTCTGCTAATACTAGGCTCCCTCCACCCTGATTTCCCCCAACTCTGCTGGTTAGAGGCTCCCTCCACCCTGATTTCCACCAACTCTGCTGGTTAGAGGCTCCCTCCACCCTGCTTTCCCACAACTCTGCTGGTTAGAGGCTCCCTCCACCCTGCTTTCCCACAACTCTGCTGGTTAGAGGCTCCCTCCACCCTGCTTTCCCACAACTCTGCTGGTTAGAGGCTCCCTCCACCCTGATTTCCACCAACTCTGCTGGTTAGAGGCTCCCTCCACCCTGCTTTCCCACAACTCTGCTGGTTAGAGGCTCCCTCCACCCTGATTTCCACCAACTCTGCTGGTTAGAGGCTCCCTCCACCATGAATTGGTCCAAACTGGGCTGTTTAGAGGCTCCCTCCACCATGAATTGGTCCAAACTGAGGTTTTTAGAGGCTCCCTCCACCATGAATTGGTCCAAACTGGGGTTTTTAGAGGCTCCCTCCACCATGAATTTGCCCAAACTGGGCTGTTTAGAGGCTCCCTCCACCATGAATTTGCCCAAACTGGGCTGTTTAGAGGCTCCCTCCACCATGAATTGGTCCAAACTGGGGTTTTTAGAGGCTCCCTCCACCATGAATTGGTCCAAACTGGGGTTTTTAGAGGCTCCCTCCACCATGAATTGGTCCAAACTGGGGTTTTTAGAGGCTCCCTCCACCATGAATTGGTCCAAACTGGGGTTTTTAGAGGCTCCCTCCACCATGAATTTGCCCAAACTGGGCTGTTTAGAGGCTCCCTCCACCATGAATTTGCCCAAACTGGGCTGTTTAGAGGCTCCCTCCACCATGAATTGGTCCAAACTGGGGTTTTTAGAGGCTCCCTCCACCATGAATTGGTCCAAACTGGGGTTTTTAGAGGCTCCCTCCACCATGAATTGGTCCAAACTGGGGGTTTTTAGAGGCTCCCTCCACCATGAATTTGCCCAAACTGGGCTGTTTAGAGGCTCCCTCCACCATGAATTGGTCCAAACTGGGGTTTTTAGAGGCTCCCTCCACCATGAATTGGTCCAAACTGGGCTGTTTAGAGGCTCCCTCCACCATGAATTGGTCCAAACTGGGGTTTTTAGAGGCTCCCTCCACCATGAATTGGTCCAAACTGGGGGTTTTTAGAGGCTCCCTCCACCATGAATTTGCCCAAACTGGGCTGTTTAGAGGCTCCCTCCACCATGAATTGGTCCAAACTGGGGTTTTTAGAGGCTCCCTCCACCATGAATTGGTCCAAACTGGGGTTTTTAGAGGCTCCCTCCACCATGAATTGGTCCAAACTGGGGTTTTTAGAGGCTCCTTCCACCATGAATTTGCCCAAACTGGGCTGTTTAGAGGCTCCCTCCACCATGAATTTGCCCAAACTGGGCTGTTTAGAGGCTCCCTCCACCATGAATTGGTCCAAACTGGGGTTTTTAGAGGCTCCCTCCACCATGAATTGGTCCAAACTGGGGTTTTTAGAGGCTCCCTCCACCATGAATTGGTCCAAACTGGGGGTTTTAGAGGCTCCCTCCACCATGAATTGGTCCAAACTGGGGTTTTTAGAGGCTCCCTCCACCATGAATTTGCCCAAACTGGGCTGTTTAGAGGCTCCCTCCACCATGAATTTGCCCAAACTGGGCTGTTTAGAGGCTCCCTCCACCATGAATTGGTCCAAACTGGGGTTTTTAGAGGCTCCCTCCACCATGAATTGGTCCAAACTGGGGTTTTTAGAGGCTCCCTCCACCATGAATTGGTCCAAACTGGGGTTTTTAGAGGCTCCCTCCACCATGAATTTGCCCAAACTGGGCTGTTTAGAGGCTCCCTCCACCATGAATTGGTCCAAACTGGGGTTTTTAGAGGCTCCCTCCACCATGAATTGGTCCAAACTGGGCTGTTTAGAGGCTCCCTCCACCATGAATTGGTCCAAACTGGGGTTTTTAGAGGCTCCCTCCACCATGAATTGGTCCAAACTGGGGGTTTTTAGAGGCTCCCTCCACCATGAATTTGCCCAAACTGGGCTGTTTAGAGGCTCCCTCCACCATGAATTGGTCCAAACTGGGGTTTTTAGAGGCTCCCTCCACCATGAATTGGTCCAAACTGGGGTTTTTAGAGGCTCCCTCCACCATGAATTGGTCCAAACTGGGGTTTTTAGAGGCTCCTTCCACCATGAATTTGCCCAAACTGGGGTTTTTAGAGGCTCCTTCCACCATGAATTTGCCCAAACTGGGCTGTTTAGAGGCTCCCTCCACCATGAATTTGCCCAAACTGGGCTGTTTAGAGGCTCCCTCCACCATGAATTGGTCCAAACTGGGGGTTTTAGAGGCTCCCTCCACCATGAATTGGTCCAAACTGGGGTTTTTAGAGGCTCCCTCCACCATGAATTGGTCCAAACTGGGGGTTTTAGAGGCTCCCTCCACCATGAATTTTCCCAAACTGGGCTGTTTAGAGGCTCCCTCCACCATGAATTTGCCCAAACTGGGCTGTTTAGAGGCTCCCTCCACCATGAATTTGCCCAAACTGGGCTGTTTAGAGGCTCCCTCCACCATGAATTGGTCCAAACTGGGGTTTTTAGAGGCTCCCTCCACCATGAATTGGTCCAAACTGGGGTTTTTAGAGGCTCCCTCCACCATGAATTTGCCCAAACTGGGCTGTTTAGAGGCTCCCTCCACCATGAATTTGCCCAAACTGGGCTGTTTAGAGGCTCCCTCCACCATGAATTGGTCCAAACTGGGGTTTTTAGAGGCTCCCTCCACCATGAATTGGTCCAAACTGGGGTTTTTAGAGGCTCCCTCCACCATGAATTGGTCCAAACTGGGGGTTTTTAGAGGCTCCCTCCACCATGAATTTGCCCAAACTGGGCTGTTTAGAGGCTCCCTCCACCATGAATTGGTCCAAACTGGGGTTTTTAGAGGCTCCCTCCACCATGAATTGGTCCAAACTGGGCTGTTTAGAGGCTCCCTCCACCATGAATTGGTCCAAACTGGGGTTTTTAGAGGCTCCCTCCACCATGAATTGGTCCAAACTGGGGGTTTTTAGAGGCTCCCTCCACCATGAATTTGCCCAAACTGGGCTGTTTAGAGGCTCCCTCCACCATGAATTGGTCCAAACTGGGGTTTTTAGAGGCTCCCTCCACCATGAATTGGTCCAAACTGGGGTTTTTAGAGGCTCCCTCCACCATGAATTGGTCCAAACTGGGGTTTTTAGAGGCTCCTTCCACCATGAATTTGCCCAAACTGGGGTTTTTAGAGGCTCCTTCCACCATGAATTTGCCCAAACTGGGCTGTTTAGAGGCTCCCTCCACCATGAATTTGCCCAAACTGGGCTGTTTAGAGGCTCCCTCCACCATGAATTGGTCCAAACTGGGGGTTTTAGAGGCTCCCTCCACCATGAATTGGTCCAAACTGGGGTTTTTAGAGGCTCCCTCCACCATGAATTGGTCCAAACTGGGGGTTTTAGAGGCTCCCTCCACCATGAATTTTCCCAAACTGGGCTGTTTAGAGGCTCCCTCCACCATGAATTTGCCCAAACTGGGCTGTTTAGAGGCTCCCTCCACCATGAATTGGTCCAAACTGGGGTTTTTAGAGGCTCCCTCCACCATGAATTGGTTCAAACTGGGTTTTTTAGAGGCTCCCTCCACCATGAATTGGTCCAAACTGGGGTTTTTAGAGGCTCCCTCCACCATGAATTGGTCCAAACTGGGGTTTTTAGAGGCTCCCTCCACCATGAATTTGCCCAAACTCTGCTGGTTAGAGGCTCAATCCACCCTGATTTTCAAAACAAATGTTGGTGCCAACCTCAACTTACTACAAGGGCCAAATTCACTGCTGGTGACAAGCTCTCCTCACTGCAAGTGCCAAATACACATGTTTCAAGGTGTTTTCCTACTGTCAGAGAGGTGGTATTGAGTGTGTAAAGTGTGTAGTTGTTAGGCTGTGATGTTGGGGTAATAGAGGGTCTTTGGTGTGTTAGATGCCCCCAGACATGCTTCCCCTGCTGTCCCAGTGTCATTCCAGAGGTGTTGGCATCATTTCCTGGGGTGTCATAGTGGACTTGGTGACCCTCCAGACACGGATTTGGGTTTCCCCCTTAACGAGTTTATGTTCCCCATAGACTATAATGGGGTTCGAAACCCGTTCGAACACACGAACATTGAGCGGCTGTTCGAATCGAATTTCGAACCTCGAACATTTTAGTGTTCGCTCATCTCTAATAAGCACCCTATGTTCTGTTCACAACTTCTTATAATTACAATATCCCAAAGCCACAAAGAATTAGGTCATTGTACACATTTAATTTTCCTAAGTATCATAGTAAACCATTTCTTTGAAATCTTATGGGACTTTTCTCTTTATAGGTCAACCACATTATGGCTTGAAAACATCTAGACGGATTCACTAGTAAAATTAAGTTGTAAAAATGCAATTAATCCTGACAAGGAATCCCTATTTTTATTTATGGTGTCAGTAACTCTTTCCCTGCCTGTAGGTTCTGGCAGGCTATTGACAGACAGATTTTGTAGGGTTGTCTGTGGGTGGGCTTAACAGGGACACAGAATTAGGCTCAAAGCAAAGAGTTAAAAAAGGCGCTGCAGAGGAATGTTTCAATTCTGGCCAGATCCATCTTCCTGAGGCGGGATTTATACGGGATGTTATTTCATCCTGAGTCCGTAATCTGCATTTTTATGGGGCTCTGCAGAGAATGTACACTGGTCTTTTCTTGGGGTGGATAGGAGGGGGAAGCAATGGGGAGGAGAAGGGAAGGCAATGGGGGGATGGAGAGAAAGCTTTTACTCTAGTATGCTGAGTAAGTAAAGCATTCCTCTAAATGTCTCTGGGAAAAAAATGGCATAAAATTGTTACCCGCAGGGCAGAGAGGAGAGTGCCTAGAAATAAATTCTCTCTCTCGCCATCTGCTACTCTCACTTTACATCTCACTGATTCTTTTTATTATATTTTCTCTCCTTTTTTCAGCTTGTTACTATTGCCCACTCACATGTTTATGTCTGCAAATTGTCGCCTCTCTTCTCCTCGTATCTTTTGATTCCTTCATGTTTTATTTGCCATTTTGTGCCGCCATTGCTATCGGTTATGTTTTAATATTCTCAATAATGTGAATTTTTTTTCCTCTCCCCATATCAATTATGATATACACAGATCAGCCGTAACATTAAAACCACCTAACTTTGTATGTCTCCTTTGTGCTACCAGAACAGCTCAGATATGCCTGTGCATGGACTCCATAAGTCTTATGAAGGTGTCTTGGGGTATCTGACACAAAGACGTTAACAGCAGATCCTATGAGTTGTGATATGAACCTCCATGGATCGGATGTTGTTTTCTAGCACATCTCATAGATGCTCTATTGGATGGATATCAGGGAAAATTGGAGGCCATATCACGTTATAATGGTCTTTGCAATATGGCAGGGAGTATTCTCCTGCTGAAAGACCATGCTGTCTATAGGAAACATCATTCCTATAAAGGTATGTACATGGTCTGTACAAAGTTAAGGTAGATCGTACATGTCAAAGTAACATCTATGTGAATGCCAGGGCCCAATGGTTTCCCAACAGAACAATGTCCAGAGCATCACATTGTCTTATCCTAGTACTATCTATCCCCCAGGTAAGTGACACATATACCTTACAATCCACCAATAGTATAAAATAACACAAGTCATCAGGCCGCCATCTTTCATTGCTCCATGGTCCATTTCTGATGCTCATGTGCTCACTGTAGGCTCTTTTGTTGGCCCTTTACTATAGGGCAATATAGTATTATATATAATTTATGTGGCATATTTCTTGCTTCTCCTTTTCTTTCCCTAGAGTTTTCTTAGCTTCTTCATAGAGTTTAATAGGGAAACTATAAATTCTCTATATGCACTAGCATTTGATTTTTCAGTAAGAGAATATTTATTTAGAAAACCAAAAAAATTTAACACACAAAAACTGTACTTATATTTGCAGTATAATAAAAACTTTAGCACAATAGTAAGTCCAAATTCATATGATAGTATTTTGCATCAACATTTGTTTACCACAGTTACGAGCCTGCCATGTCACATTTTTGTCAGCAGCCTTGGTTAGTAGGAGCAATATGGATACATATGCATAGAAATCAACCATCGCAATCCCAAGATATACTACATAGATGACATGTCATGCATTGGAAACAAAGGACACTAGTGGTTGGGGATGAAAAACAATTGTAGTGTATTAGAAAGTTAATAATTTTTATAACTTATGGCAAAATAGCATTTTTTTGTGGATTGCTAGGGTGCATTCACACGGAGGAAAATGGTACACCATTTTCTCCGTGTGAATGCACCGTTATTAAACCTTTTATAAAGGGGCAGTGTCATCTTGGTTAAACATAGCTGAGATGTTAATGCCTGGCTTTTTCTCCTAACCACTAGGTTGGGTGTTACGGAAACAGATGAATGTGGATGTCCTTTACCTCTATGGAAGTTACAGAAACAGTGTAGAACATTCAAGGATAGTCTGAGATGGTAATACCCTTTAAAGTGAACGTCAGGAAAGGGGATTTAATATCCCAAATAGCCCTGTATTACTCCATCCAAGCTCACATTAAAAAAAAAACAAAAAAAAAAAAAACCTTGATACTTGCCCTGTGTCTGTACACCTCGCACCTGGCTATACTCCTGTGCAGTTCTTCAGTAACACCTTGGCATCAGTGCGCATGAGCTGGACCTCGGACATCTGCACAGTGAAACCACAGTGTGAGTCCCTGGTTTCGATGATCTGGAGCCAGGAGCGTGAGTATAATGAGAGTCATCCCTAGATAAATATAAGGCGAAGGCCCCAAGGGACAATTTTTCCTACAGCGTTTTAAACAGAAAGTTCGCAGAGTTTTCCTTCGTGGCTTTCTGTTATCTACCACCGGCGTTTTCGTAGATATAATTGACATGCTGCGATTTGCAAAACCACGCTGGTTTTGGAAATTGCAGCATGTCCATGGCGTGGTTTTTACCGCAAATTGAGCATGGGATTCGAATGAATCCCATCCACTTTGCAGTTACTGTAAAACGGACTGTAAAATTTTTTTCCCTAAGAATCAGTGCACACAGTTTTTTGGCGCTGATTTTGACGCTGAATCCGCCTCAAAATCAGCCTCCAAAAAAAGCCTCCCAATAGAATTCTATTGAGAGGCTTTGTTTGAAAGCTGATTTTGAGGCAGATTCAGTGTCAAAATCAGCGCCAAAAAACTCTGTGTGCACTGACCCTGAGGGCCCCTTCACACGGAGTAAACACGCGTGTATTTTGGCAAAATACACGTGTAAAAAATATATGTATAAAAATAAGACTCCATTGACTTCAATGACATTTTTTTACACGTGTAAAAAAACACGTCAAAATACACATCAAAATACATGTCAAAATATACGTGTAAAATGTCATTGAAGTCAATGGGAGTCTTATTTTTACACGTGTATTTTGCCAAAATACACGCACGTTTACTCCTTGTGAACAGGCCCTAAAGCTTTGCTTTTTTTTAAAAAAAGTGGCCATGGACACTAAACCCCCATTCCAAAAGGACTTGTGGGTGGTTTGGTGTCCCAATTTGACCTGACAGGTTCCTGTTCAGATAGCTCAGATCCTGCTCAGTTGTGTCCCATGCTCACGTTTAGATAATTGCAATGTGCAAAGGATATAGGCAAATTCTTCTATTAAAAGGAATGTATCACCTATATTAAAAATCGGAATTTTCGTAATCTGTTTTTACTTTCTAATTGTAGATTTATCTCAATTATTTGCTGGGATTGTTTACTAAAATTTGGGACTGTCCCAACAAATAAAAGACAGTTGACTCCTATACTCTGACGGATAATCACTTGACACGGATCACGAGACATGCAAGTACGTTCATACCTGCTTATATATGTCCAGTAGTAGCATGTGCACTCTGGACCGCTCTTCATTTGATTTCACACAGTGTCATGCTATTAATCTCCTCTGTTCTGGTGGATGGTAATCATACTATATCTCATTACATTACACAATGCGCTGGGACATAAATTACAACAACAGACGACGGCACGTGGCAAGCAATTAATCAGATGGCATTGCACATATGTTATAGAAATGTAATTTAATAGGACAACCACAGATTCATCCTTTAGTTGGAGCACTGATGTCTGAAAATATATCTAAAATATGAAAAGTAATGTTCTTGTCTTTATCATCTATTATCCACTACTTATTCCACAGCTCTGTACACAAATATTGACTTACCTTAGCTCCTGCACCCTGGGAATCTTACTAATCTAATATCCCTCTATCAGGAATAGAAACATTATTAAAGAGAACCTGTAAGGCTGATTTACGGGCCAGGGGTTTAGTGTCCCAAATAGCTCTGTTGTGAAGCTGTATGTGCCCATGTAGCAAAAAACGTAATACTTACATAGAGATGAGTCTGATTACATTCAACTCTAGTGTTCCTAGGGAAGTACATTTTGGCATCAGAGCCAGAAAAATGCAAACTAAGACTGCGTTCACACTGAGTTTTTTGGTCAGGAAACTGACTCAAATTCCTCCTCCTAAAAACGTCTCACCATAGGACTGTTTCCTGACCAAATTCCTGACCAAAAAACTCTGTGTGAACGCAGCCGAAGCTTGCTTCAGATTAATTGCTTTGGCTTCATTGAAGAATTGCTCAGGTGCTGGGGGTAAAGATGTTGGGAAAGTGTAAGGGTGCATTTACACAGAGTTTTGTGGCGCTGTTTTTGCCACAATAACTGGAGTAAAGAATCAGCGCTGAAAAACAGGCTCCCATTGAGTTCAATGGGTTCCGTCATCCGTGCAGAATACATTGAAATCAATGGTTTAAAAAGCCTCCCATTGATTTCAATGTGTACTGCGCGGAGAACGGAACCCATTGAAGTCAATGGGAGCCTGTTTTTCAGCGCTGATTTTTTACTCAAGTTATTGTGGCAAAAACAACACCACAAAACTCCGTGTGAATGCACCCTAAAGTTGTTTTGTGTGAATACAAACTGTGTTACCAATGGAATATTTGAGACACTAAATTACCAGTCTATAAGCACAAGTTTGTGGTTTAGTGTTCCAAATCAACCCAACAAGTTCCTCTGGCGTAAATGCCACAGAAAAATACATGAATCCCATCCACACATTGTGGAAAAATCCACGCTACGATTTCTCTGCCATATGCTGGTCAAACAGTGGGCAAGGACCTCATTCACATTAGATAGTGGACAGTCCCGCTGAAATTGTCAGATTTGACCAATTTATATGTTGTGTATATGGCAACCATTAAGACCAGGTTCATAGGAAGCAAATTTCCTAAATTTTTAGAGCCATTGTTATGACCTTTCTGTGATATCTATAGGATATACTAAAAACAGATTCCCTGTTCTGTTTGCCTTTTGTCTGTTGCCACTTCTTTGTCCCAGTATTAACCTATTTACCAACCAATATTCCACCCTGTTTTCAGTACCTATTGCTACCATGCTATAATGTGTTAAAAATAAAGACAAAAGGATTAGGGTCACCTGTCTGATTTTTTTTCAGTGACACCGTATTGGTTCTTCCAGTCTTCTCTATGGTTGTGTGACTTCCAACTTGACTTCATTTGCTAAATACTAGGCCAATGGTTGGCTCTCCAAGCACCAGATAACCCAACAAGAAATAACGGAGCCCTGTGAGACTTGAATATCACATTGGCAATAATCAATTAATATTGACATTCTTCAGAATACATAATATAGGTGAGAAATCATAAAATATCTCTTTGTATTACTTTCCTACAAGTCTATGGTGCCTCCAGATCACATAGTAGACATTGTTGGGGCACATTAGCCTGCACTAAACAGAACCCAGACCGAATTTGTCATTTTTAATGAGAAATAAAGTTTACAGCGGTAAACCTTCAGTTTATGGGGTTAACTTTAACAATGCTCCAAATCCCTGGCCTGTACTGTTCACGTGCATGCCACACTGGCTTCCTTTGATGTGCCAGTTATAAGAGTGTTTTCTCTGGAAATTTTCTCCCATAAGATGCAGCTGTAGATTAGAATAGACACTTTATAAATGTAATGACTGTTTGTTTTGATCACTATTATTATTTCACGACTGCCCCCGGTTAATGTGAGAAGGGCCAGGCTGTAGCTGTGTGCCATAGGCAGACGGTAATCCCATCCCCCAGTCCCAGCACCCCCACACCCCTCCCTTGGATCAGGACAGACGCTGCCATTGACAGAATGCCAGAGTCAATATGGTGCTGTATTTACTTAACCCACAGTCCTTCTTCTTGTTGCAGATAATTTACACCCTGTCTCCTTGGACCAGGCCAGGCCAGTAACTCATCTTTATGGCTGCAGCAGAAAGAGGAACACACAGGAGCCACTGGCCAGATTAACCCATTGACTGCTTTTTCTCTATTGATTAAACACTTCCAGCACTCCTAAATGTTAACCGTCCTCTCAGGTGGGATATTTATACTGACACACTACTTGCATATCTGTATATTTAAACGGTCATCCATCTTGCCCTTTAATGCACAGTGTTTATGTAACATACATAGCTCAGGGCTGCGCTGTTGTGACGGCCATCATGGAAGGAATTTAGATTGTATTTACTGTCTGCAAGTACAGATTAGAAGCCTGAATGTTTTGTTTAGGGGTTTTTTCTTTTACATGAATTGTGCCGTTACAAGTCACCTTTTTTTACTCCATTGTAACAGATTGTATTCTTTCTTTAAATATTTATTGGACATTAAACATTTGCATTTATTCATCTGGGAAGATTGGTGTAGATATCCTTAAGTGTATGTCGCTATTGGATTTGTAATGAATGTAATGTAATGTGCTAGCCATGTTACCAGTGGTTGTGCCCTACACAGAATGTGTGAACCATCCGATGTTCAGATACTGGAGGTGAAACTTTACTGGGCTTGATCATAGGACTAAAAAATAATTCTAAACCTATAAAACATTACAACACTCTTCAGACGACTTCAGTTATCAGGGGTTTCCACTAGGGAATAGGCATCACTCCTTTTCCCACAGGTGACGCTGTCTGTTGCACTTACAGACTAGGCCTTTGGTTGCTCATGATGTGGTAGCTGCTTCCCGGAGTAGAGTAGACGGAACAGAGTTTGCGCATGCTCTGGCCTTATCTCTGCCTACTCTCTTCTGCCTGGAAAGGTTGCAATGGCCCCTCCTATACAACGCACCTTTGCCCATGTATAATCCAAGCATCATGCCTCAGCTAGTCCAGGTTCACACCATGGGACAAGTCCATACAACTCGAACCACAGTTTTTTATATACACTTTTTGTTTGCTTGGGTTTCCTCCGGGTACTCTGGTTTCCTCCCTTACTCCAAACACATACTGATAGGGAATGTAGATTGTGAGCTTACTAGGAAATGGAATGCAAATTAGTCGTCCTCTAGAAAAAGAAGCATTCTCTTTAGTGCCACCTATAGGTAGATATCCTGTAAGTTACTGGCCAACAGTCATTGGAGAATTTACCAATTTATCTAAACCAGAGTCTCTCAAAACTGTAAGTGCAGATCGCAGGTCTGACAGCTGTAACCACTGAAGAACAGATGCTATGGCCTGAAGACGCTAGTGGTGGCCATAGATTATCTCTAGAGTGGCCATTGCAGGTGAAATGTGGTATTACATGGTGTCCATTCAGTAGACCTAATGGGAAAACCTAGTGGAGAAGAGCTGTCAACAGTGTTGATATGACTATTTATGAACTGACAGCTGGGTGTTACCATTTGGAGAGTAACCATACAGACTCTGACTCAGGATGAAATGGCAAAACATAGAGTTATGAGAAATGATGCTCCAGAATTATTATTTCATGGGAATGTACTTCCTAAAAAAGACAGAGGTGAGATGACCACTCCTCTGTAAAATCATTCTACAGGATCTTTTTTTTTTTAACTATTATGCCCTCTTTATATTGCAGAATGACAGGGTATTACAATAGGATATTGGTAAGAAAAAAACAAAAAACCTACATACACCTTCCGTCCCAACATCGCCCAATGAACTGTGTCTACCCCTGCAATTATTGTACACATTTCAGCAGCAGTCACATCTATACATGGTGCCTCACCCTTTCAGATTTTTTTATTTTATTTTTTAATTTCCATGTCACTAGCTATATTTTTTAAAGATGTGCTAAATCTTCAAATTTCAACTCTGGCCATTAAGCCCAATAATACACTGACACTTGACAGTTCTCTTGTTACTTTATTTTTTTTATTTTTGCAGCAGTTACCTCATTTATGTCACACACAAAGACAAACATAACTACAATAGAAGATCACACCTCTACAACTGAATGTGTCAACTCCAGTCTATTTCTGCCTACGATCATGAGACTAATATAAAGCATATCACTAACTTGGGCACCTGAAAAAATGGAAATTCAATCTGCTTAAACAGCAGTTGCCCATGGATCCCATAGGTTATAATGGGGTCTGCTGGGTTTTGGCCTGAAAAATGCTAAGAGAAAAGTCCTGCTTGCAGGACTTTATGCTCTGCATTTTTCAAGCGGATTCGGGAATGGAGTCCCTGAATGGAATCTAAGCGCTGGTTTGAACCTGGCCTTAAAGAGATTCTACCATTAAAATCAATTTTTTCTTCGTTTACATATAGGAATAGCCTTAAGAAAGGCTATTCTTCTCCTACCTTTAGATGTCTTCTCCACGCCGCTGTTCTGTAGAAATCCTGGTTTTCGTCGGTATGCAAATGAGTTCTCTCGCAGCACTGGGGGCGGGCCCCAGCGCTCAAACAGCACTGGGGGGCATCCCCAATGATGCGAGAGAACTCTCCAGTGCCACCTCCATCTTCTTCAGAAAGGCCTCTTCACGCGTCTTCTTCCGGTGCTGGGGGTCAAACTTCTAAGCCTCAGGCCTCAGGCAGAGCTGACTGCGCATGCCCACAGGCCACAAGAAAATGGGAAAAGAAAAACGCGTGAAGAGGCCCTTCCTGAAGAAGATGGAGGCGTCGCTGGAGAGTTCTCTCACAGCATTGGGACCGTCCCCAGTGCTGTTGGAGCGCGGGGACCGCTCCCAGTGCTGTGAGAGAACTCATTTGCATAATGATGAAAACCGGGATTTCTACGGAACGGCAGTGCGGAGAAAACATCTAAAACATTTTTTTTCAATGTAGATTGTGAGCCCCATATAGGGATCACAATGTACATCTTTTTTTTTTCCTATCAGTATGGTTTTTTTTTGTAGAATGAGAGGAAATCCACACAAACACAGGAGAACATACAAACTCCTTACAGTTGTAGTTCCTGGCGGGATTCGAGCCCAGGACTCCAGTGCTGCAAGGCTGCAGTGCTAACCAATGAGCCATCGTGTTGCCCCCTAGAATATCCTTTCTTAAGGCTATTCCTATGTGTCAACGAGAAAAAAATTGATTTTAATGGTAGAATCCCTTTAATCCTGTTAACAGAGCAAAGCTCAGGGCAGCCTCCATAATCATGTATAGAAAATAGAATAAAACAAATATACAATTAGAAACTAAAAGCAGATTAGAAAATAGTGATATATTTACTGTTTGGTTTTAGTAAATAAAAATGTTGATACATTTCCCTCTAATTTTTCAAAAATAAGTTTTCATAGTAGATGAGGCTTTCCCTGATGTAGAAAATCCAGTGTGCAATGTTTGCATGAACCAATCCTTGGTTTAATGGGTGACATAAAGGAGAAGTTTTCCAAAAAGTCATATTTGAAAGCTCTCTTACAGCTAAATAAGAAAAATGTTTGTTTTTGTACCGTGTTAGCCAGTGGTTATAAAATATAAAAAAACAAAAAACTTGCAAGTCTTCAGTAGGTGATACCTTTTTTAATGGCTAACTCATAATGATGACAGAATATGACGTTTCGAAGCTTACTCTGAGCTTCTTCCTCAAAGCTAAATAAGAAAAATAAATAAATCTTGGATAACAATTTGGAATAATGTTTAGATCAGGCCAATCGTCCCATGACCTGACAAAGGTTAATCCTGTGAGTATGTGCACGGAGACAAGTTTGTGACCAAACCAAATTGGACACTGTCCAACTACTTGACCTTGTAGGTCGCAGGAGTTGCAGTTATCCTAGCAAGTGATAAATCACATCATGTTTTGTTGATCAGTTTATATAATGGTAAGGACCAGAGATGGACGAAACCTCTGAAGATTTGTTTTGATTCGGGTTCACCCTGAAGATCCATTTGGGGTTGAATAAGGTCGTAACAAACCAGAAGTCTAATTATTATATTCTGGGAAAATGTAGAGCATGTGCACTCAGCCCCTTAATAAATTTCACAGTCTTAATAAAAAGTCAACTGGAAATTTGCAATTCTGTTGAGACGATGCCTGGCGTGGCAGCAACGACCTCTGCACATGGACTATATATACACTGACATGTCCGAATTTTAAAGTTTTCAATAAAAACGAAGTTTTAAAACCAACTATTACACTGGAACCCTGGGTGCTGGATTTTCCTCCTTTTCCTTTGTATTATATTCTGGGGTCACGTCTAATTGCAGAGTATAGTAAGTGGAGGGCCAGGGGAGGAGTGGGAACATAACATACAGTTATACTCACCTTCCCTCCCCTCTTCTGAGTGTCCTTGAAGCATCCGGCCTCCTCTGGCCTTCTCTGGTCCTCCTTTGGCCTTCTCCGGCCTCCAAATGATAGGCCTCATCAGTCACATTGTAATGATGTACACAATGCTTTATACACAGGATTTGTATCTGAAAACCCAAAAGCAGTATGATGTGTTCAAGGAATTATTCTTCTGGACTTTCAAGATTACAAAATACCTAGTACATATTAGTAATGAACAATAACCTATTATATTTTATCATGTCTGATACATTTTCATTAACATGTCATTAATTTCATCTACATAGATGGCAACTAACTTTATAAATGTAAAGCTTTTCTTATGTAGCTGTGATTTATATTGTATTTATTTCTCCAATCACATTCAAAGAGAAAGAAAAAAATCTGCTGTGTGAAGATTGTGACCAAACCGCATTCATCCGTCTGTCTCACTGTCCATCCCATCATCAGCTGAACCCTTTATTTAGTTGCAAGTGACAAAGAAAAAACATAATAAAAAGTCAAACAAAATATTTGCAAAGTAAACCAAAATTTGATGGATATTGTAATATATGAAATGCCAGATGTGGAATTTTCATTTTAAAGCCGCACTCCCACAAAAGTTTTATGTTTTAGCGCTTTAGAACAAGGCATACAGCATATTCTTAATAGTGATGGTTACGGTTGCTGCAGCGGAGTAAAGTTATAGTACTCACAAACGCCGTTATCAAGAATACAGTGAATGAGCAACGCAGAGCATATAAACAAGGCTGGGACCTGTGTGCTCTGGGAAACAGCTGATCTTCGGGAGTCCTAACAGTAGGGCCTCTGCTGATCTAATATTGATGGCCTATCTTAATAATAGGTCATCAGTTTTGAAAAGGTGAGGAACCTCTTTAAAGGAGTATTCCAATTCCTTCTTATTGATGATGTGTCCTAGAAACAATTTCCAAAAATTTCAGGTTCATCCCAAGACTGAAACCTTTGGGGTTCATCACCCACAAAACATTATTTTACTCTGAAGTATCTTCAGATCCCCCAGTATAATAAGTGGAGGCCAAAGGAAGGTGAAATAAATAAACAGTTATACTCACCTTGCTTCACCTCCCCTTGGTGTCCGGCATTCTCCCGGTATCCTCTTCAGGGACCTTTCGGCTTCTGGCTGACATTAGGTTCCTACAGGTCACTGGTGAAGCCTGTCATTGGGCCTCAGCAATCTCGTGGGGTGCACAACGTAATGACGCTTTGATCCAGCATCATGATGTCAGCCTTAGCAGTGTCCCCAAGGTACATGATGTCATCCAGAGGTTGGAAGATGTCTGAAGAGGGCGCTGGGAAACTGCTGAACACCCAAGATAGGTGAGTATAACTATTTATTGTTATAACTCACCTTCCCTGAGCATCCACTTATTAAAGTCTGAAGTCTGAGGAGACCCCAGGGTATAATAATTGCAATGCTATCATGATTTTGCAGGGCCCCAACCATTTTGGGCCCGGTCACAGTTGCACCATTCTAGTACAAAGTGAGCCATGTACTCACTCAGCAAATGCACTTGTTCACTGGTGGTTTACTTTATTCAGCCTCTGGACAGTGACTTGGCTGGTCATGTGATCGACAGATTGACCTGCTGGGTCACTCATTAAGTGGAAGCCCTTTCTGTATAATTGTATGATAGCAAATCTAGGCTCATAGACTTACATAGGTAAAGTGACTCCTGGCTGGTGTGTGAATGGGTAGGTCAGTCCCCAAACACAGGACTAGCCAAGTCACTGTTCAGAGGCTGAATAAAGTGAACGACTAGTGAATTGGTGCACAGTGTCCTGTCCAGTTGTGCCCACAGTATACAACCCCCCAGTTATTAAGTTGCTCCCACAGTATACAGTCCTCTCCAGTTGCCCCCACAGTATACAACCCCCCAGTTATTAAGTTGCTCCCACAGTATACAGTCCTCTCCAGTTGCCCCCACAGTATACAACCAATTGCTCCCACAGTATAATGGATCAAATAAAAAAAACCAAAAAACTAATATTCACCTCACCCCACTCCCTGCTGTCTTAGATGTCACTACATTGCGCCTACCACTTCCAAGACACTGCGAGCAAGAAGCATGGGCTGAATAGTGAAGCAAGGAGCGCATGGCTTGCTGGATTTTTATTGACTATGTGGGTGGTAAATGCCTATTGTATTTGTAACTTGGAGATAACCTTCTTGTAATTAGAGATGAGCGAGTAGTATTCGATCGAATACCTCGCCGCCATAGGAATGCGTGTAAGCGGCCGAACACCAAGGGGGTTAAGCACATCGAATATTCAATGTGCTTAACCCCTTGGTGTTCGACCGCTTACACGCATTCCTATGGTGGCGAGGTATTCGATTGAATACTACTTGCTCATCTCTACTTGTAATGTAATGGCCCTTAATGGAGTATAGTACTGTAGGCAATGTGATTCCTCTTTAACATGGTTGGTATATTGTATAACTATGTGGTCAGCTTTTAAAAGGAAAGCTACATTATATATGTATGTGTGTGATGGACAATATTACCTGCTCCTGCCATAATATGTGTGCTTTAGGATTGCTTTTATTACCTACAATGCATCATGGGAGTTGTAGTTTTTGTTTCCGCACATAAGTAACAGATAAAGCACACACACACAATGTCATAGATTATTTTAATGGACAAAATGGTTTCGACAGGGCGGCTTACAATATAAAGCAGTGCAGGTGTGCCGTCCAGCCGTGATTTATACCCGGTCATTTCTGGCATTTTATCCAATGAAGAAACTGCATTTTCTCTCCCCAATTTCTAAATATATGTACACATGTGTTTATATATGTGACTTCTGAGAGATAGCAATCATAAATCCGGCATCCGCTCTAATCGCTGCCATAAATAACCTCCTGAAATAGCCATTAGTCCAGCACAGGCCTCGTTGATATGGCAACCAGCTGCCAGGGGCTGCAAAGCTACGAGTAGAAGATTACAGGCTTCGGCCTAAGCAATCCTTTTATAAAGTGGTAGACAATAGTAGAGAAATGAATGGTAGCTTGTGCGGTATATTTAAAGTATCTCTATTGGACGCACTATTTACTATGACCTAGCCTAGGATTTATGGACCGGTATTTATGTGCAGGTAAAGTGGGCCATGTATCAGCGGTGTCATCTGTATAACAAAGATTCTCTTAAAATGTCAGTATCCATGTAATATGTTAAACCTTCGCCCAGCAATAAGGGTCCGTTCACTTAACCGTTATTGTTGTGAGTGCTTTTAAGGGTAAACTTGTTACTTTAGCATGTTTTTGTATTAGGCCTTATGCACATGTAGGGGATTGTAGGGTTATAGGTTGGACTTGATGGACTGATGTTTTGATAGCTGTTTTGAGGTTATTGCCTCTCATGGATGCAAAGCAGGGCAATGGCGGGCTGGGTGAGAGCTCGTAGTTGTCGAATTTCTAGAATTCTTAGCAGGACATACATGGTCTAATAAGTCCCCATACACTGCAAAGTGGCTTCCTTGAACAAAGTCTACTTAATTAGAGATGAGAGAGTAGTATTCGATCAAGTAGGTATTCGATCGAATAGTCGAATATTGAGGTCTACTCTAATCGAATTTCGAATTTTCGAATATTTCACTACTCGCTCATCTCTAGTGTATACGTTTTTTTTAATGCCTACGTTGTCCTAGTTCCTGTCCCACCTCCCTTGCATAGTTATTGGTGTAAAAAAAAGTGCCAGGGAAGGTGGGAGGAGAATCAAATTTTTACTGTGTTTACCGCGTGGTATTCGACCGAGTATTTAGAATACCGTAGTATTCAATCAAATACCTACTTGATCCAATACTACTCGCTCATCTCTATACTTAATGAAACCTAGTATCCCTTCTGACCCACATCTATGACCTCTCATGCAGCCAGTCAGTAACCTGCTTTGCACTGATAAAAGGAAATAACCACAAAACAGCAGACTGGCTTGGTGATGTTCTGGCTTGGCTTTATTCCCAGAATAATAGATTTCAGGAAACTACCTTTTAAAAGGTGGTGCTAGAGCAAGTTCTCCTTTTTTTTACCATATTCCTTTCTTGTGATTTTTTTTTTTGCATAGGACTGTGGCATCAAAAGTCATGTGATTTAACAGCAGAGTTGTTGGAAGCACTGCTGCAACTCAGATTAATGTCTGCCAATATAATAAACCCCTTTAGGCTACGTCCCCATATAGCGAAATGCAGCAAAAAAGATGCTGCAGAAACACATTGCATTTTTCTGCAGCAGACTTTCTGCCCCTATTATACCTATACAGAAAAGACCAGTGTTTTCCCAATTATAATTGACTTGCTGTGATTTTCAAAAACGTGGGCATTTTTGAAAACTTAATTTTTCTACTGTATATTTATTTTCTGCGATGTGTGGATGGGATTAGTCAGAATACTGCAAAATGCAGCATTTTTTGCTGTAGCGTTTTTGCCGCAACATGGAGCTTCAGCCTTAAAGGGATTGTTAAGGATATACCTGTACAGTTTTCCACAAGGAGGTCATGGAAGGTGTAAAAGACACACAAAAAAAACCCCTATACTTGTCCCCGTTGCTCGTTTGTCCCCTGCCTCTGTCCAGTTCAGAAGTGCCCTGGTGCTTCCTCTGGAAGTCCACGCCTCACAAAGCCGCCGAGCAGCAGCCTCAGTGGCCTAAGGAAAGGAAACGGTAAGTCACTCACATATGTCACCTGTGACGTCCCGTGTACTTTCCTTAGATCAATGATTGACCTTTGATTGGTCATGTACAGTGAGGACTTCCACCAGAAGAAGACAGTAGGTTGGAGACACCAGAGCACCAGGGACAAGTGAGTATTAGAGATGAGCGAGTAGTATTCGATTGAGTAGGTATTCGATCGAATACTATGGTATTCGAAATACTCGTACTCGGTCGAATACCACGCGGTAAACGCAGTAAAAATTAAATTCTCCTCCCACCTTCCCTGGTGAGGGGAAGTATGTGTTATGTGAGTATGAGGTTTTTTTTAACCTTCCATGGTCTTTTTGCTCAAAACTGTACATCCTGGACAACCCCTTTAATGTCACCTACAGTATGTAGCAATAATGTGAATATTTTGGTATGCAAAGGAGGGGGCTGCCAGAATGGGGGGGGGGGGGGATACAGTTCATTGATAAAAATGATGCATATTTCCATTTTTTACATATTTTTTTTTACATATTTGCACAATTTTTCTGATGTACGTAGCCTGATGAGAAATGCCCCGCAGTTACCCATAACCTGGGACAGCAGTTTGATTGTATTTTTTGCTTTATGATACATTTTCTTTGAAATTCATCGCAAATCACATTAAACCTCAACATAAAATTTCTAAGAGATGATGAAAACATAGACTATATGTAATTAGTTTATATCGTGGACCCAAGGCTATATTTTTGGAGAGGCTGCTACGTTTCAGTGAATACAATGTTTCTTTTCTGTTAGCAGCGCTTTTGTTGGCAGTAACTAGATTATATTCATTTCAGAACACAGAAAATTCAATTTATTTTATTTTTTTTTAACTAAAGCATTCTACTATGGTAAACTGATATGGCAGTGGGCTCATATATAAGGATACGTGTGCTACAAATAGTTCCATGCTATCTCTCTCTATAATACCTAAGTAATAGATATCTAGCTGTATGATGATGCCCTTTAGTTATGGAGTGAGAAAATCATATACCACCTAGTAAACAGTCTGCCCTGTGTGCAAACCTAGCTGATTATTTTATCTATATACTCCGTACAGGCCAAGTGTATATCAAAAACACATCATCCCCGTCCACATGATCACATAGCAGAAGTTCAGCTTTTAGTGCAGCCACACTTAATGGAAGAGATTTGACATGAGTCTAAGGAGTATGAAGGGTTCTTAGAAAGGAGTTTAATATATATAAGTTAACGCAATGTCGTTGTTACTGCCGTCAGAGATATCCCTAATAGAATAAATATCTAAAAATAATGTAATCAACATAATAAAATAATAATTACATTAATAATGGCTATTGTTAAATGAGACATCTCAGAATTTCCCCCCTAAATGAAACACTACTGTATACATTTCCAAAATAATGCATAAAATATTAGTTTGCAAAAAACGCACGGCCTCATACAACTTATGTACAGTAGAGTGAAAGTTAAAAAAACTAGTAAAGAAATAATAAATGTCTAGTTTTCTAAGATATTACATTGATTATGGGCTTTGTAATACACTATCTGGCAGTGTGGCTGCGCTTGGTATTGTGACCAAAGCACACTCAGCCCTCTTCACTTAAATGGGGTGAATTGCAGTACCAGACATAGACACAGTCGTATGAACGTCACTGTGCAAGGTGTGACTCCTACAGGAAAAAAATAAAAATCTCTTTAAGGCTGGGGCACCACATGTCGTAAACGCCAGTCAGGGAAAAGTGGATGGGATTCTGGCGAATCCGATGCCCACTTTGCGGTAAAAACCGTGCTGCAGACACGTCGCAATTTCCAAAACTGGCAAGGTTTTGGAAATCGCAGCATGTCAGTTATACCTATGGAAATGCTGGCAGAAAGTCTGCAGAGGAAACCTCTGTGAACCTTCTGTCCAAAGCGCTGCCTGAAGAACCACGATGCTTTTCCGCTTTGTTTTTTCCCGCAGCACTTTTTTTGCTGCAGGACACCCTATGGGGCCTTAGGCTAAAAAAGTACAGCGCTTTTCATAGAGAGTCTGTAGAAGTTTCCTCTGCAGAGTTTCTGCTTCCATTTTACCTATAGAGAAACTGCCGGTGTTTCTGTAGGTATAATTGACAATCTGCGATCTCCAAAACAGTGACTTACGGTATTCACATGCTGACATTTTGCGGACTTTTGATGTTCAGGTAAATCATAGACAGTACACGTCCATGCTACTTATGTGTTAGGTGATGTCCATGGTTGATCATCCATTTTTCTAAATTTTTGCTATGATTGTCAAAGTGTTTGGGTCATGTGACACATGGAAGGCATCCATTTTTTTCAAGGACCTAAAGACATTGGCATGTTGCACCCGGGATAAGAAAAAAAACAAAACAGGTACCCCCAGTCCATTAATAAATCAGACATATGAATGAATACAGTGAAATTAATGGATCTGTTTTCCATCCATGTAATGCAGACACCATGCATATGTGAATCGTGGAAATAAGCGCTTAAAGAGGACCTTTCACCATATCTGGGCACAGGCAGTGTTATATACTGCCAGAAAGCTGACAGTGCGCTGAATTCAGCGCACTGTCGGCTTTCCCGATCCGTGCCCGGTGTAAAGCGCTATCGGTCCCGGTACCGTAGCGCTTTACAGTCAGAAGGGCGTTTCTGACCATTAGCCAGGAACGTCCTTCTGCCTCGCGGCGCCAATCGCGCTGTGCTGTGGAGCCGGGAGGAACGCCCCCTCCCTCTCCTGATAATGCTAGTCTACGGACAAGCTGTGTGAGCAGAGGGAGGGGGCGTTCCTCCCCGCTCCACAGCACAGCGCGATTGGCGCCGCGAGGCAGAAGGACGTTCCTGGCTAATGGTCAGAAACGCCCTTCTGACCATAGAAGAGCTACGGTACCGGGCCGTAAGCTCTTCACACCGGGCACAGATCGGGAAAGCCGACAGTGCGCTGAATTCAGCGCACTGTCAGCTTTCTGGCAGTATATAGAACTGCCTGTGCCCAAAAGTGGTGAAAGGTCCTCTTTAAGGTGCACAAAAACCCCTCCAATGGGGACTGTATTTACTATCTCCAAATATATGAGAGTGATGTAAATCTTAGGAATGGCTTCACAGAAGTACTAGAATTCAGCTTTTTATTTTTCTCTCTTTTTTTTGCCATAAAGAGGATTAACTTGTTACTGAAATAAAGAAAATAACTAAAATGAAACAGCCACAGTTTTACTTGAAGATCACTTGGCTGCCGAAGTTTTAGTGTTTTTGAACCTGATCCAGGAACTTTATTGCTGAGGTCTAACTTTTTGGAACACTTCATAGATTTCTGTGAAGTCAATGTTTGGAACAGGAAACTCTTGTAAACCGCAGCAAAAAATAGAGCAGTGGCTGACGGACAGGGTCCCCGGTGAGCTTTTATATGGTGATGGGAATCCCTGCGACCAGTTCCAATATGAAGTTGTCTATCTCCAGGAACCATAACCCTCAGTGTAAATAAGCCAGGGATATTTTCTTTAGTGAGAAGATGAGGACAATGAATAGTGTTTTTGTGAGAGAGGTTTATGAAAGCGTCCCTGGATCTGACATAATAAGAAGCTGCAGTACAGTCACTAGAGGACAGCTGAATAATACATACATACATACATATATATATATATATATATATATATATATATATATATATATATTTATATATATTAATATATATGTATATACTGAATGGCCGCTTTATTAGAGACACCTGGGATCTTCCCTGTGTAAAAATAAAATCATGTGAACAAGTTTTCATTGGATCAATTTCAATGTGAATCTACATTAGAATGGGAAAATTGAGCGGTCATAGTGACTTTGGGATAGGAGATAAGTGTCAGATTGCTGGGGGATCCCATAACAATTCTCCCGAAAATCCCCCTGCATCCTCCCAGTGAACGAAGTGCTAGAGAACTTGTGTGACTAGAGCTCTATACACTACTGTGGACTTCTGGGACCACAATCTCCAGCAGTCCCATAAAAATGTGGATAAGGGATAAGTGTCTGTAATAGCAGAATATGCTTTTTAGGCATGGCCACCTGGGTAATATTTCAGAAACTGCCAAGCTTGTGGGGTTTTCTCATGCCAAATGCCAAGAGCATAGAATGGTGTGATTGAGGAGAAACATCCAGCAGAGTAAGATCGTGTGGGTGTAAAAAACTCATTGACAAAAAGGGTCAGAGGAGGATGTCGGTCTTGAAGCAGCAATCCTATGATGATTTGTATTATGCTTTGTTACACTATGTATTCCAGAGAAATATTGCGTAATACTGTTACATTGATAATGGTGTAGCTATAGGGAGTGCAGAGATAGCAATGGCGTCCAAAGGGCTCCATCAAAAATAAAAAGACATCAATATTATATCATAAATAGAAGGCTTGTTATATATTTTTCATTGGGGCCCAAGAGCTTCAATTTACACATCTGCTGAAAGGCAAGTTATCAGGCAAGCATTCAGACCTGGGTAACTTATTGGCAACCCGTGATAGAGCACACTCTTTGTTAGATGCCACAGTCGCTACTGACCTTGGCATCTGAGGGGTTAAGTTGCCAGGAAAATAGTTCTCTCCTATCCTGGAGGTTGGAGTAGTATCTGGTCTGTACATTACAGTCACATTCCCACTGCAATCTCATGGATACACTAGGAAGTATCCATGATTATATCATGATGGACATGTCTCATGTGATATGGGTACTAGTAACCAGTTGTGACTGATATATCCAACATTAATTGTCAAGAGGTTAAGATTAGAGATGAGCGAACACTAAAATGTTCGAGGTTCGAAATTCGATTCGAACAGCCGCTCACTGTTCGAGTGTTCGAATGGGTTTCGAACCCCATTATAGTCTATGGGGAACATAAACTCGTTAAGGGGGAAACCCAAATTCGTGTCTGGAGGGTCACCAAGTCCACTATGACACCCCAGGAAATTATACCAACACCCTGGAATGACACTGGGACAGCAGGGGAAGCATGTCTGGGGGCATAAAAGTCACTTTATTTCATGGAAATCCCTGTCAGTTTGCGATTTTCGCAAGCTAACTTTTCCCCATAGAAATGCATTGGCCAGTGCTGATTGGCCAGAGTACGGAACTCGACCAATCAGCGCTGGCTCTGCTGGAGGAGGCGGAGTCTAAGATAGCTCCACACCAGTCTCCATTCAGGTCCGACCTTAGACTCCGCCTCCTCCGGCAGAGCCAGCGCTGATTGGCCGAAGGCTGGCCAATGCATTCCTATGCGAATGCAGACTTAGCAGTGCTGAGTCAGTTTTGCTCAACTACACATCTGATGCACACTCGGCACTGCTACATCAGATGTAGCAATCTGATGTAGCAGAGCCGAGGGTGCACTAGAACCCCTGTGCAAACTCAGTTCACGCTAATAGAATGCATTGGCCAGCGCTGATTGGCCAATGTATTCTATTAGCCCGATGAAGTAGAGCTGAATGTGTGTGCTAAGCACACTCATTCAGCACTGCTTCATCACGCCAATACAATGCATTAGCCAGTGCTGATTGGCCAGAGTACGGAATTCGGCCAATCAGCGCTGGCCAATGCATTCTATTAGCCCGATGAAGTAGAGCTGAATGTGTGTGCTAAGCACACACATTCAGCACTGCTTCATCACGCAAATACAATGCATTAGCCAGTGCTGATTGGCCAGAGTACGGAATTCGGCCAATCAGCGCTGGCTCTGCTGGAGGAGGCGGAGTCTAAGGTCGGACCTGAATGGAGACTGGTGTGGAGCGATCTTAGACTCCGCCTCCTCCAGCAGAGCCAGCGCTGATTGGCCGAATTCCGTACTCTGGCCAATCAGCGCTGGCCAATGCATTCTATTAGCCCGATGAAGTAGAGCTGAATGTGTGTGCTAAGCACACACATTCAGCACTGCTTCATCACGCCAATACAATGCATTAGCCAGTGCTGATTGGCCAGAGTACGGAATTCGGCCAATCAGCGCTGGCTCTGCTGGAGGAGGCGGAGTCTAAGATCGCTCCACACCAGTCTCCATTCAGGTCCGACCTTAGACTCCGCCTCCTCCGGCAGAGCCAGCGCTGATTGGCCGAAGGCTGGCCAATGCATTCCTATGCGAATGCAGACTTAGCAGTGCTGAGTCAGTTTTGCTCAACTACACATCTGATGCACACTCGGCACTGCTACATCAGATGTAGCAATCTGATGTAGCAGAGCCGAGGGTGCACTAGAACCCCTGTGCAAACTCAGTTCACGCTAATAGAATGCATTGGCCAGCGCTGATTGGCCAATGCATTCTATTAGCCCGATGAAGTAGAGCTGAATGTGTGTGCTTAGCACACACATTCAGCTC
The DNA here is from genome assembly GCF_031893055.1 of Leptodactylus fuscus. Taxonomy (NCBI): domain Eukaryota; kingdom Metazoa; phylum Chordata; class Amphibia; order Anura; family Leptodactylidae; genus Leptodactylus; species Leptodactylus fuscus. Next base: position 231,304,145 of record NC_134266.1, read on the forward strand.
TACTTCATCAGGCTAATAGAATACATTGGCCAATCAGCGCTGGCCAATGCATTCTATTAGCTTGATGAAGCAGAGTGTGCACAAGGGTTCAAGCGCACCCTCGGCTCTGATGTAGCAGAGCTGAGGGTGCACAAGGGTTCAAGTGCACCCTCGGCTCTCCTACATCAGAGCCGAGGGTGCGCTTGAACCCTTGTGCAGCCTCGGCTCTGCTACATCAGAGCCGAGGGTGCGCTTGAACCCTTGTGCACACTCTGCTTCATCAAGCTAATAGAATGCATTGGCCAGCACTGATTGGCCAGAGTACGGAATTCGGCCAATCAGCGCTGGCCAATGCATCCCTATGGGAAAAAGTTTATCTCACAAAAATCACAATTACACACCCGATAGAGCCCCAAAAAGTTATTTTTAATAACATTCCCCCCTAAATAAAGGTTATCCCTAGCTATCCCTGCCTGTACAGCTATCCCTGTCTCATAGTCACAAAGTTCACATTCTCATATGACCCGGATTTGAAATCCACTATTCGTCTAAAATGGAGGTCACCTGATTTCGGCAGCCAATGACTTTTTCCAATTTTTTTCAATGCCCCCGGTGTCGTAGTTCCTGTCTCACCTCCCCTGCGCTGTTATTGGTGCAAAAAAGCGCCAGGGAATGTGGGAGGGGAATCGAATTTTGGCGCACTTTACCACGCGGTGTTCGATTCGATTCGAACATGGCGAACACCCTGATATCCGATCGAACATGTGTTCGATAGAACACTGTTCGCTCATCTCTAGTTAAGATCACATGTAATGGTAGAGTAGAGAAATGCTAGAAGACTATGTCCATACTACCAACAGTTAGATGGGTTTTCTGAGACAAAGATTATGATGTCCTATACTTATTATAGGTGATAAATATCAGATTGTGGGGGTCCACAGCATTCAGATGGGCACTGATGACACTTCACTACTTAATAAGTGCAGTGCCATACATTGTACAGTGGCTATGTCTGGTATTGAAGATGGAATTCACTTGAATGGGACTGAGTTGTAAATAGGCCATATGACCGGTGAATGTGATGTAACTAGGTGTCGGATCCTTGTCGATCTAATATATATGACGTATTCTAAGAATAAGTCATCAATAACTTATGTCTTAGGCCTCACGTTGTAAAAAGCAGCTTTTTTTGTTGCGTTTTTTTTTTTTTTAGCCAAATCCAGGATTGGACTGAGCAGAAGGTAGAAGTATCCTATATATTTCCCATTACTTTTGTAGGCATTGTTGACTTTGGCTCAAAAAACTGCAACAAAATCTGCAACAAAAAAAAATCGTGTTTCCACATTGTGGGGATAGCCTTAAGGCTAAGGCCCCACGGGGTGTCTGGCAGGAAAAAAGTGCTGCGGGAACAACCGCGGCGGCAACGCCTGTTATTTTAGTTTCATGCCCCACCACGTACAATTTAGCTCCTGAAGTGTCTTTATTACACTTTTGTGCACCTGCCTAAATAGTGTTGTGGTCAATCTGGAGCTTTATACCAATTGTTCTGACAAGATTTTTATCCTCTCTTATATCTATTATTACTATAGAGGCCAAATATTATTAATACTGGTATTAAAATCCTGCAAATAAATCCAAATAATTCATTTTAAGAGTAGAGGGATAGACTTACCACTAGGGGCTGTATTGTAAAACCTCCCAGCATTCCTACGTATAGGCCGCATGTAGCATATTTGTCCACAGTTCTAGAGATTATACACTCAGACGGCTGCAACATCTGAGAGGCTTTATAAACCCTGATCTGACTTAATCCCTAAAATTTGCAGACTGCATTGAGACTGTTCATTCTCCCACCTGCTCTTGTAATGCGTTTCCCACCAAAACATCTGTTTGTGCTAATCTCCGGCATAGCGGTATATTACTGGTCCTTATAATATACTGTTTATCTGATATTAATAAATCATGCTGCTAATCACATTTACTACTTATGTTGTCTTTGTGATCACAAGATTATTATTATTATTATTATCAATATTATTATTAATACACTTACAATGGTTTGGGCTATAATTACAGTAAAATACATGGTCAAGACCCGTCTCGGTCATATGAATAGAGCGACAGAATAATGTTACAAACAATAGGTTCGAAATAAGGAGAATTGGCTTGTTCTAAGAAGAACGCGTGGATTTCATCTTAAAAATATTGTTTAAAGGGGATCTCTGTGAATTGGGCAATACTTTCCTAAGTACCTGTGTAACTATAAGGGGCACATCGATAGCAGTCATGACCAGGTCCCTGACTCTGCGGGGGGCGGCCTCATAACACAAAATATATCACTATTCTAAATGACACAATGTAAGCGGGGGCCTCATTATACATTTTGCCTCAGGGCCCAGGCATACCTTACAATTTGGGTATAGTAAGACCCACTTCCTTCCCCATCCACTTCCACTTTGACTCCATCCATTTACATCAAAGCTCCCCCATACAATATAACACCACTACAGTGGCCCTGACACTGTATGCCCCACATTATAAAGTTCCTCTTCAGTTGCCTTCACACTATAATGTTCCACTTCAATTGTGCCCACAGTATACAGTTCCCCTCCAGTTTCTCTCACAGTATACATATCTCCATTTAGTTGCCCCCACTGTATACAATCCCCATTCAGCTGCCCCCTCAGCGTACAGCTCCCCCTTTAGTTGCCCCAACAGCATACAGCGCCCTCCACTTGCCCACACAATACACTGCCCTTCCAGTTGCCCCCACACTATACTATCCCTCTCTAGTTGCCCCCACACTTTATAGTCCCCCTCCAGTTGCCCCCACACTATAATGTCCCTCTCCAGTTGCCCCCACACTTTACAGTCCCTCTCCAGTTGCCCTCACACTATACTGTCCTTCTCCAGTTGCCCCCACACTATACAGTCTCTCTCCAGTTGCCCCCACACTATACAGTCCCCCTCCAGTTGCCCCCACACTATACAGTCCCCCTCCAGTTGCCCCCACACTATACAGTCCCCCTCCAGTTGCCCCCACACTATACAGTCCCCCTCCAGTTGCCCCCACACTATACTGTCCCTCTCTAGTTATGACAGATCAAACAAACCAAAAATAATACAGCACCCTCCACTTGCCCACACAATGCACTGCCCCTCCAGTTGCCCCCACACTATACTGTCTCCCTCCAGTTGCCCAGACACTATACTGTCCCCCTCCAGTTGCCCCCACACTGTACTGTCCGTCTCCAGTTGCCCCCACACTTTACAGTCCCTCTCCTGTTGCCCTCACACTATACTGTCCCTCTCCAGTTGCCCCCACACTATACAGTCCCCCTCCAGTTGCCCCCACACTATACTGTCCCTCTCTAGTTATGACAGATCAAACAAACCAAAAATAATACAGCACCTTCCACTTGCCCACACAATGCACTGCCCCTCCAGTTGCCCCCACACTATACTGTCTCCCTCCAGTTGCCCAGACACTATACTGTCCCCCTCCAGTTGCCCCCACACTGTACTGTCCGTCTCCAGTTGCCCCCACACTTTACAGTCCCTCTCCTGTTGCCCTCACACTATACTGTCCCTCTCCAGTTGCCCCCACACTATACAGTCCCCCTCCAGTTGCCCCCACACTATACTGTCCCTCTCTAGTTATGACAGATTAAACAAACAAACCAAAAATAATACAGTGACAATGGAAATTGTCAGGAGAGTCCTTGTTTGCGAGTCACACCCCCTTTCTAGACATGCCCGCTTACAGGATGTACCTTTCTTTTTTTTTGTGATGCAGCTCATGTCACGTATAACACAATAAAGCACCCAAAGTAGCACAAGCTCGCCCCAACCTAAAAGATAACTGCAATTAAAACATATAAACCATAGATACAGTATATGGATGAAATAAAACAGCCATATTTGTTTAAAGGTAACCAAAATCAATCAGCAGATAATCAATAATTCAATATTTTATAGCTGATCAATCAATTAGTCATAAATATAACAACTTTAATTTAATCAAAAGCCACTCTAAACAACATCACGATAGTCAGACAGAACGGCCCTTAAAGAGCCGAAAACCCAAAAGAGCAACAAATAAACTATAACCATGAAACTTAATGAAAAAGGATTAAAATGAAGAAGTAGTCGGCATTTCCGTAGATATAATTGACATGCTGCGATTTCCAAAATCGCGACGGTTTTGGAAATTGAAGCTTGTTCGCGCTGCAATTTTAAACGCACAGTGGGCATGGGGATCACATGAATCCCATCCACTGTAAAATTCAGCGACTTTTCCCACGGCATTAGCGACCCTGGGGCCCCGACCTAACAAAGTATCACTGCAAGTATACTGCCATGTTTTTTTATTTTTATTTTTTCCTACTTCCCAGAGATCTTTTTAGTCTAATAGATCGTGCCTGAGGTTTATCTGCTTCATTTGGCCTTCTGAGACATTTAAGCTCGACATCTCCGGTTTAGGCTGATATGAAGCAGACAGTTGGAAAAATACAACTTTACTTACAATGGAAAATATAGATATATGTAATGATGTATATGTTGGCATGAGAAGGATTGCTGTTTCCTATGTACTGTTATGGAGACCGTGCAACAGTATAGATAGCTCCATTCACAATTGCTTATGATACCATTTAAGGAACCAGCTGTGAACTAAGAATGTAGCACATAAGGGATAGTGCGATCTCACATGTGGATCCACACGCCAGGTTGGAGCTCTTGTGTTATTTTTTGATCCAATTACTTGGGAAGTATCCATCACCTACATACTATGATGACCACCAATGAACCAGTAGCTATAAAAATGTAGCCTATATGGATTATACTGCAACATTGTAATATCGTATTGTATGAAATTGATAATAGAGCATGTTTGACCTCATATAAACATATTCATTCATTCTTATAGACGTAATAACTGGACAAAATCCTCTCCTCCCATACTGTGGACCTAAAACTAGAACGCTACAGGTTCCTGGTGATGTAAGCGCCAATTCGTAGTGTCTGTACTGTACATTTAAAGTATGTGCCAGGAAATCTCCCTGCGCATATGTTATATGGACCTATAGACCCTTGTTACTCTCTTACTCCCGTTTTCTTCCTCTTCTATCTGTGTTCGGTTTCTGGGATTTTCCAATTGTAATGATACTGATTTTGCTGTTTGATTTTGTTGTCTATTTTCTATGTTTTCGTGAAAAGCTGTGTGTATTCTCTGTTTTATCTCCTTGTGGATGTGGCGTTTGGCTCATATGAATGTTCTGATCTGATTTATATTGCCTGCTGTACACATCTCTATATCAAAATGAATTTCTCTTGTTTGTTGTCTGTTCTTTATGCATGGCCAAATGACTGGACCAATCTGCACCAGGTTGGACACATACAGTAAATAAATCAGACATTTACAAAGACTTTAGACCAAGTTTCAGATCTCTAGGACCTACTGTTCCTAACATATTCACAAAAGCAAATATAGCACCACAAGCTTACACGTCAAAGACCTTCCACCATGTAACATTGCATGACCTGTATTAGCTAATAGAAGTATAGAAGCTTGCAATTCCTTAATTCTTAATAGCCTCACTAACATACACTCTTATTGCAGCACTCACAATATTGTTGTCTTTTAATACCCATTATTAGAGGACAGCACTCATGTTACCTGTATTAGCCAACTGTCTTCCTAATTACATCATGGAAGGCAGATTTGCATATTCTTCCCATAGTTCCTTGCAAAGTGGAGTGCTAAAGGCTTAACAAGTCTCCACCTATATGGTGGTCTCTCCCTAAGGAGTGACAATATCCCCCAAACCCTGTCTAAGCCTCTCACCTATACCAGGTTATAGTCCTCTCTACATCGGGCTGATGAGATCCAACCAGATCGAAACAGCTGTCCTCGATTGAGAGACTATACCTGGTATTAATCCCAGCGTCATTGCTAAACAAAGGCCTCTTGGAAGGTCGGGCATGAGGCTAAAGGGAGCAGCCATTATTGGGTTGTTTCACTGGAATCCTGTCTTAAGACGGGCTTGCACATTCCAGTGAGCACCCTCTATTGGTTTGCAACAATGAGGCAGCAACTGTCTTCCTAATTACATCATGGAAGGCAGATTTGCATATTCTTCCCATAGTTCCTTGCAAAGTGGAGTGCTAAAGGCTTAACAAGTCTCCACACACCTATATGGTGGTCTCTCCCTAAGGAGTGACAATATCCCCCAAACCCTAGCCAATAGAAGCTCATAGATACTTCATTCTTAATAGCCTCACTGACCTACACCCTCATCAGAGGATTGCAGCATTCACTCACCGTTGTCCTCTGTTATCAGCCATTATTAGAGGACTGCACTTATGTGATGTATATTAGCCAAAAGAAATTCACAGGTACTTCATTCTTAATATCCTCACTGACCTACACTATCATCAGAGGATTGCAGCATTCACTCACTATTGTCCTCTGTTATCAGCCATTATCAAGGAAAAGTACTTACATGACCTGCATTAACCAATGGAAGCTCGCAAGTCTTTCATTCTTAATAGCCTCACTCATACAGTATTATCTGAGGATTGTAGCACTCTCTGACTATTGTTCTCTGTTATCAGCCATAATCAGAGGATTGTATCCAGAGGAGATAAATATAAATATATTTGTCAGTTTATCGTTTTTACCTTTTTATCTGCCAGTAGCAGGTTGTACACTTTATTACACAATCCTACATGGGAGTGTACACTGGAGCTATTGTCTGAACCAACCAATCAGACTAGTACTTTCATTTTTAAAAGGGCCATGGACAGATGACAGCTGACAACAGATAGATTGCTATTGGCAACAGCCACATTTTACTTTTCCACTTTAGATAAATCATTCCCCATTACATTTGTTGCAATACTTTGCACCCACAATTTATACCCGGGCAATGCCGGATACCTTCTATAGTTTAGAATAAAAAATGGTTGAACCATAAATAAATCCTATAGGCCACATTATACTGATGGCGGCCAAAAGAGCAAAAGAGTGCACTTTCAGTCTCCATTTGGCAGTTTCCAGCAGGGGTTCCATTTTATTTAATTGTATGGACTAGCGCAGAAAACTGCACTACTCTATACAGAGGCATACCATGTGGTATACATTTTTTAACATGTTGGACGTATATTAGACACATGCATCTGTTTAATGCAAGTATCATTCCCTACATTACAAATGCAGTATGAAAAGCACCTAAATTTACATTAGCATAAGCCTTTGTAGCTCAGCTCTATTATGGTCATGACAATCAAAGTATTGCCAAGTAATTTGTGAACGACTGATGTCATTTTGCCACTGTACCTGTAAATCCTGCATACTGCATCGGATTTAGGTAGAATGAAGAAAAAAAACACAAAAAACCCCAATTTTTTTAAAGGTTGCACTACACTGCACTATATATACTTAGGTAGGGTTCAAACTACAATTGGTGTCCGCTCAGAAGGTGTCCTTTTAAAAAAAAAAAACAACAAAAAACGGACACCTATCATAACGGACACAAACGGACAGTAACTGATGGCTATCATTTACTGTCTGTTATATGTCCATTGCCCATAGACCTCAATGTTAAAGAAAAACAGACACTTACTGACCATTTTTTCAAATGGACAGAAAAGTCCTGCATGTAGGATTTTTTTTCCACTTGAAAAAACGGACATGGATTAAACGGACACTAAAGGACACAAACGGACAAGATAAAATCCCATTGAAATGAATGGAAATTGCAAACGACCAGCTAGTGTCCGTTGCTAAAATCTTGTACGGACATAACCACGCCCCCTTATGTAATTCTCTATATATTTGATACATGACGTCTGTTATTATATTGTTATCTGTGCCAATTTCTTGACATACAATAATCCAGATACACCTATTTATCTAATATTAAAACATGAATCTGCTATTTAATATGTATGTACTGCAGGGCCTCTACTCTGAAGCATTGTGTGATTCTTCCAAATTACTCGCCTTTCTTTGCCATATGCCCATGACTATATTTTTATAGGAGTCTGGAGAGTTGATCATACATATGCATAACTCTCTCTAAGGCTGTATTCACACAGAGTAACGCCAGGCATTTTTTGTGTGTTTTTTGCACATAGCGCCGTGTTAACGCTGCGTATACGCGGCGTTAACGCCGCGCTATTTTGCGGTGGCGTTGACTGGCGTTAACGCGGCGTATACGCGGCGTTAATGCGGCGCTATGTGCAAAAAACACACAAAAAACGCCTGGCGTTACTCTGTGTGAATACAGCCTAAGGGTCACAGACTTGGTTGTCTCTCCTATATGTGGTTCCAATACCAGGGATTCAGGTCCCACCAAATGTTTTGACTATTTTATTTCAATGTTTTCCAGTAGTAGACTATGAAACACAAATGACCAATGGATACAACACTCACATACATACACACATGTATAAGTGAATATTTCCATTCCTTTTTGTGTTCCATGATTTTGAATATTGAATGGATAGACAACTACTGCTACATTCTTGCGGTCAGTAGGGGTCCCGACTCTAAGAGCCCCAATGATTATGGACTTATTACTAGGGTTGAGCCGATCTTGACTTTTCAGTATCGATTTTTAAATCCGATTTCCGATCATTTTTCATTCGAACCCGATCTCGATCCCAATTCCGATCCCAATGTAAGTCAATGGGATTTTTTTTATTAATCGGAGATCGGATTTTAAAAGCAATCCTACCCCCTGGTGCCCACTTACCTCCAGACATGGCTGGTCCTGTGCCCCGTGCCTTCATTCTTCGCCTCGCTGCTGCTCCACGCTGCTTTCCTTCCTTCGCTGCCCCCTCCCTGCCAGGTTAGGAGAGTGTGGGCGGGTTAGGAGAGTGTGGGCGGGTACTGGGAGGGGAGACATCACGTCTCCCCGCCCTGTACCCGCCCACACTCTAAGCCACAAGCCCCGCCTACCTAGCGCTTTAAACACTAACCTGGGAGACGGGGCAGCGAGGCAAGAAGAAGGAGGGCACTGGAGCAGCCATTTCTAGAGGTAAGTAGCTGCTAGAGATTTAGTTTAGCCTTCCATTCGAATGAATGGAGGCAGCCGGCGCGCAGGGGGTTAAGGCTGTATATCGGCTGCTTCCATTCATTCCTATGGAACTGCAGCGGAGCCTTCACACTGAATATACAGCGTATACTCAGTGTGAAGGCTAAGCAATGCATTGTGGGAAAAATCACCAATCTCGATCCCACATAAAAAGATCGTGTTCGGAATTCCGATGGCGATCGTGAAATTTTCTCGATCGCCGATCGGAATCCGATCTTTTCCGAACACGAACGCTCAACCCTACTTATTACCTATCCTGTGAATAGGTTATAAGATATGATTCAGTGATGATGATGCAGAGAACAAGGAGACTTGAATTACTGCCAGTCTTCACTTCTTCCCTACAACGGCAACAGTATAGCTAAAATAACTAGAGTATCTTAGCTAAGAAGGGGATTACAGGCTGTGACTGTCTGCATAGGAAACTTGCAAGCTAATAAAGTCCTGTGATCACTGCAGCATCAGCACTAATTCAAGCCGGCCATTTTTCTCTGCAGTATTAGGGGCTCTGATATTTAGCATAAGAGATCCATTTTTTATGTAAATTAACGTTGTATCCACATGCTAATTAGGGGGAAGTGCTTTGCCCAAGAATCTAGAGCTGAGATCTACCGAATATGTATGTATAGTGTGTTAGACACCTGTGTGATATCTATACTATGGTAGACACCTTGCTCATTTCGGTAAATTATTTTGAAAACGCAAAAAAAAAAAAAAAAAAAAATCACAATTATTTCATTGTTTGTGATAAAACAATTTCCTACCGGATTACTTTTACAGAGAAGCTCTATGTCCTTACCTTATAAGGAATCTGTATAATGATAACATCCCCTAATTCAATAAGCCTCAGGAACATATCCACACCCCTTCTGAAACACATCCGTGACGGACCATTGCTTTTGACTTGTAGATTACGCACAACCCTAAACCATCCTCCATTTCTTTTCCATGAGGAAAAGGTCCATAATTTTATTTGTGGTGAAATAAAAAATAAAGTGGCTGACTTACGGTGTACAGCGACAGGGAAGTGTAAGTCACTGAACCATAATTAACTACCGCCGCTCGCCATAACTCAGGGCCGTCTACTTTATTAATACATCCCAGCTTCCGGTATAATTGTGGCTGAGAAAATGACTTAAGGATCACATTGGCAAAGCAGACAAGAAGAAAAAAGAGGACTGAGTGATTGTTCCATTCCCATACAGCAAACTACAGGGTAATACGATTCTTATCTTATTAATGTAATAGACAGCAGCTTTTCTCTTTCGTTCTCTTTCTAAGTCTGGGTCTTGAAACATGATTATGAGGCGTGATGGATACTTACACAAGTCACTCACAAGGGCTGCTCATCGGAGGGCAATGGGGTGGAGAGAGTGAATCCATTCATTATAAGAGATTATAAGCAAATCTATCAGTAAGAGAAAAAATCCACAGATCAAAGAAGTTGTGTATCCTGTCGGGCTTCCTCATGCATGTATTCCAGGGTCACATATATGGAGTCAGATCCATCTAGGCCTAATTTAAGGAACTTTATGTCTCTTTTATAAAGTGGTAAATTGTTTCACCGTTCTGCTATCATTTACAACTGGCAGAAGGGAATTACGAAATGAATTGGGGAGAAACAATATTATGTAGTTTGTCTAATAGCAGCTATCAAAGAATAAAGTGGACTTGTAGCAGTGAGACTGCTGTATTTATGGGTTGAGTGCTCCCCTGCCCCTTTACGTCTCCTCCTGCCCCTGTCAGCAGTGACTAATGGGCTGCGTGTGTGTGTATATATATATATATATATATATATATATATATTGTACAGATACACAGCAGCCTGTATGTCACTGCTGGGTGGAGATTGGGGGAAGTCAGGTGAATTCTTCTCAAAAAAGTGCACTCGTAACTATGAATTTGCTGTATTCTCTATTAATCTCTTTTAGCCACGTTTGCATTACTTGGGTTAATAGGATTGTCACGGAGCAAAGGTATACGTCTTCCTCCGGATGGTCTTTTGAATCAACAGGGACGCAAGAGGTCGGGAGACAACAGCAATTTATTGTAATCCACAAAGTTAGTAGCCGGCGGCGGTCACATCAACCGTAATAACAATAAGTCCACAGAAGTCACAATCCAAGGATAGCTTTGGTTCCTTGGTCCTGTAACTAAATTCTGGCTCTCTGCAGAGCTGTGCACAGGCCGGCTAACACATACTAACTGCTAGCTACATCTATATACTAAACTGTTACTTCCTATATCTGTGGGTGGGAAGGGCTGAGTCACAGATCCTTCCCCCCTCACCTATACCAAGGAGAGCAGACTCCCTGTCTACTATGGACAATGCACCATCCAACATCTTCTTGGAGACACTGATCAGATTATCTCCACCCATTGTCCTCACTAGTTAGAGGTATTTGCATACAATGTGCTAACACACTAGACCCGAATCAGCCAACTACACACTGATGTTTACAACAGGTTAGAGAATACATTCCACATGAAATATATATTACACATTGCCTATAGTATAGACTCTAACCATCCCGTGACAACCCCTCCCCCTCTCAAAACATGTGCATGACACAATTGGCCTACACAGGTAAATTGGGGAATGCACATCAGTCTCTATAGCTCATATGTCCTCCTGCCGGGATAACCCATCCGCGTTCTGGTGTTGGTTCCCTCGGCGGTACTGAATGGTAAAGTTGTAGGGTTGAAGGGCTGGCATCTGTCAGAAAATCCGGTGGATCCATGTTGGCTTCTCCCTCAGCTTGGCTTCGGGTCACTGCTCCCACAAAGTGGCACTGTAGATTTCCAACATCGTTGCCTAACAGAACATCGGCCGGCAGCCCGCTCATCACACCAATTGTGCATCGTTTTGGTCCATAACCATAGTCGAGTTCCACGGTAGCTTTAGGAATACGTCTTTGAGTACCCCCTGCCAACTTGATAGAAATGCCAGGACCCTCCTCTAGGGCCTCGGGTCGCACAACTCGGGGGTCCGCTACCGTTAGGAAAGCTCCCGAGTCCCGGAATCCAACAACTGTTCGGCCATCCAGTAGGACCTCCTGCAAGTGCTTCCTCTGAAGGTTTGCGGGATGTGTGGCGGAAGGCTGAATCCCATAGACCCCTGGAGGTGGAACAGATGTGTCATTCATGGAGTCATCTGGAAATGGGGCCAAACTTTCTGTCCTAGGAGTGGTTCCCAGGTAGTGAATAGGCCGGGATGCCACGGTGGCCCGTGCCCCCATGTTAACAGGGCAACTAGCTTGCAAATGTCCAGGCCGCCCGCACCCAAAACATCTGCGCTCTAGCATTCTTCCAGTAGGTCGTTGTCTAGGGACAGGGTTGTTCATAGCTGGAGGCCGATGGGCTGGGGCAGGGGTAGAGGGGGAATTGTAATCCTGAGGCCGGGCACGAAAGGTGGTTGGCTGGCTGAAGGGTGTCTGGCGGACTGTGGTAGTTTTCCGCTCCTCTGCAAACAACCTCTTCCACTGCGGCTTGATGGTCAGGCCCTCATCTGCAAGAGAAGCAGCTTGCTCAACTGTGGCTGGGTTCCGTTCCAGCACCCACTCACGGATCTCAGCGGGGCACTGGGAAAAGAACTGTTCCTTAAGTATGACTTGGAGGATCTTATCGACTGTGACAGCCTCCTCTCCTTCTAGCCAGCGCTTGCATGCTTGCTTCAACTTGTGGGCGAACATGTGGAAGGAGCTTCCCCCATTGTAAGACAAAGAGCGGAACTGAACTCGGTAGGTCTCTGGAGTGACTGCATAATACTTCTGCACCGCTCTTTTAATGGCCTCATAGTCCTGCTGATCACTAGGGTCCATGGCTCTGAGAGCTTCCGCAGCCCCATCTCGTAGGTGCCCCACCAGATACCGGACCCAATCCTTCTCTGGGACTTCCATCAGGCGGCACTGGTGTTCGAAGTCCTGAAAATATCCATCAACATCCCCAGCCGCTTCCTCAAAGGTCTTGAAGTGTTTATGGGAGACATATGGTGGTTCTCTCACTGTTGGGCTGGGGGTCGACGTTTGATTATAATTCCTCATAGTTATCTCAGCCATTCGCATTTCATGCGCCATTCTTTCCTTTTCATGCGCCATTCTCTGTTCCTCCTTCTCCGTTTCCTGAGCCCTCTGTAATGCTCTACTCCTTTGCTCTGCAGTTGCTCCTAGCCCCAGCACTGCCAATTCCTCCTCATACAAAACAACCCATCTGCTCTTTTGGGTCTGTACCTGCCACTCCTGTATCTCTACTGTCTCCTGGGGGCAGCCCTCCTCATGGTCGCTTTGCAGGGTCATCTCCTCCAGTGCCTCGATCAGTTGCTCTTTCGTTCTTCCCTGGTAACTCAGGTTTAGTTCCCGGGCCCTTACTTGTAGACTTGCCATAGTCCAGTTCCTGTATTCTGAGGTTGTGGCTCCATTAATCGCTGGGCTGCTGTAGTCCATCTCGCTATCCGCTGTTGATCCCACCACTGCCAACCAGTTGTCACGGAGCAAAGGTATACGTCTTCCTCCGGATGGTCTTTTGAATCAACAGGGACGCAAGAGGTCGGGAGACAACAGCAATTTATTGTAATCCACAAAGTTAGTAGCCGGCGGCGGTCACATCAACCGTAATAACAATAAGTCCACAGAAGTCACAATCCAAGGATAGCTTTGGTTCCTTGGTCCTGTAACTAAATTCTGGCTCTCTGCAGAGCTGTGCACAGGCCGGCTAACACATACTAACTGCTAGCTACATCTATATACTAAACTGTTACTTCCTATATCTGTGGGTGGGAAGGGCTGAGTCACAGATCCTTCCCCCCTCACCTATACCAAGGAGAGCAGACTCCCTGTCTACTATGGACAATGCACCATCCAACATCTTCTTGGAGACACTGATCAGATTATCTCCACCCATTGTCCTCACTAGTTAGAGGTATTTGCATACAATGTGCTAACACACTAGACCCGAATCAGCCAACTACACACTGATGTTTACAACAGGTTAGAGAATACATTCCACATGAAATATATATTACACATTGCCTATAGTATAGACTCTAACCATCCCGTGACAAGGATATTAGACTCTCTCCATCCTATTAAACAGGACCTTTTATCACCTCGAGTCCAGTACATCAATTAATTGGCCCAGATCCACTTATTCTGGGTCAGGGGGAATTTCTTCTTTAGCCCCACTGTTCCTGAGCAATTCGTGTTGGTGTACGATATGGTATTTAGACTCTGTACTGTCATGGTGAACGGTGTCAGGCAGGAGCAGACAAGTGGTGTGATTCTGAGCTCTGACACTGGCTGCCTCTCATAGGAGCTCTGATTCACATCCCCGCCTGACACTGCCATTCTGACATTACAGACGGATTCTGTTCTTTTTAGATTTACTGGTTTGGCTAAACCTCGCATCATAGCATTAGGCTTGTTGAAAAAGTCATGCATGATGTTTAAGAGGGCTGTCCCTAGAGGGCAGCAAGCAGAGGCCTTGTTTTCCTAATTACATCCTGGAAAACAGATTTGCATATTTCCCATAATCCCCCAGTGGCTTTATAAGTCTCCATACAACTGCAAAGGTGCTCTCTCCTTAAGAAGTGATATTATCCCCAGAACCTAGACTTTATATAGTACATCAGGCACCAAAACTGCCTAATCTTGTTGCTTGGGAATGGTGAGGGGTACAGAGAAGATTCCAACTGCTCTGGTACTAATAACAAAAGGTAAGAACTTGAATTGGTGGAGGTGGTGAAAGGTCCTATTTAAGCAGAGCAGCGTTAAAGAATACCTAACCTTTCGGGTGATTTTTCTGGATAAGCTGTTATATGTGTATATGAATAATAACACTATTTCTGACCACTACATAAATTGATTATTGTCTTTTTGTAAGTAATTTTCCACTCTACGGGCTCTATCTATACTTTTCAGTTTTCCCCTAGCTAGTGGGTGAAGATGAGCTGCATGATTTCTCCCATAAACAACACATGGAGAAAACTGGAGATTCTGCTTAGTAACTCAAGAAGCAGCATGGATGAAATTATACATCTGTTCTAAACAGTATTGATGTATGTAATGTATCTTGGGTAAGACAGAAAACCAAGTATTAGCTGCAGCTGCATGTTTGTGTGTTTTGTTCTCTTTCACTGATCTCCTCTTGCCTCGTCCTACCCCCTCACCTCTTCATAGACTTTTATGGCCAATTATAATTCAATATTTCAGTGAGATGACAGTCCATCTTGGAAGACTAGAGTGAAAATCAGTTTAGGGAGAGGGACAAGAAGCCTAGTAGATTTAGAAAAAATATATTTTCTATTACAATGTACTGCATGATATATTTTCTTATAATCATCTGTACTATTGATTTATATATGTGAAACAATTAGTGACCATTTAAGTCTTAGGCTCCCTCTAGTGGCAGCTGCCTTCAAAAAGAAATTTATCATTTAGGGTCTATTTACCTTGGTGTTAGGGTCTAGTTTGTAGCCTTCTTTGCAGATTCTATCAAGTACAAGTATTGGAAGAATATTGCTTTGACAGAACTTCATTATAAGCTAGCCAGGCAGTGATGGGAGTCATGATATGACAAATCGTGCATTGTTTTGTGCATTCCATTACAAACAGTGTGATAAATATCAGTAAGTCATCTTAAATGCAAACAACTGAATTAGGATAGAGGCAAGATTTTCCTGGAAGTCCAAGTTTCCTCTTTGTATGCTGTGCATGCTATGTATGCTCACATATGTATTTATTATCAGGAAACTCAAATACAAATTATTTTTTCATAATTCCTTAATACATAATATGGAATATTTAATATTGAGATAAAAAAATACAAAACGTTTCACAAATAATAAACCCCAATACATGTAGATGAAAACAGACACACACAGATGTGGCCAAGATTACAGTTCTGTCCAAGCTTCAGTGGTTTTCCTCTTCAGGATCTCTTGCCAGCCTGTTATTTTTTATTTTATTCCTTTTAAATTTTAGTAATTTTGCCTTATATATATGTAATTTTATTAAAGAACTATTGTATATAAAATCTTGAAATTAATAAGTTTATAATAAAGCATCTTGTCTGTGTAATGAGAAAAGTAGTGGCAACAAAAAGTTTTGGGTGGACTAGTTTTGAGCCTAATATGATGGACATTTATTTAAAAAAGGACCTTTCACCACCTCCAACAAGCCCAGCGCTTTGCATCAATTAATAGGTGCTACCCCTTGTTTTTGGCACAGTTTATTTTTTTCTCTAGCCCCCACACCATACCTGAGCAATCAATGCTGTTAGTTTTGGTCCCTGACGTGCTAAGAGTGTGTACTATCTGGAGGGCGGTGTCCGGTTAAGAGCAGATAATGGGTGTGATTCGGAGCTCTGACACTGGCTGCCTCTGATTGGAGATCTGAATCACACCCCTGCCTGACACCACCCTTCTGACATTACAAAGCTTACACAGCACATCCGGCATCAAAAGTAATTGCACATATTGCTCAGGAACAGTGGGGATAGAGAGCAAATTAATGGAGGTGGTGAAAGGTTCTCTTTAAATACAGAATTAAAACCATACAGTATTACAAGTTATGTATTGATATTCCGGCACAACTCATGTTCTGACCAACTTTATTTAGTTGTTTGTGGAGAACGCCTTTCATGAGCATCTTTATAGCCAGTTCAGGACACGCTGACTGCTGAAGAAATCAGTGTCCTAAATTATCTAGTATCTAGTATATAAAAGCCTTCTCGTGATGGTATGAAGTTCATCTTTTGTAAAGTATTCTCAAGGAAGACATAAAAATAATGTTCCCATGCTTTCATTAAGGGCCTAACAGTAACAGAATTCCTGAGCTCGTCTTACCAGCTGCTTAATCTATCCAAGTTTATAACAATACAGATTAGGCCGAGAACATAAATATTACTATAGCAATTATTCAATGTAATTCATCACAATGGATGGATTGAAACGACTGTGCTCTGACATACAGAAGAATTTTATGTGAACTGGACATAATCACATTAAAAGATAATGCCCAGATTAAGATAGAAAAATTATACTTACTGGATACAGCCGTTCATATGTTTCAAATACTGTTATGCAAAATGTTCAATGCTGGAAACTAACTATACAAATGGCAATGTATATGCTAATTCACTGCTATTTAGGTAAGTGCATGGCATGCATACTTACTGAATAGAAAGTTATTAATAAGATAGGAAATATATGGGTATTACTGAACCTGGAGTCATATCTAGTGCCTTTTTGTTGCATTAAAGAGATTGTCTGGGCAAAAAAAAAACAATTTTTAATAGGCCAGAGGAGATGGAAAAAAAATTCATACTCACCTGTCCGGTGTCTCCCTACTGCGGTACGGTCCTGCAGCTCCGGTGTGTTCTTGAGGTGAAACTCTTTGCCAGCTGTGACGTACTAGATGCCTTCCACTGAAGCCCCTGATTGGCCTCAAGATGGGATCTGTGATGTCACAGGTAGTGACGTCAAGTGTCCTTCGCCAAGGCCGCTAATTGGCCTCAGCGGTTATATTAGGTAGGGATTTCCGCCGCAAGAAAAAAACAACGGCAGGACCTGACTACACTGGGAGGCATGATTTAAAAAAAAAAAAATAATAATAATTCACCTTTCCTGGCCTATTTTTAAAAAAAAATCATTTATTTTTGCCTGGAAGATCCCTTTAAAGATTGGAAAATGTAATGATTTTAAATGAGATTTTATTTAATGGACCCAACAAAATAGTCCACATTGTTACAGTAAAATGAAAAATAAACTTATGTTTAAAAAAAATAAAATTAAGGTAATAAAAACATAAAACACTTCCCATCACCCCAAAAATCACCCATTCCATAAGAGAAACATAGTAGTGACATTATCATGCTTTAGGGATACTTGAAAAACAACAACTCTTGTTTAAAAAAATAAAAGTGGGTGGGCCCGCGGGGGAATGGGGTGAGGGGTGGTCCTGCAGGGGAAGGGGGCCCCCGGGGGAGAGTGGTGTGTTTGTCTCGAATTGGTGAGGGCCGTTGTCACACGAGTGGGAGTGGCGGCAGTGGGTGCGCCGCGGGGGAGGAGGGGCATGTACGCGGGAGAGCATGCAGGGGGGAAGGGGCCAGGTGCGGAGGAGGGGTGGGTCGGGGGCACGCAGTAAGTAACCAGGCCGCGGGGAAGGGGGGCTGAGGGCCTAATGGTTGTGGCGCATCATAACCAACAGGAATTCGCTACATAGAAGCGGCTCAGCGCCACACCCAATCTGCAGACGAAGTCGCGGGCACATGCTAGTAAAAATATATCCCTAACATCCTACGGAGCGCCTTTAAATTCACTGTAATACCATGAAAAAACTTGACACAACTGCAGACCTGACAAGAGGAGGCTATTCAACAAACCTCTGGCAAGGAGTAAATTAATGTGACACTTAACAAAGACAACATCGGTAACAGTGAAGGAGCTCCAAAGACCCATGATCCTACTAATATTATAAATGTGAAAGTTTGTGTGTTTGGGTGTTTGGATGTTTGTTCCTCAATCACACAAAAACGGCTGAACGGATTTGAATGAAATTTGGCACATAAATAGTTTGTAACCTCGATTAAAACATAGGCTACTTCTTATTCCGGTAATTGACATGGCTTCTCGACTGCTATGAATTTACATTCACATGCTATATTAAACTACTCTTGCAGTAGCTTATCTCAGGTTCTGATAAATCCAGGTCTGTTATCTCTCTATGTAAACACTCAGCTAACCCTCAGTCCATTCTGCACATGCATTTGCATATTATCTTATCTGTTCCAGGCCACATGCTGACACACTGGATTTGGGAGGGCAAGAAAATCTAATTTGTTGCAAAATTCTAAAACAAGAAGAGCTATGAAGGTAGCCAGAAGTCACAGAGTTCTCATCAAGTGGAGCTGAGGGGGATCATCAGCGCCAACAACACGCTCATTACATGGCGTGCCAGCGAGTTAATGAATACTAATTAAACTGAATACTAATATACATTAATGTTCTCTGTTTTTTCTTTTTTATGTTTGTGTCACAGTAAAAAAAACTTTTAGGCTATGAATATCAGAATATCTGCTTCTTTTGTTGCACCTTTGCTGCATTTATTTGACCCAATTCCAGGAGAAGGAAGGGGAAATATAGAGGAAGTTCTTATATTTCTCCCTTTTGCTCAGTCCACACCTGGCTTTGGCTCAAAAAAACACAGCAAAATCTGCAACAAAACAAAAAAGATTTCCGCAACATGGGGCCCTATAGTCTCAAGGCAGCAGACACGCTATGGACCCCATTATAGTCAGTGGGGTCCATCAGGCTCCATATTTGTCCACTATTTTAGGAGTCCAATTGTCTGATGCAGATGTTAATGTTACAGTACACAGAAAACGAATTGAATTGTAAATTGCTGTGGTGCCAGCTCAAGGAACTTGAACTGCCGTGTTCCCCAACAGAATACAACCAGTTGCTGGAGATCTGAGCAGGGCGAAACTTTGTGATCAGAGATCTGTCTAATAATTAAGGAGTCGGAATGTCTAAAGTGGAGAAGCTTAATAATAAATATTCATAATCAGGAGGTTTCTCTTAAGAAGGATGAGTGGCTGCTAATATGTAAATTAGGAGGAGGAGGAGAGTTGGCTTTCCTATTGTTGTGTGTATTAGAGGTATACTTAAAGGTCTGAAACCCAAATACAAAATTTGTAGCATTGCCCCCCAAATGAGTAATGCTAAAACCGATCTCCGTTTATGGTACCCACTGGGCACCCTTAGGCTCTAGAGCCAAGTTGTGCAGTTTATGAAACCTAATTTCATAATACTGAGTTGGGTTTTTGACTAAGGCTGGGTTCACATGGGTTTTTTTTGGCCCGGAACCTGAGGCGGAGGCTGCCTCAGGTTCCGGTCCAAAACACAGGTAGCTGCGACTGGATGCTGGTCCAGTGCACCGGCATCCAGTCGCGCACTCTGCTCCGGGTTAGGCCCAATGAATGGGCCTAGTCGGGGAGAGGGAGTGTCTTCAGGCGGATTCGTGAGGCAACTCTGCCTGAAGAATGAGCATGTCTGTTCTTTTTTCCGGGAGATGGAACAAACGGCTCCCAGAAAAAAGAACTGACCGGCTCCCACTGATTTCAATGGGAACCATCTTTTTGGTCAGGATTTTGAGGTGGATATGGCCTCAAAATCCTGAACAGAATACCCCTTGTGAACTCAGCCTAAGTGTATACTGGGGTAATACTGCACTGGGGATGAATGACTGCTAAGGTGTACAGTAATAAAAGAAGGTGAGTAAAGCTGGCCATACATTAGTAATTTCAGACCGCTGTTTGTCAATCTGGTTGGTCTGCGAAGGTTTTTGTCTTGGAGAACAATGCTGTAAAGTAAAATGGCAATTCTCTGACCGATCTCTGCCATGATCTGTGGCCTAGTTTGGTCTTCCATTAATGAGGCGGAGATCCATTGTAGGACAGATATCTGCTAGTTGTCAGCATCTCTCATGTTCATTTGTGCCTTAACAGGTGATGATACTCAGCAAAAAATGGGTTAAATGTGCCTTATAGGCTTTTAACATCTAAAGTATTGCTACTGGGGACTGCTTAGGCCTGTTTCAAGCAAAGGGACAATGTATTTGCTTCTAGGATCTACCCATCTGTGAAATAAAAAAGATTTGCTGCTATATAAATTCAGCTCATACACTCCGGCGTGGGACCAGAATTAACGCATTAGCAAAAATAATTAAGAAGTGTTTTATGTGTTAGATAAACAAGATTTTCTAATTTGCTGTAGATTCAACGGTGCATTACAGAAGTAGCTGCAGCGTCAAAACAATACATAAAATGCTTTTACAAGCAGATGATGTTTAATTGATGTAAAGTTAATTTTTGGGGCAATTAAAAGTAATTTTTGGAACAATTCCTTTACAAAAACACAGATGAAATGTAAAGATTTTCTAGTAATGTGTGATCAGCGATTGTGACTGTTCTCAATTAGCCAAATGTAGATGTTCTTGGGGTTGCAATACTCAGCACAGCCACACATTAAGGCTAAGGCCCCATGGGCCGTATCCACAGCACTAAAGCCGCAACAGCTTTGCAAATCGCAGCGTGTCTGTGCTGCGAACTTTTCCGCAAAGTGGAGATGGGATTCGCATGAATCCCATCCACTTTGCCTGCACTGTACAATGCCGCAATTTTTCCTGCAGCGTCTCTGCTGCGGGCAAATCGCGGCATTTCAGGTCCGTGGGGCCCCGGCCTAAAGGTCCATTCATATGGAGGAAAATGGTGAGGAATTTGGTGTGGAATTTCAGCGCTGAAAAAAAAGCCTCCCTTTGACTTCAATGGGTTCCTTTTTCTACTAGCAATGGGAGGCTTTTTTTCAGCGCTGAAATTCCACCCCAAATTCCTCACCATTTTCCTCTGTGTGAATGGACCCTTAGATGCACCACTCTGCTGGTAAAAACACTGGAAGGACACTTTTGAAGAAAAAGTTACAGTCATGAAGGCTGCACCTTATAACCTGCAGAATGTTTGCAAGGACATGGGAAAAAGCAATTTAATAGTATTGGGGGTGTTGTTTTTTGGGTTCTGTTTTCATCGCATTCACTGTATGGTAAAAAAATATTTAAAAAATATAAACTTTTTTCTGTGATTGTGAAGGCACTGATGTACTATTTCATGAGTTTAAGGGACATGAGTAGTTCCCATAAATTGAAGATTCCTAGTAGTTCCTTTTCCACATTATGGGTGGGAAAGGGGTTAAATAAACACTAGGCAAATTCAGCAGAAGCAGCACTTGTCCTGCCAAACTTCTCTGATGTACTTCCATTTCGCAGAATGTAATTTTATAGGGGCTTTCTCACCTGCACAATCTCTTGTTGTACACAACTTGTTGATCCTCATGGTTATGACTTCTGAAATCTCCCTGTATTGTCAGGAAAAATTGCATCAACTCTGATGGAAAGCTGTTGATATCCAGCAACTCTGGCATGTAGCTGGCGCTATCTAAGGCTCCGTTCTCATGGAGTAACGCGCCGCTCATTTAGACACTAGAGATGAGCGAGTACTGTTCAGATCAGCCGATCCGAACAGCACGCTCGCATAGAAATGAATGGACGTAGCCGGCACGCAGGGGGTTAAGCGGCCGTCCGCCGTCAAAACGGAAGTACCAGGTGCATCCATTCATTTCTATGGAGCGTGCTGTTCAGATCGGCTGATCTGAACAGTACTCGCTCATCTCTATTAGACACGTATACACGTGTCAGAGAGCGGCACTTCAAAACAGATCCCATTGATTTCAATGGGTGACGACTTACGTGCGTAACACATTGAAATCAATGGGAGACTTTGTAACCCATTCATTCCAATGTGTTACGCGCGTAAGCCGGCACCTATTGAAATGGGATCTGTTTTGAAGTGCCGCTCTCTGACAGGTGTATAAGTGCCTAAATGAGCGGCGTGTTACTCCATGAGAACGGAGCCTAAGAGAGAACCACTTTTAAGCCTTGTGTGAATAGTAAAAGGAGGTTTCCAGGACATTTTAAATGATGACTTATTTTTCAGATTGGTCATCATTTGAAGATCCATGGCAGAATGACACTCAGGAATCCCTGTGGATCAGCTGTTTGAAGTAGCTGTGACATCACGTTCATTGATCACATGGCCTGATCACAGCTCAGTCTCATTCAAATGTACAAGCACATTCGGTGTACAAATGTATGGCACTATGCTTGGAAAATACTGAAGTATGAGTGGTGTAAGACATGGTGGCATAGAGTAACTGTGGCCTGTGGTGCTTTGTGATAACTACCCTTACAAAGCGCAACTACATGTCCTGAGCTCAGCTATTTACACCATAGAACTCTAAAACAAACCAATATTTGGTGTGATCACCCTTTGTCTTCATAATAGCATCAATTCTTCTCTGTACACTTGCGGACAGTTTTTTGAAGGAAGTCGGTATGGAGGTTGTTCTAACCATCTTGGAGAACTAAGCTCATATCTAGGGTTGAGTGATTGGGTTCAGAAAAGATCGGATTCCGATCGGCGATCGCGATTGGTTGGAAAATGATCGGAAATCAGATTTTGAAATCTCAAGATCGGCTCAACCCTAAAAGTGACTTTTCTCATAGAGAAACATTGACTAAGTTTGAGCGATCGGAATCAGGAAAGATTGGATCCCGATCGGTGATCGAGCAAATTTCACGATCGGCTGGAAAATGATCGTAAATCGGATTTTAAAATCGATCCTGAAATCTCAAGATCGGCTCAACCCTACTCATATCTTCTGTGGATGTAGGCTTGCTCCAGTCCTTCTGTCTCTTCATGTAATCCCAGACATACTGGATGATGTTTAAATTGGGGTTCTGTTGGGCTATATCATAACTTTCAGGACTTCTCCTACAAAGGGCGGCCACACTAAATTTTGATGGGATTTCGATTTTGTGTTGATGAAAGCATTCTTATTCTCAACAATTTTTCTACATCTGCCTAGTACTTTTGCACAGTAATCCAAAGTAGCCATAACAATAACTTTTTTTATATACGATATTGGGTGTATTGCCGTGTCTACATTGTGCAAGTTCTCTATATCTGAGCGCTCGATAAATGACCTTTAAAGTCTGTAGAGAAGGACAAACCCATCCTGCTTGTAGTCACTGTTTCATTTCTGGCACTTCTCCTTCGAGATGGATGATGAATACATATCCGGGAATGATATAATCAACTAAAGCAATTGTCTTTAGATTCATTTCTTCCATATGTTCCTTCTTATTATGGGCGTCTATAAGATTACATAACCTTTGACACATCCACTCCTATTGACAATGAGGAAATGCATTTATATGATTCGTGTTTTTGCTCAAATACTAAAAAAAAATTAAAAAATATTATAAAATTCAGAACCAAAAGTCCAAAAGACATGGTGAGAATGAACCAAAACCAGCGACACTAAGATCCATTTCCCCAAGCCATGTCGTAGCCGACTAAAGCCAATCAGAAGCCGGAGTGTGGCGTCCAAAGACGGGCTGTTCATTTGCAGTGCTGGGCGTGATTTATCTGTGGGATATAGGCAGAGGAGAGAGGATGATGAGGGCCATTAAAATGTAGGGCGATGCTTTTTATGATTGAAGTCTGTATTACAGCGGCCATAAAGCAAGGCAGCGAGCGGCCATTAACATTTCCATCATCAGATCTCGCAGCCTGTCACAAGCGCATAACTCATCTTTACTGCGCCGCTCTATACGCCGGGCCTGATACAATGTCTGAAGAGATACGCAGCATTCATAGAAAGGTGGGGGGAAGAGCTTGCTCGGGATGTAATGTCCTTCACGGAATTATTCCCCTCGTCTAACCAAACCCTTCCCTGCCCCCCTCCCATCCTCAGCCACACACACTGCTCTCAGACACATGGGGATGTTTTCACACAGTCCTCCACCGAGGACCACAGCTCACTAGATATACATGGAATACAGACAGCACCTGCCGTAGCATATTGCTAGCCCTATTCCATGTATTAGGCAATACGTATTCCTCAGCCTGGAGGAATTCTCTTGGTTTTATGGTCATCTTGTCATGGAAAAGTGACGCTTGAGATGGGAAACAATGGGTTAAATGTCCTTTACAAATGCAAACTGTTTCTCGTCTTCTGCTGACTCGGATGTCTCAGTCAAGTTCTAAAAATGGTTAAAATTCTATTCTTTTTTTTATTTGCTTACTTATTTTCCTGGAAAAGCTGGGTGACATAACTACATCCTAAACAGCCAAGTCAAGAATGGGCAGGGCCGTATCTATAGGGGGTGCAGAGTTAGCAATTGCTACTAGGCCCTGTCGCCTCAGGGGGCCCAAACGTCTATCTACAAGGTAGGAATTCACCAGTATTATAGCACATGGTAAGTGGGGACCTTCTTACCTATTTGGTATTGGGGCCTAGGGGCTTCAAGTTATGCTGGGGCTAGTTGCACCACATTCTCAGTCCATGCCTATAACCTGTGTTGCCATATAGCTCTCTAGTACACGTTTTGTTCTGTTCTGCCATATATACAGAGATATTACCCCAGAAACCATGCTTCCCTATGGCAGCCCTATTGCAGCTTCTTATTAGGTGGAGGCTTTAATACAGTCATATGTATGAGAGGTGTGGGTGCAATAACTTCTCTCCTCTTAAAATATGCTAGACTTTGCTCTCATACCATGTGTCTGGATGTTACTGTTTATCTTTCACTGCCGTATTTATCTCCCTTTTGTGTCCCTGCCCATGTCATGCAAGTTGCCATTGTTAGCAGTGCTGTCAAATACAGTTAGCATGCTGCTTATTGTGCATCCAAACAGAAGGATATGGATATGTCACATGCCAGCCCTGGTCCATGCAGAGCCTGATGGTAACATGCTGGTGCACCTTAATGTATAATACTGGGTTTGTTCATCCAGACCCCTTTGACCATTGCATTCGGTTCCTATATTGTAAATGGCATGGAGTAATGAGTGGGTGGTTCTGCATTACGGCCACCACTGACATCAATGCAACCTGACCCACCTTACCTCCAATCCCCTGATGCACAGAGATGGAGTTGTTGTGCTTGTTCTTTCTTCTCACTTGTAGGTAGCAACGTGTAAAGCACAAAGCAATTATGTTATCATGCCCACTAGTGCCGGATGCAGACACCCTAGTTGTTGTGAGGGCACCTTGTAGGTTGCAGGCCTGAAGAGGTTTGTGGCCTACAAGTAAGAGAATAGTAGAGCAGGAAGTCATTAGCTTCCTCCTCTACCATGTATAACATGTATCAGTGTCCTTGTAGATGCAATTTGGTTAAAACTTCTGCCTTTGTTTGCAGCTGCCTTGGTGTGGGCCCAGGGCCATCACCCCCTCTGCACCCCTACTAGCTACTACGTCTGGCTCCATACACTCTGCACCAAACAACAGATCTGTGTGATGCTGGGGGTCAGATGCCCATAAACTGATATTGATAATCTATTGAACCCTAGCAGTACCCACATTAAACCAGTCTGTAGTAGAGGTTGGCCACTTAGAGACCCAGTGTAGAGGGGAGATCAAGGCCAATTTTTCCAATTAGAAACTTTAATTGGGTGCTCCAGGTAACTGAAGTGCTTGTGGAGAGTTCTGTATCTGATATGGAAATTTTTACAATGTATTTCTACAATCACAATGATCAGGAAAGTATTGGTTCTGGTATATGAGTGTTTGGTGCGTCTTTCTTAAATGACTATCATTGAACATGAGGAGATCACTGTTTGCATTGGCACAGTGTAAAAGCTGCAGAGCCTCCAGTCACGTTGGCACAACCCAACTGAAGGAAACACCCGTGGTGGTCACAATCCCTGACCCGGGTTATATATCCACTCTGTAAACTATACCTTAACCAAATTTATTTAATTTATAAGGTCTGAGTCATCTTTGGATTCTGTTATGCTATTCTTTACGTATACATTCAATGCCCTAACAAACATGAAACTTGAAAAAGCTATAAGGCATCCCTAATAGTAAAACTAAGGATTTAAATGGTTTGTGCTATTATGGACACTTATCCTCTATCCACAGGGCAGGGAATAAGAGTGATTGTCGGGTCCCCCAGTAATTATAAGGATAATGAATGAAAGTCTTCCTAAAACCTCCATGTGAATAAAGCCTCAGTGCAATGGAGTGATCGTAGCTCCATTGACTTCTGTGCTGTGGGCGCTGTTGGAGATTACAGTCCTGGCAACCCCATAGAAGTGTATGGAGCGGCAGTCACACAAGCACACTGACGGACCATTCACAAGGAGGCTTTAGAGGGACTTTTTGTCCTCCTTATTGCTTGTGTACCGGCGATTACCCCCTCCTTATCTCCTGTCCTGTGCATAGGGAATAAGTGTCCATAACAGTACAAGCCCATTAACATACATTATATCTGGCGCCACAGAATAATAGGGCAGTTTTCCATATACATCAAATTTCAGCTCTCAGTTTTCAGAGGCCTAGCTAAAATAAGGAATCCGGTTGCTTTAGGCAACTTTTAGAAATTTCCACAACTGTGTCTTAAATGAACATGTAACTGCTTTATTACCCGCACATAGCAGGTGTAGCATTTAATAATCCGACGCCAGCGCATATTGTAACATACTGATGTATTTAGCAGAACAGATTACATGCAGTTCTCCTCTATTCTTATCTACATACGTTAATTGGCATTGCTGCGGGCATAATTATTTTGCTGGTCACAACAATCTGTTACAATGTGTCTAGTTACAGGTTTCCTTTTGTTCCTGGCACCGAACCTCTTATTAGAGGTGTCAAAAGCAGAGACTCCCTTTACAATTTCAATCCCTCTCAATATTTATACCTTTCTGCTCCGTCTAGTTACATATGCACAAACCAGTCAATTTGTCTTAGGCAAAGTGCAATGTCAATGCTGGTTAGGAACAAAGAATTACAGCCTCTGTGGGCGCTGGAGTCCCAAGGGTGGTATTAGGAGCTTGAGATTGCGTTCCATGTCCTATTCCTTATTACATTTCTGTGATATGGTAATATTTATTATATATTTATTAAGGAGATCCTAAGGTATAAGGCTGCTTCATTACTTTGAAATATTGGCTTAAGCACTCTTGAACAATATCCCTAACGAATACAATGTGATGTGCTCCCATAAAACTCATTCAAGTGTGAACACACAACCCCCCCAACACACAATGTGTAGCCAAACACACACCAATCCCCGGCCATTCCTTCACACACAGATGTAGCTTTATGTCTTTGGTCCCACACTCCCATTGCATGTGCAGAACGAGTGGGAATTTTTGGGGGATATAAGAGTATCTGCTAAAGATTTGTGTTTCTCTCTGATCCACGGAACATATAGAGCGCAGTCTACTGCAGCTGTACGATAGGCACAGACGTGTCCAAACCCAGACTGAAATGACCACCTGGCATTATATTATGAGTGGCCGGTTAGACAATCCAGGTTTTATATCCTTTGCTGAAATGCTCTGGGGAAGCCGACTACTTCAGTATTCTTGTGTAACTGATCTGAAGCTGGAAATATCCCCTGTCATGTGTCAATGGAAGGGAAGCTGGACCTATTGCAGCCTGAAGAAAAAAGTGCAACAATGCACAAAACGTTCACTTAAAATGATATGTTCTTTCTAATTAATATCATTAGCTCTTTGGCTAGTAGCCTTGGGCTAAGGCCCCACTTTGCGGAAAAACTGTTTTTTTTTTTATATTGCAGTTTTTGCTGCATTTTTTGAGGGGATTGAGCAGGAGCTAGAAGTATAAAAACTTCCTATATATTCTCCATGACTTTTGTAGCCACTCTTGGCTTTTACTCAAAAAATGCAGTAAAATCTGTAACAAAAAAACTTTTCTGTGGACGTGGGGCCTCAGCCTTGTATAGGAAGATTTATTGGATCTTTGAAGTTTTAGCAAATATTGTTTAATCAGTTTTGATAGTCATGCGGACTTACCAGTATCATAGGGTTGGGTCCGACTCGGAGACCCTGCAGTGATCAGCAGGTCCTGACAGCCTACGGTGCTGGAACCCAAAAAGGGAATGGAGCTGAAAACAGAAGACTCAGTGCATTGTAGTGATGGGAAATTCGTTTTGAAGATTAGTTCTCTATGATCTAGTTCAGTGGTTCCCAAGCTTTCTGAAGGCAGAACCCACTTTTGGAATATAACTTTGCCAGGGACCACTCCCTGCAAAAAAATAAATGGCCCTACCAGTATTCTGCTGTAATCTTCCTTTTATTCTGTCTTGTAGTACTGTATTCTGCCTTTCATCCTATTCTGCCATCAACAATTTTGGAGTCCCATACTGGAAAAATTTGTTTGTCCCTCGCCTCCTTCCCGATGTATCTTAAAGATTCCCTGGTGCTCCCCACACAGTATAATAGTCAAGAGCAGTCCCTACAGTATGATGCTCCACAGTGGCCACACTCAGTATATGACGCACTGACTTAGCGTTATGACATCAATGTGCCCCATGTGACTACAGATGCCCAATTACAGGCCTCAGTAGTGACCCCCTGGGCCTGAAAAAAATGCCAGAGTATTTCCGAATGCCCAGGAGAGGTAATTATAAGTGTTTGTTATTTTTACTCACCTTCCCTAGACCAAATGCTGTAGGCTGTGCTACCAGTATATGAGAACTGATCTTTATCTACTTCTATATTGAGAATATTGCGCAGCGCCACACAGCATATCAATCACTGCGTGCCCAGTCTTCCCGGGACCCACCATGGAGTTGTGACCCACTAATCTAGTTCATTTAAAAGATTAGCTCACTTAGTTTATTATTTCTCTTGGTCTGAGATCCTGCTGAGAACATAGATGTAGCCTGTGATACAAAGTCACTACTAGTTCCTTGGTTGACTTATAGTTATATTGTTTGTCTGATCATTATTAAAGGAGTTCTCCCATCTCAGTGTTTCAGCCAGGCTGCCTGCAGTGTCTGCTTCTAACTTTCCGAATTTCTTCTCCCTCTATCCCCCCTTGCTGAATGGGACACACAATCCTTCTGCAGATCAAATAATATGCAGATGCTTGTACAGAATGGACCCAGTGTTATCTGTGTGTTTACATAGAGAGATAACAGACTCAGCTTTATCAGCAAACTGCAATTATCTGAAGAGATTGTTCTGCCAGCACTGAGTAAGTGACGTCACTTGTTCTATCTCCCAGGTCCGTGGTTATAGCAATGTTGTGTAAACAATAGGAGGAATAAGGTCATGTTGCAGGCAAACAAAGCAGAATTTCTAAAGCAATATATTTAGGAAAAGTTTTCAATTTACAAAAGCTACCAGTATAGCTAGGATCCTTGAGATGGGACAACCCCTTTAATGTTTTATAAGGAATAACACTTATACCACAACCTAGCAGCACCATGTTTACCTCTGCAAAGTTAAAAGAGTTGTGCCACTATAGACACTTATCCCCTATACCGGGTCCCTCAGTGATCAGGAGGATGGGGAACCAAAAGTATCCCTAATGCCTTCTGGTGAAGGGAGCATCAGTCCGCTTGTGTGATCTGCGGCCCATTCACCTCCATTAGATGCATATGGTTGAGCACACCCGTGATATTTATGATAGTTTAATGGTAGAGACTCATGGTTGTGTATGAGAGAGCTGTAGAGCAATTCAGCAGCACTTTGCATATTTAGCACAGAGTAGACTGGAACTATGGACTAACAAGAGGGTGATTTTATCAGAATTACAGGTGAGTTGCATGAAGATACATATAGACACTTACACTCTTGTCTTAGTTTTTCTATTTTGCTTTTCAAGCCTTAGAAGCTAAAAAGAAAGTTTTAATCCAGGTTGACATCTGCACATGGGACCTGAACAACAGAAAACTGGACTGTTATGAGTTATCTGTCCATCAGGTGTCCGCCATTTTTATAGTAAAACCACCAGAGAGAAAAGTCCTCTGTGCAGGATTTTTCTCTCCACGGATTTTTAGCAGTTTCTGGAGGCACAGATGTGAACCTATCCTAAATAGTTCATGAACTACCCATTGGTAGTCTACTGTATAGTGGTGTTGCTAAAGTACTGCAGCTGTACTATACTCTATATGCTATTACTTGAGCTGTATGACATTGATACTCCAGCACTGGGACTATACAGTAGAAGAATATTGAGAATATGGGAAGAAATGACTATACACGGTAAATGGCTGACATGTCTCTTTTGCCCTCTTATATGATAGTACACATGCAAAAAAAGAGCAAACATTCAAACTCTGTAAATCTTACTTTTCATTTATTTCCATGTCATTATCCGTACTAAAAGAAAATAATCCGAAAACTATTGCAGTTTTCAATCTGCTGTTGCTGTAACTATTCTGGACCAAACACCTGATCAGTGAGGACACTGGGAATTTCTACCATTCTAATAGTTTTGACCTATAATGAGGAAAGATCATCAGTATTAAAATCTATAAAAACACTTAAATAATTATCACAGGCAGGGTTGCAGTGAAATGGAGCATGTCTATGATGAAGTTGGAGATAACACAGGATCCACCATTGACAATTGGTGATGGTCACAGCCTCCTCCTCCCTTATGCACAATGACTTCATTACAGGTGGCAAAGCTTTAATGTTCCTTTAAAGTTATTTTTATTGGATCCTAGAAAGGGGCATGCTGTAAAGCAAATGACTGAACTGCTGTATAGAACTGAGATCAACTAGTCAGCAACATGGCTGCCCTCCTAGAATTCAAAATAAAAATCTATAGTCAGAACCATAAACATATTGTAAAATTGGAGTATAATACATTATATAATATTAATTAGACAAAAAAAAATTGTCCTGATACATTCCCTTTAAGGCTGAGTCCTAGTCATGCACAACCCTGGTCTTGGTGCTTGTGCCCACAGTGGAGTTGGTTGTCATATTAACTGCATTCTGATTGAGGAAACACCTAAAAACCTAAAAATACCGACCACTGCGACATTCAGACTGGAGTGCAAAGTACCACAGTGGGGTCAACTTATCCCTTATCCTGTGCCTAGAGATTAAGTTGATTTTGTGGGCAAATCCTTTATCTCCTCAACCCGAACGCAACTGCAAGTGATGTGCAGTACAAGCACACGGTCCCATAGATTAAAATGGGGTCTGTATGCTTGCTGCCAGATCGCCGCAGGGATCATGCAGACAGGAAAGTAGTTCACAATCTACTTTCCTGTCTGCATGATTCGTGCGTGCAGCACGCGGCCACCACACGGACCTCATTATAGTCTATGGGGTCCGTGTGCTTTTACTGTACAGCACTTGCAGTTGTTTTTGGTATTCCGTTCAGGGGGTCCCCATGCGGACTTCCCAAATGGAATATCGAATGCATATGTGAACGAAGGGTCACTCATGATACTTCGGGGGCTATTTTAAAATTTTTGGGTGATTGTTTCAAGTTACACGTCTGTTTTTGAATATAAATTCTATTTAATAAAAGTGACAGCCCGGTATCTGTAGCGGAGTGCAAGGATTCAGTATCACCAGCCTCCAGTCATGTCTACCGCTCCTAACCTGTGGTCGGAAAAAAATCATTATTAGGCATTTTCTTATACCTTGTGTCTGCAAGAAAGTGTTATGTCATGTTTAATGTGAGCTGAAAATGATGTCCTTGAGCGCCAAAATCTCATCAGTGTTTTACAGTTTTAGCAAATGGCTCCTGAGCAATCTGCTTGGAGGTCAATTAATAATTACTTTGTTAATTAATGGAAGTCTGGTAATACTATTGATTCCAGTCGGGTGAAGTAATGCATGTCCCGTCTCTTACTCTGCCCGATTTTTTATACACAGTGGTGGAGCATATGTAAGACAAGTTTCTAACCTTCACTTTTCATTGATAATTGGATTGTAATAGGTTGTCACCGACATCGACCATGTTTACTTTTGCTCTTTTTTATGATTCCTGTTGGCCCTGTGTTAAATTATTAGCTAAAATATACATGCCGCAATAAATTATTTAATCTAAATTAATTAATGAATCTAAATTAATTAATTTTTATGCCTTTACCGACAGAGTAGCATACACAGCTTTTCATTTTAGGCTGGTCTTACACGGCCGTAATGTAAGTCCGCAATTGAGGGTATTCAATGGCGGACCATTTGCGGACACATTATATTCAACGTGGCCTCTTACACCACCGGATATTTATCCGTGGTGTGGCCGGGCCGCAACCGTGGTCCACAATTTATAGCAGATGTCCATAATGGCCGTGAATTGCGGCACTGCACGGACTCGCCCATAGAGTGCGGCAGGACACGGACATCTGCGGAGTCTATGTTGCCGATCAGCAACTAGTGTTGCTGATCAACAACTTGCGGACTGTACATTCAATACGGTCGTGTAAGACCAGCCTTAGTTGTATATTCTAGGTGGCAGCACTGAGAAAACCTTTTCTGCAAACTATTTAAGGAGGACCTTTCATCAACTCCAACAACTCCCTCTCTTTGCACACTTCAATAAGTTCTGATCCACTGATTCTGGCGCAGTTGAAAGTTTTTCTCTAGTTCGCACTGTTCCTGAGCAATCATTGTTGTTAGTTTCAGCACAATTATGCTATGCTGTCAAGTGGGTGGTCCTGGGGTGGAGCATAATGACAGGGACCGCCCACTTGACAACAGAGAGTATAATTATGATATAAATATAAGAAAAGTTTGCTCAGTGGGGGTTAGGGAAAAAATTGCACTGCACTAAGACTAGTGGAGAGGCGTCTATTGGAAGATGAGTTGGTGGAGGTGGAAGACCCAATTTAACACAGTGACACTCATACTGAAAAATAAATTTCCCAAAATTTAGCAAATTAAAGAACAAAAGATACAACAGCCAAACATATGCCTAAATATATCTCAGACAACGCTAAACATAAAAACAACACACTATCATTTTAGAATTTATTTTGAAATAAAAATATGTATCAAAAAATTGAAAGACAGGACAAGAGTGAGAAGGCCAGAAAATCTTTTCCCCTCGTACATTTGCCTTCATGACAACCCCGACAACTTGCAGTATTCCATGTACATTTTAGAAACCTTGTTCTTGCCTGTGATGCCTGTAATGCCTTACATTATATTGAATTATGTGGTGCTGCATTCCTGGTTGTTAAAGGGTTAACGGATATACTGTAAGCCATTCACCTTCTACATGTCGTGCCGCGAGGACCCGCAGCATACTGTATCATTAGAACATCCCCTGTTATGGAGACCCAGGTTATTGCTTCATTAACCCCGTTTTATTTCTGGAGCCTATGGTACATTGCTCCATTAGTCCATTATCTACTATGGCCACCTACAGTGTATTGCTGAGTGAGTTGTCCTTATGCTATGGAGATATTTATAGCATTTTTACGATATTATTGACAGCTAGACATGTATGTTACTGTCTGTCTGGTCTTTTACAGGATATTAAGATTTTAGTAATAAAAGATACAACCCAATATTATACACTGATCTAAGCATTTCAGCAAAATCTAGAAAAATGAACGCGAGGTTCTTAGTATACATTTTGATCAAGATGTATAAGTCCACTAGCCACTTCATGGTGACCTCTGTATAGTGGGTGCTTATTTTGGAGAGACATACACTTCCACCACTGCAACACAACTCCCATAGGGGGAGCTAGCAGGGTTCTGAGCCACACCATCCCACAGGCACAGCATCATAGCAGTGTCAGACACCAGGCAACACTGCACCATACAGTGAACAGATGTCAAAAATATGGTTTCAGTCATAGGATATTTATGGGGCTTTGCATTTTTAGTAATGCTTTAGTGCCTCCAAAAACCAATGTAATAGTGAACCGGTGGTCTAACTATAAGTGTTCCCCTAGGGATCTTCTACTGTATAAAAGAATAACCAGTAATACTACAAAAGTGAAAAGCAAAGTAATGATAATAGCACAATAACGTAATGTATAAAGTCATCTTATAGATATCATACCACATTTTACTATTCAAATTGATACTCGTCTTAGTATAATATTGAGATCAAACAATATTCTATACACTTATGTATAGCCATATTGGGAAAAAATAGGTGTTAGGGAATTGCTAGTTGTGCTGGAACAATGGAATAAGGGGAGACAGACAGTGAGCTCTAAACTCGACCGAGCTCCTGTCCCTACCTAATTACCAAAATTGTCCTAATGACAGGAGCAACTTGGTGGTGATCCCTAATCTGAATAAGTGTCACACAGAACAAAACAGGACAAAACCACACAGAAACGAAATCAGCAAACCAAGGCTCAAAGCTAGAGAGACAAAGCAGTACAAAATCGTATTCCAAAAGAGTAGTCAAAGCCAAAAGTCAAACTGAACCCTCCTCCTGTGCGTGCGAGCGGACGGTGGTGCAAGACCTGAACAGGCAGAAATGTTACAGTGAGCTTTGTGATTAATCCAAAATAAATTCAACATTGTTTGTTTCTGTGCAAACCTATTGCGCAATATTATGGTGCTACAGAGGTTTATCTCTGTAGAACTTTATGATGTAAGATAGACAGGGCCAAATTATAAAGATGGCACATATGCAGACTCCCTAGCGACTGTCACCTTTGTACTCTCACATGGTATCCCACTACCTAAGGTGCAAATGAAGTTCCTTGGCCACAGTGCAAACCATTGGAATATTAAACAGAAGAGCATTTTTCCACATTATAATAAGTGGTGGTCGAGAAATCTCACTCAAGAGATTTTAACAAATAAATATAAATTTTATTGCACATCTAAAAAAGATACCCTGAAAATTTTTCACTATAAACTCTGGAAATACAGTCTAAATAGGGGAACCAAGAGAGCAGTATATCAGTGCAAATATTCTGAAACACATTCATTTTAATTGTTCACTTGCCATTCTGAGTCCAAATCATTAAATCTCCCCGAGCCAGGGATGGACCTACTCAGAAGAGTAACAGAGGACCCTCTAGTGCTTCTGATTCTGATACATTAATGGACCTATGCTATAAAGGATCAGCAATAGACAAGTCCATATTTATCTGGCTTTGGAGCCAATCAGTGTTTCATAGGTTAAACAAAGTATACCGCAAAAATCCTATTAGACCTTTCATGTAATGGTTGGGTTGGAAGTCAGAATAATTCACTTTGGTGGACCAAGCCCCACTTCCATACTATTACAGGCTATTATTCTTCACCCACCAAATATAAGGAAACATATTTCAGGAGGAAGCATTTGTTGTCCCTCCCCCATACTATTCCAAGTTAAGGATTTCCATATTTTTAGCTACTGAGATCCATCACTCCACACAACAGGTTTCCACTGCTGTCCTATGGAGGTGTACTTTCTGATTCTGGCTATAGAAATGCCAAAATGTATTTTGCTGATGTTACTGTAGTTACTAGAGACAGTATGGAACTCAGAGTAAGTGAGTTCTGCTCCCGAGCACATTTTATTTTAATTCTGCCAAAATACTGGAATACTGCCCAGCACTAGATACTACTACTACCAACAGAACTAATTCTATATGTATATAATGGCAAGATAATGTGCATTCATTCACAATGCAGAGGTTATTAATGCCCTTAAAGCGCCTGGTGAAAAGGGCAAATACTATTGGGTGGGATCTTTCCTCTTGCTTGGTTTGCTGTTTTAAGTGATACTAGTTTTGGTCACGTGATGAAGGCGGGGCTTAGGTAATAAAACAGAGTGCATGTGGGCGGAGCACCACCTTCTGCCATTAGGTCTAGTGGTGAGAGGAACTCCCGCCCACCCTGCCCTCTCGGTTTTCTGGTTTTCTCTTGGGTTTTTCTTTTTAAGTTGTCACAGCGGTGGAAGGTCCATGCCCCCTGGGAGAGGAAGATTAGGCCCCACATGCTCACTGTCGAGCAGCGGGGCAACATCTGGGTGAAGGTGATGGAGGAAGAGGCGCGGCATTGTGCTTGCTATGGAGATGGTTTATTGTTTATATTCTGTTATTTACGGTTTAAGTTGTAAATATTTAATAAACTCTGTGGGCAATCCCAGCTAACCAGAAGTATGTAGTTGGTATTTTTTTATTTTAAGGTAAGCATCACATCATTCAAGGTATGGTATAATATGTCCCAACAGTCTATGTACAAACAGAAATCAGACAATACAGCAAAACAACTAGAACGGTAGGAGTGAGGTACCTACTCGAGAGAGCGTACTCCTTACGAGAAATGAGGTTGCATATGGGGGGGGGGAAGCTTATATTGTACAATTATAAGTTGATTGTCTTTTATATACACAGCATAGTAATACCAGTCAGTACCTGTGTGCATTGAGTGTAGGTACTAGTGTTGAATAAAGTGATCAGGTTCTAAGATATAATGTAGTAGTAGGAGTTAGAATAGAATTCCTGCCTAAAAGATCTATTTATAGGGCACACTTAATACTATGGATAATGGGGATTAACGTGATTGACTGCGATAGCGCAATCCAGAGAACTAGGGCAGCTGAAGACATATCTTATTCAGGTTTATTGTAATGTTTGTCTGTAAAGACTGTCTGAGTCTGAATGAGAATTTGCACGATCCAAATATCTGATTATAACATGATGAGATACAGCCCTGATTTCCACATTGGTTTGGAAAATTTTGCTCCACTTTGCCCACGCATATATACTTTTGTAAGGCATTGCAGGATAGAAGAAGGGTATTATAATTTGATATGGATTTACAAGTGTATTGTCAGATTGTACACACCTGTAAGGGGGTAATTATAATAATAATACTTTATTCGGCACTGAAAACCACACCCACATATTGTTCTGTTTTGTACATTGTAGTAAGCTAAAATACATTTGACTGTGTGCATGAGACCTATAGATCACTTTCCTTCCCCTTTATAAAACATTCATTCACATCATCATTCCTATACTTACACTTGTATATTAAAAAAATATATACTGTATTTTAATTTAAAATATTTCCAAAAAATAATGTCTAAAATAATGGACCTGAAGATTATCCAGTGTTCGGATGATTGTACGATCTGCTTTTTTGTACCCAATATTTTTGCTATTATTTTACTACACGGATATTCACATATTTCTGGGGATCGTGTTTGTGCAGCTGTAACGGATTGAGAGCAATTGTTTATAATACTCATTTTTAACAACATAAAGTGCGCTCATAATGTCCCAGCATGTTTAATGCTCAGAAACCAGCATGAGGCAATGTCTGATTTTAGTACGCTCTCATCAGGATATGTGATAGTTCATTATATGAGCATACATGGTAAGACAATGGCAACATGCAGTACAGTAAATCTGCGGCCTGTTAATCTCATGGTGGAAACTTCCTGTAGAGAGCGTTGTAAAAAGAACACGGTGCTCCCGGAAAGGAGAAGACAACATCTACATCAGTATCGGGCACTGAGGAACTATTCAGCAGACCCCACTTATTGTGTTGTTTCTTTGTGTCAAAGATCATTTTCTTCAAGGCCAAGTTAACACCGCAAAGTATTAATGCTTTTAAAAATTACATTTCTTAGGTTATCCGGTTTCTAAGATTTATGGCCTATCCTTAAGATGTTAGATCAATGGCGGTTTGACACCCAGGACCCCCACAGACCACCAGTACCAAGGCAGGGCGGGAGAGCCACACAGCTCACTCGTTGTACAGAGCAAGGGTAGATTCTGCAGCACTAAAGTCTCCCTCTCTCACACTACCTCAGTACAGGTGACCTACAGGATCCCTGGTGGTGGGCCCCCACAGATCTAATATGGATGGCCTACCTTAAGAATACGCCATCAATCTTAGAAACCAAATAACCCCTTTACTAGTTTATTTTTGTCAAAAGAGAATCCCATCAATATTTGGTGTGACCGCCCTTTGCTTTCCATCAATTCTTCAAGGTACACTTGTAGACAGTTTTTGAAGGAATTCAGCAGGAAGGTTGTTCCTGCCATCTTGGAGAACTAAGCTCAGATCTTCTGTAGATGTAGGCTTGCTCCAATCCTTCTGTCTCTACATGTAATCCCAGACAGACTGGATGATGTTGAGTTCGGGCTCTGTGGCGGCCGTACCATCACTTCCAGGACTCCTCCTCCAAAGGGCGGTCACACCAAATATTGATGGAATTTACATATATCTTTTGCTGATTCACTTTATTTTGCTAAATGACAAAAATAAACTATTAACACTTCATGTAAGATTTCATGTAAAATGGTGGATGAAAAAGTTCTGCATGCCTTCCAGATAAACCACACAGACAGACGCCACATAATAAATGTGGCACATAATATGTAGGACAGGTTTTGGTGCAAATAAAGTCAGTATTATGGCAAAATAAGCCAGACTGTCAGTGAATGGGACATTTACATTTGGAGGCTCCAAACCTGTACATAGATAGTTGTGCTTCCAGCTGAGAAGTGGATCCCATTGTATCAAACCCCTTGAAATGACTGACAAAGCACTGTCTATGGTGTCCCATTGACTATAATGGAGTATTTCACTACCTTCATGGTATCCATAATTTTACTAGACGAAGGAGCACAGCGCGTGGCATTATTTTTTCTGACATTTTCAATGTTATTTGTGACATATGCTCCTATTGCAGCCTACAGTGTACATGTGAATGAAGCCTAAATATATAAATGACAGCAGCGCAATGTGTGTTACAAAGGATGAGTCTGGAGTGCAGGCGGTGTACAGCACATATACAATGTGTCCAGTTATTATCTGAGCTTGCAACTTCTGAATGTGAACAAGGATATCACTAACCAACAGCAAAAAATTTTGTGAAAATGGAATGAAAGGAATTGAAAAATATGGGCGCAGATTTACTAATCCTGTATAATAGCTAATAAATGTAATTTTATACCAGGTTTGTCTACGGAATTATTTAGCGGGCAGAAAATGAAGATGACTTCTGATGCCGATTCTACTTCATTTTGTGGCCCTTCAGCTCTCCAAAGCAGAGTATAGACTTTCCACTGCAGCTTTCACTTGATGATCAGCCCCATTCATCTGGGGCTGAGTACTGTAAAATTCACCCCCCCCCCTTCATACTACACCCCACCCTCCCCTGCGTGTATCCCAGGGTCTTAGTGCAAATTAAACTAGAATCGTTAAATTTTTCATTTACCTAAAAGAAGAAATCTCCTTAAATGTTCTGTACATTGTAGTGCACCTAGGAAGAAGCTCATACATGTCTTCTCATAGTACACAAGACCATAAGGACGCTTTAGCTCTATAGTATAGTACAGCTATGGCCAGACTGTATAAAAGCTACAACACCCATGAAGGTTTATGGATATCATATTGTAGGTATGCGAAACAAATATATTACTGAATAAGGGTGCATGCACACTGAGTAACGCCGGGCGTGTATGAGAGCCGTACACGCTGGCGTTACAGCAGACTGCCGAACACTTCCCATTCACTTCAATGGGAGCGCTCGTAACAGCGGCGTTTACGAGCGCTCCCATTGAAGTGAATGGGAAGTGTTCGGCAGCCCTGCTGTAACGCCGGCGTGTACGGCTCTCATACACGCCCGGCGTTACGTAGTGTGCATGCACCCTAACACTGCAGCAATACAAGCAAAATATTAGAATTCTTCTTTACGCTGGAAATTATTTGACTTTCCTTTAATATTGGTTATATAGAAGATGCATTTTTGTAGTAAATCTTCATGCCCCCTTTGCTTGTTCCCCTATGTTTTCAGTTGTGCATTGTTATGCAGACTTTATGTGAAAACCATCAACAAGCTGCTGTTGATGGATCTTTTTATGTGTTATGTGTTTGTAGTCAGCCGTTTAAGAGCATAATACTGTACTTCAATGAGCTGGCTATGGGTCTGAATGACACATTACACCTCCTTAGCCTCGCTCCTTAACACTTGTACTTAGCCAAGCATCAGCCGGTAGTGACATGTCAACCAGATTATGATTTCATGTAATCCTAATTTATTGATGTCCTCCATCAAGCCACAGGCTCTATCTACATAGTTTTTTTTCCTACTTAGGAGTATTTCAGCCTATAGTTTATTCTAGGGTCTCACTGTGGACACAGTTATTGCTGGGGGATAAGCGAAGCCTTACATTGTTCCCATTCTAGTCAATGGTTGCTTGCAGTGGCATAACTAAAGTCTTGTGTGCAATGTTTTGCCCCCTACCTCATACCTACAGCGATTCTTGATAGTGATGGTTACAGGTGCCAAGGAGTTTTAATCCACTTTAGTGTGGTTAGGGAAACCTGTGGGTCTTCTTGGTTTATGGGCCAGATGAAGGCTGCAATCTCAATACCGATTCCAGTGTTTATGGGGCCCCCTAAGGCTCCTGGGCCCTGATACAACTGCACTCTCTGCACCCCCTGAAGTTACGCCCCTGGTTGTTTGTGTAAGGCCAGGGCTACACTGTGACTTTTTTGCAGTGTGAATAATCCAAACTGCATCCAAATACCCTGGGGAAAATTTATTGTATTACAGTCTTAATAAATGGCCCAATACTCCTCCCCAGGTTTCTTCCATGACTCACTCACCACATAATAGGTTCACTGCTTTATTAAGCCATGTACCACAGGCTGCCATTTACTAATGTGCAGTTATGTTTATAGCATCCACGCTATGTCCAGATGTTCTGGACTTAAGTCATTTCGAGTTTATATTATGTGCTCAACTTCAGTACTAAATACATTTACCGTATATACTTGAGTATAAGCCGAATCTTTCAGCCCAGATTTTGTGCTGAAAAAGCCCCCCTCGGCTTATACTCGAGTCAGCAAAAAAAAAAAAAAAAAAAAAAAAAAAAAATTTTTAATTTTTTTTTTGGAGGGGGGGGGGGGGTCTATGACCAGCCACAATATTGATGTACAGAAACTCCTAAAAAATAGTGCAAAAGAAAAAAAAAAAAGATTAAAAAAAAAAAAAAGTTGTAAATCGCTCCTTTCTTTAGAATAGATACAAAAGTAGAAAATGACTGTGATACACATACACATTAGGTATCCCTGTGTCTGACAGTGCCCGGTCTACTGAATATAGGGGATCTGCAGTGCTCCTGCTCCATCGGAAAAGGGTTAATAGGAGCACTGCAGATCCCCTATATTCAGCCAGACTGAATTCCAAGTGCGGGAAAAAATCCAGTCCTCAAGCTCAGGGAAGGGGCAGATAGACAATCAAACCACCCCCTCCCCTTCCCCAGCACCTGCTGCAGCCAAAAACTCCGACCATTTAAATTTTTGAAATTTTCCAGTAGCTGCTGCATTTTCCCCCCTCGGCTTATACTTGAGTCAATAAGTTTTCCCAGTTTTTTGTGGTAAAATTAGGGGGGTCGGCTTATATTTGGGTTGGCTTATACTCGAGTATATACATACCTCCCAACCGTCCCAGTTTCCGCGGGACAGTCACGATTTGGGTGACATGTCCCGCGGTCCCGGTTGGAGGGAGGTATGTCCCGATTTCAACTCAGATCTGCGTCCAGAGGACGCAGATCTGAGTTGAACACATATGCGGCTGAAGCAAGGAGCTGACACAGGTCAGCTCCTCGCTTCGCCGCTGCCCGCCTCTCTCCCTGACACATGCGGCTGAAGCTGCTCGCGTGCTCGCTTCGCCGCTGCGTCTCTCTCTCGCTGACACATGTGGCTGAAGCGAGGAGCTGACCTGTGTCAGCTCCTCGCTTCACTGCTGCCGCCGGCTCCTGGCTTGTAGACGCGATGTACAAGCCAGGAGCCGGCGGCAGCGGCGAAGCGAGGAGCTGACACAGGTCAGCTCCTCGCTTCAGCCGCATGTGTCAGCGAGAGAGAGATGCAGCGGCGAAGCGAGCACGCGAGCAGCTTCAGCCGCATGTGTCAGGAAGAGAGGCGGGCAGCGGCGAAGCGAGGAGCTAACCTGTGTCAGCTCCTTCCTTCAGCCGCATGTGTCAGTGAGAGAGGCGGGCAGGGAGCGGAGGAGAAGGTAAGTTTAATGTGGAGGTGGAACGTGAATCTGGGGGCAGATGAAGGAGAGGACGGCATGACACTGGGGGCAGAGATGGAGAGGACGGCATGACACTGGGGGCAGATGAAGGAGAGGACGGCATGACACTGGGGGCAGAGATGGAGAGGACGGCATGACACTGAGGGCAGAGATGGCGAGGACATGAATCTGGGGGCAGAGATGTGGGACATGAATCTGGGGGCAGAGATGTGGGGACATGAATCTGGGGGCAGAGATGGAGGGACATGAATCTGGGGGCAGAGATGTGGGACATGAATCTGGGGGCAGAGATGTGGGGACATGAATCTGGGGGCAGAGATGTGGGGACATGAATCTGGGGGCAGAGATAGAGAGGACATGAATCTGAGGGCAGAGATGGGGGACATGAATCTGGGGGCAGAGATGGAATGGACATGAAACTGGGGGCAGAGATGGGGGACATGAATCTGGGGGCAGAGATGGGGGACATGAATCTGGGGGCAGAGATGGAGGGACATGAATCTGAGGGCAGAGATGTGGGACATGAATCTGGGGGCAGAGATGTGGGGACATGAATCTGGGGGCAGAGATGTGGGGACATGAATCTGGGGGCAGAGATGGAAGGGGGACATGAAACTGGGGGCAGAGATGGAAGGGGGACATGAAACTGGGGGCAGATGAAGGGTGTATATGAAACTGGGGGAGAGATAGAAGGGGGACATATAATTTACGGGTGACTGTAGGAGGATTATACTGTGTGCGGGCACATGAAAAATGAACAAGTGGGCGGAGTCAACACAAAAGCGGGCGGGGCTAAATTTGCCGCGGCGCGCGTAACGCGCCGCACATTTTGTCCCTCTTTCGGTTCTTCAAAAGTTGGGAGGTATGTATATATGGTATGTCTTTGTCATTCTTTGAGAAAACCTATTCGCTTGTTACACAATATGCTGTATGCCTTGAAATTTTGTTTAATAAAAAGATTAATAAAAAAAAAAAAAAGGCCCAAGTAGTGCAGGGAAATCAATCTATGCCAGGTAGAAATTTCCATTCTAACTCACACCAGAAAGCTCAAATAATGTGGCGGGAGTGTGGACTGGGGCTTGTATA
Organism: Leptodactylus fuscus; assembly: GCF_031893055.1. Lineage (NCBI taxonomy): Eukaryota > Metazoa > Chordata > Amphibia > Anura > Leptodactylidae > Leptodactylus > Leptodactylus fuscus. Next base: position 231,347,674 of record NC_134266.1, read on the forward strand.
TTTGGTGCAAGAAAGGGCCTTGCTACAAAAATGCACCTCAGTATCATCCCTCTTCACCAGAAAACTGGCAAGGAGGGAATGATGATTTCCCCCCACTGCATTGTATGAAACCTAAAAAGTCAAAATCAATTCACTTAATAGTTTAAATAAATAATTCATACTCACCTCTCTCATCCCTCTGGTTCCTGATCCACAGTCTTCTGTCATTCTCTGTATACAGATGCCAATGGTGACATCACATCAACAGGGTCATTATAGCCTATCAGTGATCTAACAGAGCAGGTGTTGGAACTTAGACAACCCGAACGATTACCAATACTTCACCAGTAATAGGCGCTTTATGGAATAATCTAAAAAGTTAAAAAACATAAGCAGCAAATGCTTGAGATAGAACTGCCTACTTTTTACTAGGACTGGTGGTCCTTTAATGTAACTAGGCTCTCTGACAAACCTGTTTTCAATTTTTAATCGATGGTACAAACCCGAAATAAGGGCTTAACTATGTTGGAGGTACCTTGGGCCTGCCATATAAAATGATTCTGGGGGCCCTAGTACCTAGAGGAGTGGCTATGGTGGTGCTGAGGTAGTAGTTTGTAAGGGGGCCCCAAAGGTACCACTGCCGCATAGTACTGTATATCACAATTACATATTTTACATTATGGCCAAGGAGCTTCAAATTATGTCCCTGTATTACCCTTCAAATTTGGGTGTCTTCTGCTGGACCGTTATTGTATTAGTTAGAGACTGTGACAGTCTGAAGTTTTAAGTCACTCCAATTCAGTGATCTAGAGACTGTGACAGTCCAATACCACTTATTCAGATGTCGCACAAAATCATTCCAAAAATGTGATTCAACCGCAGTGTGTGAATAAATCCTTAGTGGGAGCAGCAAACCCTGTAACGTGACAATGGTAGAGGTGAAGCTTTACTATATCAGTAATCTTACAGTAACTACCGGGCCATGTGATATTCTCCAACAATTATGTTATACAGAGGACCGGTGGATACAGAATACCAGATTTTATATATGCCAGTATCAGATGAATTACGGTACATGTGGTCTCTCATGTAGCTCTTTTGCTGCTCATACATCCGTCACATACAGCTTCTCTTTTTCCCAAATCTGAACATATCCTGCTCGCTATAAGTTGTGATATATACAGATGTTGTGAGGGTTCGCAGAGAACACACTCCAGAGCCTGCTTTGTATTCCAGCCCCATGAATCTTGCGGATGATTAATACCCACTTTGTGACCACGCCACCAGAGAAATTTACCTCCCCTGCCTTTCATTAGTCTCCCCCAGATCTCATTATAGCAGTGTGTTGCACACAACCAGGGCCCGCAGGTAGATGCTGAGATGGCCCTGCACATTACTCCAGTAGGGGTCCCCAGCACCTCAGGAATCTTTTAGACTCTGCAGCTGCTGGCTTCTGCCTCCCTCCCCCTCCATCCTCCCTCTGCTTTCATGTCTGTGCCTCTCTGTAATTCCTCTCTTTTGTCTTCTTGTTGCTTCAGATTTTTTTTTTAAATCTTTTATTCCAATCCAGTTCCCTTATTTTGCTTCTGTGTATACTTATTATACTGTCTACTTTCGTTACGGTTGACCTTATTCTTGCTTTTGCACAATTTTATCATTTTTTTTTGTACGTTATTACCTTATTTTCTTTGTCCTCTTCTCATATCTACAGTATATGGCGCCAACCTATTCCATAGATCTGTACAGTTGTCTTTTCTCTAGGTGGATATAGACGCATACGTAATGGGGCCAATTGTAACCGACTAACCTATCCATATTTCTATGGATCGATGTATCAGGGACGATGTGCGTGAGAACAATCTCATTACAGCGCTGCAGAATAGGTTGGCGCTATATACGTGAATAAAATGAATACGTTGGAACAAATACCGAAGGCGTTAATACCCTTTTCCATTTTACTAACGTATTCACTGTTTGGTACAGTTTCTGGCATGACCACCATACATTCCTGATTTATCTCTCTGCCTGCAAAGTTTCCTCCCCTCCCCCTCAAAAGCGTTAATGCGGGAAGCCGTAAAGCGGCAGAGGGATTCCATTAATTAAATCGGTGTTATAATTAACTTTCATTAAAGGGAAATCAATAACCAGAGAGGCTCAGGTGATGAGAACAAGCCAGATTTATGGCCGGGGATTGAAGAGGTGTTCAGGCACCTGGATGTTTTAACCCTTAGAGTGCTAGAGAGCGAAGACCGCGCAGGGAAGCCAGTCGTTTGAGTGAGTGAATGAGTCTGGGGTAATTTATTAACCCATAAGTCACTGAGGAAGAATTATGGGCTCTTTCTATAGAAGTTTCCTTCTCTCCTTGGTTCATTAACCTGATCTGCCTGTAGCATCTTGGTTGGTAGGGAGAGCTGCCAAGCATAGCCCAGATAACAGCTTGACATCAGGAAAGTGCTGCATAAAATTCCCTGTTAATATAATAGATGTTCCATGGAAAAAAAAACAGCCGACTTTCTGCATGTGATACCGTACACGGGTTTAGCATTTCAGGGCATTAAAACAATACGCTCAATGTTATTCCATGAATTCCACCCTCGATTTTAACTCTTTCCATAAAAGCCACATTGCTTTCCTCCGAGCCTGTATGTAATTTCTTAATTTCCTATCTGAAGGAAATGCCAGAGGAGTCTGTAAAATATGGATCCCCATTGGAACAGTGACATTAGGCAGATGGTAGCAGTTCTTTTCAGGTAATAGCATCTTGTGATCTCCACTAGCATCCTCCATAGTTACACACGCCTGTGGCACCCAATAATTCTTTGCATCTTTGTATAAGAGGTGACAGATTAGGAAGAAATATTTAATTGATTTGTCTATAAATGGATTGTGTAGCCGACGCAAGGTCCCAGGCTAGAAATATGAGGCTGGACGCGAATAAAGTAAATTTATACGGCAATATAATGGCACCAGCAAACCGTGAATCACAGCGAGGCAAAGGGCGAGGGGGGAGACAGGGTGAATATAAAGGGAAACCTTACACTGAGGCAAAATAAGCAAATATTCCGCAGGCTTGGAAGTACTGTAAGACTGAGATATAGCATGTTTATGTGCTGTCATGACGGGGCATTTTCAGTCTGCAATTCATTCCTTCCTTATATCTCGTAGGTTTATATTTTCTAGCCAAACCATATAATGTATTGTGTCTGTGTGTCTGTCTATCCATCGCTCTCAGGCTCTCGCACTCCCTCTTTACACCTGATGAATGATGCGCTGACAGTGGACAGTCTTTCTTGCTCTTCTTTCAGACTCTCTGAAGAATAGACTCTGATGTATGGCAGCCATCTCTGCTTTTTGCTCTTGAGGATGATCGCAGCCTGGGGAACATGGTGCCCTTAACTCTATGCCGCCTGTGAAATATCTATCACAATGCAAATAAGAGGCTGTGAGGAAGCAGAATGTTCTAGACACAATAAACTAAGGCTATGCATGGGGGACATAGTGGTATGGTGTGAACGACAATGGTTTAGCCAACATCATGGCATCAGATATGTAATAGGACCATCTGTAACATGTTGTCCTCCAAGTTCACTTGACTATTTCTATATCTCCATTTTATTTCGCGACCACTCCAAGTGGAGACCATTATACTCCATTTTTAGGATCAATAGGGATCGCAACATTTATATCCCCATCGATCACTTTCATGGCGAGTATAACTACTGTAAATTCACCTAAATGTTTATTTATTCCCTCACCTAATACAAAAGTTACACACACAAATAATGGTATAAAATAACAAATGTAACACATTACTTTCCTGTTATAATCCCTACCAGATTGGTTTATGGGGGTTCTTGGTGTCAAAAAAACGTCAATCCTAGAGATAGGTCAATAATATTTTAGTGTTTGAAAACCCCTTTGTAACTACTTCATTATTTCTAATGTAGCTTTTATATGATCACTGTACCAGCCCATACAGCACCAACATCACCATGTACAGTAGATTGTTTGTGCAGTACATAGTGATGGCGGTGCTGTATGAAATGGTTTATTAGATTTCCATATAGCACTGTTTTTAGGGTAGCCTACTGTAGGCGTTGGTGGACACACATGCTCAGTTACTCCCCCAACAGCCCTTTTCACTGCAGAGAAGCCAATAGAAGTAGCTTTCTGCATTACTTGTCAGGGAAGGAGCAGAAACTCTCCAGTATAAGCCTCATTCAGATGGAAATATTCTGATTGGTATTTTGCATCAGTATATGTAAGCCAAAACTAGAAGTGTGAACTAAAGTTGAAAAAGATTTATGCTTTTCTAGTTATAGGTTCCTCTCCACTTCTGCCTTACAAAAACTGATGCAAAATACTACCATATGCTTTAGGCCATTGCTGAGAAGACTCCTTCTGCAGGGGATATATAGGAGTGGCTGTATTGTTAGTTGCCAGAGGGAGGAGGACACTAATTTTGTCCCAAGACCCCTCTCTTTCCAACAGCAACACAGCTTAGCAGCAGCACAAAGGGGAGCACATACAGTAGAAGTAAAAAAAACATATGAAGGCTAAGGCCCCACATTGCAGAAACGCAGCTTTTTTTTGTTGTTGCAGATTTTGCTGCGTTTTTTTGAGCCAGAGCCAGGAGTAGATTGAGCAGAAGGGCGAAGTATAAGAACTTCCTAGATATTTCCCATTCCTTTTGTAGTCATTCTTGGCTTTGGCCCATAAAACCACAGCAAAATCTACAACAAAAAAAAAAACTGCGTTTCCGCAATGTGGGGCCTTAGCCGAAAACTTTATTTTGTCTGCTATGAATACTGCAAAAATAGCGACTAACAAGATTTATTGACATTTGGTGTCAAAATGATCATTGGGATGAAATGTTTCATCTGCCCCACAGTAAGGAATGGATCATTCTTGGAGTAGATCTTAGCATTAGGGTAAGTTCACACTGTGTTTTTTGGTCAGGATTTTAAGGCCGTATCCGCCTCAAAATCCTGACCAAAAAGACAGCTCCCATTGAAATCAATGGGAGACCGGGCAGTTCTTTTTTCCGGGATCCGTTTGTTCCGGCTCCTGGAAAAAGAAGCGACATGCTCATTCTTTGAGGCGGATTCGCCTCGCGACATCCGCCTGAAGACACTCCCTCCTCCTGACTAGGCCCATTAATTTGGGCCTAATCTGGAGCGGAGTGCGGGACTGGATGCACTGGCATCCAGTCGCAGTTACCCGTATTTTGGTCCGGAAGGCGGCCTGCGGACCAAAAACCCCTCGTGTGAACTTATCCTTAGAGCCAGGACTATAGAATTGGTCTGTACTTCGGCACCCTGACATGTTCTGGTCGGATGTTTCTTTTGTTGTGGTCGATTGGTTTGGATTCTACCATACTTTGATAATTTAGATTCATTTTGTCTGCATATAGCCCTACTACTATAAAAACAAAATCCCTTGTCTTATAGCTAAAAACCGGAATCACAATTATTGTGAAGTCTCTTCAGGACTTTGTGTCTGGTTAAAAAAAAAGGTTTCACAGAAGACGCTCACGGGAGGTCACTTTGCAGACCCATTCAAGCGAATGGGTTTGAAAACTGACTGCCGGGTTTCCGTCTCGAGTCCAGTTTCTCTCGGCAGAAGACGGAAACCCAAAAGCGGAGACCAGGCGCAGGTGTGAACCTGCCCTTAGTAGTTCCAAATCAGCTGCAGTCTATAGGACAGGCACAGTAGACAAAAAATACATGTAACCATTTTCCCCAAATATTGCTACCCCATTTTATTGAACTTTACTAAAAAATGGAGTACCACTTTAAGATAATAAATTCAGCACGACAGACCTACCATAGTCTATACAAATTACTTTTCAGGGAAATGTGAAAAAAAAATAAAAAATTGCAGGAACGCCATTTTCGGTGAGTTATGCTGTATACATGTGCAGGTGCTTACTTCCTGCAGATTACATCTACCTACTTGGTTATTGGATCCAAGCCCTGAAGCCTTTGTAGAGACATGAGCCGCTGTGTCTGCTGCTGAACATAAACTAGATTTCTGCTTTACAGCTGAATTGGTATTTGTTATAGAGATTGGTACATCAAAAGTCAACACAGCGCTGGTTAACATTTGCTCGAATCAGCAGAACGGCAGCCTGTAGCGCCCACATTTCTCTGGTTCTAAAAACTTTCAGCACATCTGCTTGCAACCTGGTTCCTGTAATGCATCTCACATGCAAAGCTATGGGGCAAAGGGGTTAATTTCCTTGAAGACTTTAAAGAATTATGAAAGCCCATCGGTGATAAAAATTGATTTTACGGTTCTGTGGCCAGAATGGCAGCGACGTAGAGGAGGGGCTTGTACAAACCCTTCGTCAGAAAAACAAAGCCTGGCTGCCTCAGCTGTATGCCCCAGTGGCTGTGTGTAGATGTGAGCACGGCCCGCATACTCCATCATTCTCAATTACATTTGCTGGGGGAATGGGACACTTGGGTACGTAGTGAGCTCTTTACCAAGGTCTATTTTGCTTCCATTGTGAGGATTTTAGATGCTGCATCATGCACATGGTGATACGGTTTTTCTAAAATATGGATAAACAACATTATATTTCTACAACAGGAGAAGATGAGACATATCATGGTTTAAGAATACGTTTGTGGAAAACCAATGACCTTGGGAATGTATAATGGTGGCCAAGCAAGTCTTTATTTTCCATAAACGCTCTATACATCTATCATACCTAGACATTTTGTCACATAGGTCTGAATAGGCAACCATGTAATTGTTTCGGAACTACAACCCCAAACATTTACCAACCAACAGGTATTGGTGGTGCTGACACTACATTGGCAATCTCAATGGATGGTGCATCACTGCTAATACAGAACCTATATTCTGAGCAATACATATCGCTGTATGTATAGAGTATCTTTTATATTAGCCAAACAGTTTCTGAATTAAAATAACAAAATCGATATAAAATCAATGAATCCCATGGTGTACAGGCAAGGAGCTCCATTGCAACGATGATCTGGGCTATACTAACATTGTCCGTCTGTTCCATTTCCATTTTTCATTTTTGAAAGACCAAGTGTTATCCATTTTGCATCCATTTTTAACAATCCATTAAAAAAAACAACATGAATTTCATCAGTCTTTTTTTCCCACCCTAGGTTCATTTTAAGGGGCCGTTCACACGGAGTAAACGCGAGCTGATTATGGCAAAATACACGTATAAAAAATGGCATTGAAGTCAATGGGAGTCTGATTTTTACATGTGTATTTTTTAAACGTGTATTTTGCCATAATCAGCTCGCATTTACTCTGTGTGAACGGCCCCAATGTAAGTAAATGTCAATCAATTTTTAGGCAAAAACAGACTAGAGATGAGCGAACACTAAAATGTTCGAGGTTCGAAATCCGATTCGAACAGCTGCACACTGTTTGACTGTTCGAACGGGTTTCGAACCCCATTATAGTCTATGGGGGGAAATGCTCGTTTCAGGGGTACGCAACATTAAATCAAATTCTACTTACCAAGTCCATGAGTGAGGGTCGGGCTGGATTCTTCTCCCTGCGCAGCGTCCCCACGTCCTCTTCCGGCCTTGAATTCACTCTGCTAGGCATCGGGCCTAGGCAGAGCTGACTGCGCATGCGTGGGCTAGTAGTGTTCGATCGAGTACGAGTATTTCGAATACCGTAGTATTCGATCGAATACCTACTCGATCGAATACTACTCGCTCATCTCTAAAACAGAACCATCAGTTTCTATTGGGTTCATGTGATTGTCAAAATATAATACAGAACATCACTGAATATATACTCATTCACACTCATTGTGTTAAAAAATGTCACCTGGCTGTTTATCACAGTCATGTGAATAGACCCTTTAGTCCTTTTTCAGGTGTTGTTAGATATCACTACGCTCCTTACCCTGTATGACAAACCATCCTGCCGCCTCCATCCCTTTACAGTAAACTTTTATGCACCGTTCACTACCTGATATGCTAAGTGGGCGTTCACACTACCATTGTTAATGTCCGTTGCCATCTTCCATCATAGGACGACAGCAACGGACATTAAACTGTTGCAGAGAACAGTCATAGACTGATTCTCTGTCCGTTCCCATTGACACTAATGTAACAACATGACTGCAGCTATCTTCTGTCATGTTGGTTTACCTTTGTAATGGAAGATAAAGTCGTGCATGGCACTAACCAATAAGTGATATAAAGATAGATATAAGTATGAAAATGGGTATCAAATTTATCATCCAGGCTGCATTAGTAAATTTGCCCCCATGTGTGTTGAAGCGGTATTCCCAGTTGCTGGTCCCCCCACAGATATCTCCGGTATATCTAATCGATATGCCACAGTGTTTAGTGAAATGATATTACATACATACAACCAACACAATGAACTGAGAGATTACAGCAGGACATGACAACTATCTGCAGGGCTAACAACATCAATATAGAGCATGAATTAGTACCAGCATTGACAGTGGGAGATCTGCCATGCTATCTGATACTTGGCATGTGCGGCAGAGCGGTCTGGAACAGCTCAGGATATTATACATATGTATAGAGACAGCTGGAACTAGTAAACAGAGATGTCTGGCAGAATCACCAAAGACAACACACGTACACAGTAATACCATGTATGAGGGCTCGTGGTTTGCCTGTATATATATTAGGGACCTGTTGGTACCCTATTTGCTGCTGTACGGGACTCCACACAACACCATGTTCTCCCCTAAAAGCTTCTAAAAGAGAAAACTTAAAGGGATCCTATCCTAACATGTTGGAATAGCCATAAGAAAGGCTATTCCGTCTCCTACCTTTAGATGTCTTCTCCGCACCGCTGTTCCGTAGCAAGAACGTTTTTTGCCGGTATGCAAATGAGTTCTCTTGCAGAACTGGGGGCGGGCTCCAGCGTTCAAACAGCACTGGGGGCATCCCCAATGCCGCGAGAGAAATTTCCAGCGCCGCCTCAGTCTTCTTCAGGAACGTCATCTTCATGAGTCTTCTTCCGGCGCAGGCTTTGAAACTTGTAGGCCTCGGGCAGAGCCTACTGCGCATGCCCACAGGCCACAAGAAAATGGCCGCTTACTTACTGTGTAAGCAGCCAATTTTCTTGTGGCCGCAGGCATGCACAGTAGGCTCTGCCCGAGGCCTACAAGTTTCAAAGCCTGCGCCAGAAGGCGTCGCGGAGAAGACATCTAAAGGTGGAAGATGTATAGCCTTTCTTAAGGCTATTCCGATGTGTTAGAGACAAAAAAAAAAATTCTCAATGATAGGATCCCTTTAAAGTTATGAACTTATTCCCTATTGATAGGATAGGGGATAACTTAATGATCTGTGGTGGCCAACTTCTGGGACCCCCCCACTGATCTCAAGAAGAAGGGGTCTGCAGTTCTCCCATTCGGATAGAGTGACAGACTGAGCATGCACACAGGCACTTCATTCATTCTCTATAGGGGTTAAAGGGATAGCTGAACACTGTTCTCCTCTACCTCCAGTGCTCCCATAGTCAATAGATTTAGGCTACTTTCACAAGACCGAGGTACAAAACATGTATTTTTAAATGCCGTCTTGCCCCCGAATGGCACCCCACCCGTTTTCATGAATCCCTTATACATTTGAGTGTATTGAGGGATCTGTGAAAACATGACTTATATTTTGACAGTCCATTATAACAGACTATCGAAGTCATAGTCATGTGAATAGCCCTCATTCACCTGAATTGAATTTAATGCTGCCATGTGACTTCTATTAAAAAAAAAACAAAAAAAAAAACACCACAAATATTTATCGCTGAATAGGTGACAAACATGTGATCAGTGGGGGTCCTAGTTGTCAAAACAATCACTGGGATAGGAGCTCTGAGTTCCCCCATTGCGCAGGCATCATGGAGAAATAGTCATATATGTCCCTTGTTGAACCAAAGCCAGGAGTGGATTACGCCTAAGATAGAAGTATAAGAACTTCCTATATATTTCCCATTCCTTTTGTAGCCATTCTTGACTTTGGCTCAAAAAAATGTAACAAAATCTGCAACTAAAAAATCTGCGTTTCCACAATGTGGGGCCTTAGCCTATGGCTAAAGCTACATGGTGCAGAAACGCAGCTTTTTTTGTTGCAGATTTTATTACATTTTTTGAGCCAAAGCCAAGAATAGCTACAAAAAGAATGGGAAATATATAGGAAGTTCTTATACTTCTACCTTCTGCTCAATCCAATCCAGGCTTTGGCTCAAAAAATGCAACAAAATCTTAGCCTTAGCCTAAATAGGTGCAACAGTCCAAATATATGACCACAATTCCTTTCAAGTGCCTCCACAATGGGGTGCTTAGGACCCATTCTAGCTATTGCTGGAGGTCTCAGCATTCGTACCTCCACAGCTCATACGTTCATAGATTTAGGGTGCTGCCCTGTTGTCCCGATGGTAGGAGGTATATCCTTTTGTCCTTGTGTTATACTATGTGGGGCACAATAAAACTGCGTATGATTGGACGTGGGTCAAAGAGGCATTGGTTGCGTTAGAGACGCGGAATATCATACTTAAATTTGCCGGGTTTTTTTTTGTCCTGTTTGGGGGATAAACCCTTAAGTTAAAAACTAAAAAAAAAAATGTCTATATATGACAAGATTGGGCTATTTCTGGAAGAAAGTTGCCATGTTGTTTTTACGTCGTTCAACCCTTTGGACCTTTGTTAGATCTTTTACATGTGTTACGGTGACACCACATTTGTGACAATAATTTTGTTGCCAGCTGTCACACTGTGCCAATGTTTTCCTAGTCTAAACTCTTTAAAGTGTTCAATCCTATGTTGACCAAGTATCAGCTTGTGACAGGACAACCAATCTCTACCAACTGATATATTCCATGTACAGACCGGTACTGATAAGGTGGTGCAGAGCAGCAGCCATTTTGTCAGATCGTGGCTATGAATCCATCCGTTTTAATTTATGAGACTTTGCTATGGAGTGCACTTCACTGCAGGAGCATCTGTCAGCCAATTCATTGCATTAATTATTAATTGTTCATCCTGCAGAGCTGTAATATTAGGAATTAAACACTTTGCAATGGTAATTGCTATAAAAAAGCAAAGTGTTAAGTGCAAAGGAGGAATTAGAGAGTATTTATAACACAGATCCGTACGCCATGTGTAAAGATAATGCAATTTGCTCTGTAATGAGGATTAAGAAGCCAGAAAAAAATGACATTTGTGCCGCTGACATGTACATAAAAGTGGTTAATATGCTTTTAGATGAGATACAAAAGAGTACGGCTACAGCCTGCTAGATATAAAAGGGAAAAAATGGAAAAAGGTTGAAATCCATGTTTCATTTTATATCACTTAAAGGAGAACAGCAGACTGGTATGTAGGGTATCTGTGTCTGTACACTATGGAAATGATCATGTGTGGGGCCCAGAGATCAGAGGGGCCTTGCAGAAGTGGGTTGTGGCCGCTATGTTACTTACCCATCCCTGCTCCTGTCCAGGCTCACTATGCTTCATCCTTCAGACATTGGCCAGCGGCATTGACCAGGAGCAGTGATGGGTGAATGAATATTGGCATTACTTGTTGGAATAATCCAACAGGTAAAGGCCTAATATAAAATCAATAAAAGGGGGGCAATATACTGTGTGTGGGGGCCAGTTAAAGGCGCAATATACTGTGTGGGTGCCTGTTAAGTGGTAAATATACTGCACGGTGGTCGGTAAAGAGGGCAACATACTGTGGGGGCCAGTGAAGGGGGCGTTATACTGACATGTCCGCCTCTGATGATCAGTATATTATATTACAAACATACAGTGTGTATATTTAAAATACATATCTACAAGAAATACTGTTTGTTTCTACAGCTCTGATGCAGATCTATAGGTTTCCATGGCTATAGACTATGAATAAACATGGTGGCCCACATTTAAAGACGACCTTTCACCATATCTGGGCACATGCAGTGTTATATACTGCCAGAAAGCTGACAGTGCGCTGAATTCAGCGCACTGTCGGCTTTCCCAATCCGTGCCCGGTGTAAAGCGCTATCGGTCCCAGTACCGTAGCGCTTTACAGTCAGAAGGGCGTTTCTGACCATTAGCTAGAGACGTCCTTCTGCCTCGCGGCGCCAATCACGCTGTACTGTGGAGCCGGGAGGAACTCCCCCTCCCTCTCCTGCTAATGCTCGTCTATGGACAAGCTGTGTGAGCAGAGGGAGGGGGCGTTCCTCCCGGCTCCACAGCACAGCGCGATTGGCGCCGCGAGGCAGAAGGACGTCTCTAGCTAATGGTCAGAAACGCCCTTCTGACCATAGAAGAGCTACGGTACCGGGCCGTAAGCTCTTCACACCGGGCACAGATCGGGAAAGCCGACAGTGCGCTGAATTCAGCGCACTGTCAGCTTTCTGGCAGTATATAGAACTGCCTGTGCCCGGATATGGTGAAAGGTCCTCTTTAAGGCAGGTGCGCTTTGAAATTGGCCAAAAAGACGCTTCAACTTTGCCTATTTTTGGTACACTACAGGGCATCGCAGCCTCTGTGCCCCGCTCCACACTTTTTTTTAGACAGTGGGTGGGAATCTACACGGGCCGGGCAGGGGACACCACAGATCTGCAATCTGTGAGTAATTCTAGCGAGTTGTGTGTCTGGCAGGGAATGAATTTAGGGTGCATTCACACTACGTTTCCTGAAGCTTATTCTGTACGTAAAACACGTTCAGAATAAGCGGCGTATAAAGCAGCTCCATTCATTTCTATGGGAGCCGGCATACGAGCGCTCCCCATAGAAATGAATGGGCTGCTTCTTTCACTGCGAGCAGTCCCATTGAAGTGAATGGGATGTGCCGGCGTGTACGGCTCGGCATGAGCAGAGCTTTCCGTATACGCCGGCACTTCCCATTCACTTCAATGGGACTGCTCGCAGTGAAAGAAGCAGCCCATTCATTTCTATGGAGAGCGCTCGTATGCCGGCTCCCATAGAAATGAATGGAGCTGCTTTATAAGCCGCTGATTCTGAATGTGTTTTATGTTCAGAATAAGCTTCAGGAAACGTAGTGTGAATGCACCCTAAGGGTGAATTCACACTGAGTAAACGCTAGCTTATTCTGAACGTAAAACACGTTCAGAATAAGCGGCGTCTAAAGCAGCTCCATTCATTTCTATGGGAGCGGGGATACGAGCGCTCCCCATAGAAATGAATGGGCTGCTTCTTTCACTCCGTGCAGTCCCATTGAAGTGAATGGGGAGTGCCGGCGTATACGGCAAGCTCTGCTCATGCCGGAGCGTACACGCCGGCACTCCCCATTCACTTCAATGGGACTGCACGGAGTGAAAGAAGCAGCCCATTCATTTCTATGGGGAGCGCTCGTATCCCCGCTCCCATAGAAATGAATGGAGCTGCTTTAGACGCTGCTTATTCTGAACGTGTTTTACGTTCAGAATAAGCTAGCGTTTACTCAGTGTGAATGTACCCTAAGGCTGCGTTCACATGGTGTTTTCGGTTAAGAATTTGGTCAGGAAACTGACTCAAATTCCTCTTCCAAAAACGCCTCACCATACAGTCCTATGGTGAGCTGTTTGTTGGAGGAGGAATTTGAGTCAGTTTCCTGACCAAAAGCCTAAAGCTGGCCATTCACCTTCAATAGTTGTTGGTCAAAGAAAAGTATCTTGCCAGATACTAATCCTAACTACTCCAAACATGTACATGTATCTCAAAGAAGAGATGGACCGAAGCCACTGCCAGTGACTTTCTGCTCATTTTGGAATTCAATATGTTGGATCTTTCTTTCCTCCAACACAATTTGTACACATACACATAAGATAGTTGGAATTCAGCAAGTTAGAAAGTAGAAGACAATTGTAAAATAGTTTATTTGCAAGATCTGACTACACTAGGTTAAATTGTAGTCTGTTAACATGGAAACATATAGATCTAACTAGGCGCTGTAGACAAAAAGCAAATATATTTGATCAAGACTATTAGCTAAGTTTCTTACTTTTATAATTTAGATACATTGGAACCAAACAAAAATTGGTTGGAAAGGTGTGCATGACCTCCAACCCCCGTGTACTGGTATAGAAGAATGTACAATATTTATTATGGACAAGGATTCTCTCCCTAAAAAACATTATAACAGCAATGTGTGAATGATCCTGACTCCTTGAATGATTCTGACTCATCAGCATCAATCTGCTACTTCCAGGGGTCTATCTTATTGACCTTTAGAAGAGTAATCACTTTGAAGAGCCGAAAACAGGCACCAGAATTTCTTATATAGAAAACTAAGAGACAATTATTTTATTTTTACTGTCACCAACCCATGCGAATACATATAGCATAATGTGTGAAAGAGACAAAGGGATAGGCTTGAGTTACATATAATATACAGAATTGGACATTACAAAGGGTGTGAACATTAAATGGCCACCAATGTAACACCTACTGACCCCAGAGTACTTTAGAGAGGGCCGAGAAGAAATCACCTGTGGTTAAAGATCACATTTTACACAGCCTGAGCCCTGGGGAGTACAGTAAAAGACATGCCATAGTAAATATCCACATGGTGCTGCCCTCCTGGTATACTCATGTGCTCATCTACAAATTCTGTGGGAAAATGAGCGCTTTGTGTTTTGCTTGCCTGGCATGCATGCGAAAAAGAGCAGCGGAGACACAATGTGGGATTGCCTACTTTCCCTGTTAAAACAGGTGTGAAGAATAAATATAACTTCAAACAGGCATGGCAGGAAACAGGTCAACAAGGGAAAGGCTCTTGGGCACTGTGGATATCAAGCTGTTTGCAGACTTGTTGACACCGTAATTGGCTTCAATTATCATTGACAAATTGTGCAGTAAATGGTTTGACAAATGTCTTAGATCTAGGCGGGGGCATGAGGCCAAAGACTAAGTACCTTTAGCACTCTCAAAATGTGTCAAAATTGACATCATTGAGTGCATAAGTATGTGCTTATAAAATGTCCTGAAAGCACAGAATACAAAATGAGATAGTACATGGTAATACTGAGCTCCATTCATAGAGGTCAATGCTTAGTAGATGGATAATAACAGTAAGGCAATGAAAACAGCCTGCCGATGTCCCTCGTGTCAGCTAACAACATATATAATAATAGAAATGGAAAGTGGAGAAGATAAGATGACCAAAGTCAATTATAATGTACGGTGCTTATAAAGATGTCTCAGTCCAGATGCTGGAACGGACGCTTTTGTGGAGTTTACATACCATAACCCAGAATGCTATGGTCTAGGACTATTATTTACTTACCGTCTGACATATACTATATGTTCAATACCTTCATTGCTGCTCTTTTTAGTATATTTTACACTTTGCATATCTAATGAGATAAGAGGAGGGATATATCAGTGTAGCTAGACCAGTTTTCTAGTGCATGAGTGTTAATGTGGCACATATTTGGTGAACAGCCGTCCCTTGCGCCAAAGATGTGACATATCCCCCCATTCTGCTTCTTGCTCTCCTCTTTCATCGAATGTAGGTGGTGCAGGTTGGACCGGGTTGAGAACATCTTGGGCTAACATATTTATTATGACTCTTGCCTATTGTATAACAACTCATAGATTTATATTCTGGTGCCTGATTTAATAGATTGATAACTCAGACAAAGCCTTTACAAAGACTGGCATAAAAAACGCTAGTCTTAATAGTTTCCCATCATTGAGTCAATAAAATCCAAATAGTAGTGTATAACCCACTATATGACTACTCATATTTAATAAAACAATTTGGTGGCACATGCTATAATATATTCCTGGCTGTAAGATGGCCACAGAACTATATAGGTAAGTAATTCCATCTTGAATGTACTGCAGCTGAAGGCCTAACATGACTTGTCCTAAGTATTTATGAAGAGTTACAAGAGTACATTATTGAGCTATATTTTATCCAAATGCTAGGGATACACTTTTAAATAGGTTGTCAAAAAATTGTACCAACCCATGAGGAAGCCAGGAGAAGTTTAACCGTATCACGCGCGTATCACATTGAAAGCAATAAAAAAAAAGCCTCCCAATGTGTAGCGTGCGTAAGACTGAACCCATTGAAGTCAACTGTTCTCTGAAATTACTGAGCAAAAAATTGTATTGAGCTGCTTGGAAATTTTTTTTAAATATCACTCAGCATGTCAAGGAATTCATGAAAATCACTTGTTAAGGTGCCCATGAACAATGTGGACAGATGGTGATAATTGGTCACATAGCCGATAACCAGGCTGAAATTGCTATGGTCGTGTGATGTAGCTTTCAAGATAAGAAGCTGACTCATATATGGGCACCCTTTTAAATCCGGGTAATCAGCATTGAACTGCGCAAAAGCATATATTTTATATATACAAATATATATGTTATTGTGCAGGGAGCCAGCTCTTACAACAGCCAGACATTCCAGTGAGAAGGCAGGGATGGTTTATGCTCACACAGAGGAATTTGGTACTGAACTTGAGGCGGATTCCACTTCAAAATCAGCTTTGAATTCTGTCTGAAATCAGCCTCCATTCATTTCTATGGGAGTCAGATGCTGATTTTTTTTTTTCTCTAGCTAAAATTTCCTGTAGCTGATTTTTTCAGCTAGCAACAAAATAAGGGTCATGCTCGATCATCAAGCAGATTATGTCCAATAGCTATCCTTGTAGGAAATGGGAGGCAGAGAATACCGCTTGGCAGGTGCAAAATTTGACGCAGAATTTTAACAAGCAGAAAAATCAGTTTCAAATTCCTGAGGTTGAATTTTCAGCTAGGAAAACCTCAGCCGTGTAAACAACCACTGTCCCCATCTCTGTATACAGATCACTCAGTAAATTTGGTATGTGTAAGAGGCTTCTTAAAATCCTATCCACTTTGTTGAGACTGTTGCAGCCAATGCTGTGGCCATGTCAACACTTCATTGCTAGAGAAGGTAGTAGAAATCGAGGAGGGGCCAGGCAGTGTAAGGGTGCGTTCACACGATGTAAAGTGGAGCGTGATCTGGCACGTATATGGCGTGTCAGAGTTTGAGCGCGCAAAATAACGCGGCGTATACGCTCGTAACTCCTATTGAAATCAATGGGATCTTTTTGAGCGCTCAAACTCTGACACGCCGTATACATATATCATGCTCCACTTTACATCGTGTGAACGCACCCTAAGAAATGAAAATGGTAGGAGAATGGTTAAGTGAATATGACTTTTTAGTATTATTAGCAGAAGCAATCCTGTCAGCAGATGTTCCTACAATAGGGCTTACTAGTAAAAGGAACAATATTAGTTTTGTCCCATAACAGTTACAGTCATAAAAAAAAAACAAGTACGCCTTGTTCAATTCTTCGGTTCTATGTATGTACCTATATAAAAACAGAAGTTTTGGCAGTTTACTGGTCTGCAGCATTTCCAAGGAGAAAAGACATTAGCATTGATCTTAGAGTTGCTGCTCACCAATTATGGAAGGGTAAAGCTGGTTCACACAGGGTTTTTGGTACGGATTTTCACGTGGAATCCACGACAGAATCTGGCTCAAAAAACTACCTCCCATTGAAATTCAATGGGTTCCTTTTTCCATGAGCGGTTTGTTCCCATTTACAGAAAAAAAGAAGTGACACACCCTTTCTTCAGGCGGATTCCGCGGCTGATTCAGCCGTGGATGTCCGCGGCGCGACACTCCCTCCCGACTAGGCCCGATCATTTGGGCCTTATCCAGAGAGGAATGCTGCGACTGGATGCCGGGTGCACTGTATGCATTGCTCCGGCATCTAGTTGCGGCTACCCGTTTTTTGGACCGGATTCTGAAGTGGCCTCCGCGTCAAAATCCAGTTCAAAAAAACGCTGTGCGAACCAGGCGTTATAATGCCATTTGAAGTCTACCATTATTCAGTGAGAAAGACTATTCAGAAGTGGAAAACATTCAAGCTGACAATGTGGGGTGATGATTTGGGCTTGTTCTGCAGCCACAGGACCTAGGTATTTTGTAGTCATTCAGTCGACTATCAACTTCTCCCTATACCAAAGTACTGTATATACTTGAGTATAAGCCGACCCGGATATAAGCCGAGGCCCCTAATTTTACCACAAAAAAACTGGGAGAACTTATTGACTCGAGTATAAGCCGAGGGGGGGAAATGCAGCAGCTACTGGAAAATTTCAAAAATTAAAATGGTCGGAGTTTTTGGGTGCAGTAGTTGCTGAGTGCTGGGGAAGGGGAGGGGGTGTTTTGGTTGTCTGTCTGCCCCTTCCCTGAGCTTGAGGACTGTTTTTTTCCCCCACTTGGAATTCAGCCTGGCTGAATATAGGGGATCTGCAGTGCTCCTATTAACCCCTTCCCGACGGAACAGGAGCACTGCAGATCCCCTATATTCAGTAGACCGGGCTCTGTCAGACACAGGATACCTAATGTGTTTGTGTTTCACAGAAATTTTCTACTTTTATATGTATTCTAGGGAAAGGAGGGATTTAGAATTTTTACTTTATTTTTTTATTAGATATTTTTTAAAGTTTCTTCTTTTTTTTCCCCACTATTTTATGGGAGATTGTATACATTACTATTGCGGCTGGTCATAGACCCCCCCCCAAAAAAAATAAAAAAAATAAAAAAAAAAATATATGTTTTTTTTTTGCTTGACTCGAGTATAAGCCGAGGGGGGCTTTTTCAGCACATAAACTGTGCTGAAAAATTCGGCTTATACTCGAGTATATACGGTACTCAAAAGTCAAATGTGAGATCATCTATTCAACAGCTAAAGCGGGCTGCAACTGGATTGATCAAAGATCCGTAGCACACTAGCAAATCAAACAACAGAATAGCTCAGAATGTAAAGAATCAAGGTGTTGCAATGGCCCAGCAAGCCGCACTTTTCTCTCTGCATTTTTCACCCTTTTCAGCGGAAACCACATGGACTCCACTATAGTCTATGGGGTCTGCGGGTTTCCTAAGGTAACCACTTTTTTCTGTAGATTTTGTTTCTGTTCAGGGGGTCCCCAAGCGGATGTGAATCTACCCTGATAGTCAGCCAGTTATTGATGCTGAAGGTGGTTGTATAAGCTACAGAGTCATGGGGTATATACTAGACTGTTCACACCCAGGTTTTCCATTTTGACTTCATTTTTGTTACATACACAACATGACGTTGGGATCTTTTTTTGTGTTGTTTATCTGAGGATGAATTTAACTAATTTTATGACCTAAGAACCAAATTTTTTAAAATGATGTCCTTATAAGTAAAACCAGAGAACTTAAAGAGCTTGCACTTTATTTTTCTTCTGATTGTAATGAAGTCACATTACGGTATATAATGATACAAGATCCTATAGAGCTGCTGACATGTACTTATTACTTTATCCAATATTCACGTCTGTAAATACAGGATTTATGCAGGTTACACATGTCTGACATTTCTAGCGGTCCCTTAGTCCTCCAGATAAATCACCAGTGAAGGATCTATAAGTGGTTTCGCAGTACAAGTATGCTGTGTGTTGACAATGGGACTTTCCTCTTTTCTTTATGGTGTTACTGTGGTCTTTGTCATCGGGCCATCAGCACAGAGTGTTCTGCTCGGCGGCGGAATGAATGGCACAACCCTTAGCTAATTAAAGCACTGAGGGGATTGATGACCCATACTTACAATCTGTATGAATTTTTATGGCATATTTACTGTATCTGTAAATCAAAAAGGAGCTCAATGTTTTCCACCATAGCGATTAATCACGACTTACACTGCATAAATTAGATGACAACTTCTCCCTTTGTTTCCAGTAGCTTCGGGGGAAACTTGTTTATAGACAGACACATTTCCCATCTCACACTTTGCCTACAAAGAATAAAGAGGACATTTAGGACAGGTAACCTTAGGCAAGGTGATGTAAACCATGGCAAGCTGGACCCTACCTATGGATTTTAGAAGTACAACAACTGCAACTTGTTTGTAAAAAATATTATCAACATTCCTGTTGTAAGCCACTTAAAACTATTGTTGGTCCCTGACCAATAGCACAAGTTTTATCACACCGAACACAATGAATCACATGCTATATAAAAATCTGCCATATTGCTTGCTTATTTAATATGCAAAGCAATACAAGATTATAGAACAGAATGCACTGGAAAACTATTTGCTCTTCTGTACTAAACACTAGGGGATGGGGGGAGGGGATTCATCAATATTGCTGTATTTTATATCAGTCTTATCCCCTTCGCCAACAGGGGGAGCGTCTTGATGAGACTAGTTCATTCATGAATTAAGCATCACCTGCACGTCCAAGCACCTATTTTTCTAGTTTAATAGTTTATCTAATTCACACATCAATACAAGCTTATAGAACAGACTGCAGAATTATTTGCTCTTCTGTACTAAATACTAGTGGTCGGTCCATCAAGGCCTGCATATTTAAAGCAGGTCTAAGGCTAAGTTCACACAGAGTTTTTTGGTCAGGATTTTGAGGCCATATCCGACTCAAATTCCTGACCATAAAGACGACTATCATTGAAATCAATGGGAGCCGCTCAGGTCTTTTTTCCAGGAGCCTTTTCTTCCGGTTCCCGGAAAAAAGAAGCCAGATGCTCATTCTTCAGTCCGTTCCGCCTCGCGATTCGGCCTGAAGATACACCCTCCTCCGGACTAGATCCATTCATTGGGCCTAATTCGGAGCAGAGCGCGCAGCTGGATGCCGGTGCAGTGCATCGGCTTTCAGTAGCGGGTACCCGGCTTTTGGTCCGGAACCTGAGGCGGCTTCTGCCTCAGGTTCTGTGCCAAATAAACCCTGTCTGAACTTAGCCTTAATGTCCCCTAAGCCAGAGGAGGGAGCACCTATCCCATAATGTGGCCTCATTCATGCATTAGGTACATCATCCCTACCATCCTTGCGCCTAAGTGCAAATCCACGGCAGCCCTTTTGTCATTGTTTACACTGCTTCTGTAGCATATAAGATGATGATGATGAATACAGCGTAGATGGTCACCCCCCAACAGTTTTGATAAAGTGGTGAGGTTAATGAAAAAACGCCTCTTTTAGATATTTTAATTGCAAGTGACCTTAAAGAGTGTCAACTGCAACTAGTTTACTAGTGACCATAACGATGACTTTCCCCTATGTGTATTGAATAACATTTAAGGTGCGCGCATGTGCTAGAGATTTTCCTCTATGGAATTGGGATAGGGGAGATTCACAGTATTGTACAGTAGCTGCATAGTGAGGCCCCGATGAACATATGTGTGAACACAAAAGCACAAGCTATAAGAAACAAATTTTACCTTACCAGTATGTCACACCGTATGGGGCTGCAACAAAGCTCGGCCATCAGAAGAGATCCCCCATTCTCCATAGAACAAAAAGAACGTCTTTTACTCCTTTTACTTTTAAGATAGATTGTTGCTAGTTTTCTCCATATATATTGTTATATAAATTGTTAAATTTAAGGATACTTTATATTTGCTCTATGAGCCCAATACGTTTTTGAGGTATGTTACGTCTGACTGTTGGAGAGATGTGTGTAAATAAAGTGAGGTTTCCAATAAGCCCAAAGTCAGTGGTGGTGGCAGTGTATATTTGGGGTGTGATTTACGCTCATTTTACAGCCTGAGTGATGAGGGAGTGCAAGATTGAGTGAATGGAGTAGTGGAGTGAGTCGACACCTGACAACCACACCTGCATCATGTCCTAGGTTGGTCGCACATGACACATCCCTTACACTGCTTGTAGTCCAGCAAACGGCAGGAGGACGTCCATCAGAATGGATGTGATGGGATAGGGGTATGGAGAACCTGAGTTTTGGCATTAGCTCTTCACTCTCTGACTCAAAAGATCTCAGTAGCAAACTGAATCAAAATTCTTTTAATATGGATTGCAGCATCAGAACGGCGATATAAAGACAGCGTAGGAGACCTCTTGGGACTATCTGTTGGGTAATAGTAGCAGTGTTAATAGAGCGGACTGGTTCCCTTTCAATATGACTTATGAGCGACGAGTAGTACAGCTCTGCTGTGGAGCAAGGCTGAATGTGAATTCTGGACTATGAACTTCATCCAGTAGGTCAGACATAGTGGAGGTATTCTCGCTTCAGCTAAGTAATTCAAAAACCATCATTTTTTGAGAACTGAAATTTATTTTTTTTTGAGTAGGATAAATCCAAATTATACTTATGTTACATACTACATGATAAGTATGTCCACATGAGAGGGATCTCTGGCAGAAAATCTGCAGCATTTACAGTAAAAAAAGTGGAACCAAATCTCATCCACATGCTGTGTAATATTCAGGATCCACAATAGGAGCAGATTTTAATCCCACAGTATCACAATATCTGCAATACACAGGTTGCAATCTTTAGCAAAGTTGCAGCAGTTGCTCATATAAATCTGCGGCATAATTTGCAATATTTGGTGTGGTTTCTGCTGCTGCAGATTTCTCATACATCTTCTACAGATTTAATGCAGCAAGACATCCACAGCTTATACTTCCCATATGGACATACCCTACATATAAAACTGAAATACAGTAATAAACAATATTCATTACACACACTCAGATAATAAATACATACTGAAGCCGTGTACTGCAGATTTATTTCACAATATCATAACTTTTGGATAGCATATTTCAGACAGCCATATTCTAAAACAACATGTGCCAAGCTCGCCTGACATGTCCATTTAACAAATACTATGTGAGAGTATCTACGGACATGCCCCAAGTGAATGGCAACACCCAGCTGTCAATTCATTCATACATTTCCAGGAGGAATAACAAAGTAAAGCAACGCAGCGGTATAAGAAAAGTTGTCCCAGAATTGTCATTTCAAGATGAACACAATTATTTACTAAAGCAGACATATTCAGGAGAGCGGATAGGTCCTCTTTATAGAAATACTCGTACAAGAACATTACACAAATGATGCAGATGGAGTAGAAAAGCAATGACGTGACTCAAAAACTACAGAATAAAAATGGATAAACACCCAGGTTTCAGATGACTTCTTAAGCTTTTAAGGGGGCATTCACACGCAGTAACGCGGCGCTGATTCTGGCACGATAACTTGCGTAAGAATCAGTGCTGAAAAACAGAATCTCATTGAGTTCAATGGGTTCTGTTTAACGCGCATAACACATTGAAATCAATGGGTTAAAAAGCCTCCCATTGATCTCAATGGGTTTCGTGCGTTAGAAGGAACTCATTGAACTCAATAGGATTCTGTTTTGTAGCGCTGATTCTTACGCAAGTTATCGTGCCAGAATCAGCGCCGCGTTACTGCGTGTGAATGCCCCCCTAACCCCGCTCAGTAGAAATAAAATTTGGCTTTTATGGGTGAAATTATTTTATGCACAGACAGTTACCAAATACCACTAACACTAGGTTCACATCCTATCCGTTGTTCTGGTCCATTGGATTGCTACAGCAGTGGACACATGCGCAGCCCCACAGACCCCATTAACTAAAAAGGGATCCATCGGGTGTCCATTCTTTTAAACTCAAACCGTAGGACGAAAATGTAGTACGCGCAGCCCTTTTTCGTCTGGGAATTTTCAACACACACTGCAACGGAGATGTGAACATAGCCTAACTCTGCTTTCCCCACAATTAATGGAGTGTCCATTGTCTTTCATGACATCTGCCATTTTATTGTCTGTACAGGGCCCTTACAATGTACAGGCTTAAAGAAAACCTGTTGATATGCAGGACAATCTACAGGTACCATGTTATAATACAGGAGGAACTGAGCAGATATACTTTTGTGGGCAAAAGTCTAGGAGGCGGTCCTAACAGATTGACAACTCACCCCATGATACTACATACAGAGGTAGCTGTCAATCACTGATAGGACCGCCTCTTAGACTTCTCAGAGATATAAATGGATAAATGACAAATTATAAAAAATCTTTTGCCACAAAGCTATAGATCAATCTGCTTAAAGGGGTTGTCCCATGTCAAGGATCCTATCTATACGGCTAGCTTATGTGGATTTAAGACTTTTCCTAAATATATTGCTTTACCAAAACTGCTTTGTTTGGCTGCTGAGATTCTTCACTTCATTGTTTACATTGTGTTTCCATAACCACGGACCTGGGGACGGTCTTATCTCTCCAGCCAGGACAACTCACATAGCTCACTGCTCTCAGGAGGGGAGGGGGAGCTGAGTGCTCAGGAGCAGCTTGTATTTCTGAGCTGTTTATCTCCCTCTTCCAGTTATCAGGTCTGCTAATTGAATTTTGCTGATAAGGGCTGAGACAGGGAGTCTGTTACCTCTATTTATTGCAAGCTGACTCTTGGTCCTGTAGCATGTCAACTTGGGATTCTCATCACCTATCAAATTCAGCTCTGCTACATCAGCTTCATATTTTGCATCTTCCAGTGATACTGTGCTAATTTATTTACAACCATCACTCATTACTGACTGCAAACATGTACTGCTATGAAGAGAGCTAAGCAGAACTGGCTTTGTCTGGGAGACAGCAAGTGAAACCCCGCCCACTAATTCACTAAGAAAACCAGGAAGTGAACAGAGCACACAGCCTGCAAGTTAGTGAACAGGCGAGTTGGGAATACCCCTTTAAGCTCTCCTGCTCTATAACATGCTACTACAGACTGGACTGCATTTTACATGTGACAGGTTCCCTTTAAGTCATCATTTCTTCTTCCTCATGTGGATGGTTATCTTTATATCAAGCCTCCTATCTAATGAATGTCAGAAGATCTGAAATATCCATCTTATCTGTATGAGGGTCTGCTGGTAAAATAGGATCAGGTATCAGGTTAGATCTCAATGTGCCCTCAAAAGAGATAATCTCACCCAGTTAAGAATGCACACTTGGCTGAGCTGAGTATACATGTCTATATACTGAGGAGCTCTGAAAGAATGAGTTTGGCCAATAGTACTATAAGGTCCATGGCCAAGGTAACTGTGAAAGGATACCAGAGCCGGTCACTACTTACATCTGCATCAATATTCTTTCTTCACTTTGCTTAAAATCCATTAATAAAAACTACAAGACATGATTAAACATTCAACATGTTATAAAAATACTTCACACTAAAACAAGCTTAAAGATAGACCATATATAATATATAATGACAAATATAAATCTACAGTAACTGGTGACTGATCTTAGGAATATTATTGCTGTAGGACACCACTGACTGTCCTGTATTTCCATTGACTTCTGTGCTTTGGGAACCCTTTCCCATATGTATTACAAATCAGAGCTCATCTAACTTGGTGCCACAAATATACTGTCTGGTGAATAGTTCACTATGAATGTATAAAGTGACTGGTAACATGTGAGCACATAGCGGATGATAATGCTGCAAAGGTTACACAAATATAGCTCTAGAAGACAGAAGAAATGGTGCTCAGGTCCTCTTGAAAACCGGTAGAAAACTAGCATTGATGTCTTACTCATAGTCTAGTCATTGCATAATGGTGGCTGTCTGACCATGGTGCAAAACTGCACGGGTGCCATAGAGGAAAGATGATGCAAAGGCTTTATTAGAAACGGTGATGTGACTGCATCCTTCTGTGGGGAATGACTACCACACTCTTCTACAAAACCCATCTTGTTGGGAGGATAAGAGGTTACCACTGCAAGAAAAAAAGACAACATAACATATTACTGCCATACTACTACACATACAAGCAGCCCAGTAGCCAACATATTTGTGGACCAAAGAATCTTATTTACAGGGGTTGTGCTGTTGTGGACACTTATTCCCTATCCATAGGACAGGGGATAAGTGTCCGATCACCGGGTCCCTCAGTTATCAAGAGGACAGGGGATCGAAAGTCCGCCTAAGCCTAAATGTGAATAATAATAATAAATTTTATTTATATAGCGCCAACATATTCCACAGCGCTGTACAATTTGTAGGGTACAAATACAGACAGAAAGATACATTACAAAGAAAGTCATTTCACACAATGGGACTGAGGGCCCTGCTCGCAAGAGCTTACAATCTATAAATGTGAATGGGGTGCCAGTGCACTTGTGTGCACAGTGCGTATTGTGCCTGCTCTAGTGATCAATGTGGAAATAATATGTATATATTTTATAAAGAAACGCTAAAAACAAAAAGATAAGTTGGCTACAAAATCATCTAGAAATTGGGTAAAGCTGACTATATGCGATTCATGGAACTACAGTTTCAAGACTGTAAAGTAGTAAAGTAGGCTAAGTATTTGAGATAAGGCGCTGACAACCAGACTGTGCAGTTAGTAGTGTAAGTAACAATAACTGAATATAATGTGATTATAGTGCACTGTGTGCCGCAGGATTTTATTAGACATAAAAGCGGCCTCTACTTTGCTCAAAGTGTCAAGAAATATAAAAAACACATACAATAAACGGCTCTATTCATAAATGGAAACCGCAAGACAGTGCTGGATCCATCACACAATGGACGCCAGAGGCATCCAAATGAAGCCACTGAGCTATAATGGAGTCTTTCAGGTTCTGCTGCGGTGTCAGTCAGCAGGGTGTGAGAAGTAGCACTGCATGGAGCACTGTTGTTTATTCCATCAAAACTGATCAAAGCAGATGTGAACAGAGACGTACTCGTAGGAAACAAATAATGGAAGATGATGGTAAAAGGAAAGGAAAAGCTATTGCTGCTGTACAGTGTGAGGATCAAAAACCTCTTAGAGCTCAGCTTCCTGGAATATGGGGAGTATGAGAGTCTACTACCTCCCCGAGTATACTGCCATCACCATGTTACAGAACACATTATAGTAATACACAATATTCCTTTATCATATATGTCATTTTTGTAGATTTGGGGAAAAACAACTTTAAAATCATATGCAAATGAGGCGGCTGGTGCACTGGGGGCGGGGCTTCTGCAATGGGAGCGCTGTTGCTGCTCAAGTAGAATGGTTGCTGTCATAACAGTGGGAAGATCAACTCTCACTGTACTGTATAGTGCAGGCAGGAGATGGTAGTGGTCTGAGCAGTGCTCCGGTGCACCAGCTGCTTCATTTGCATAAGACATCAAAGTTGTCTTTTCTTCAAATCTACAAAGGTGACATACATAAGAAAGGTATAATATTTATCACTGTAATATGCTGTGTAACAGGGTGGTGACAGTAGAATATGCTTGGGAGGGCTGGTAGACTCCCTTACGGGTCAATGAAATTAACATCTGAATTTTCTAGTTTCAATTGGAACCTGCCAGTCTAGTAAATAAATACATATATAACGAAGAACTAATCTTTCGGGTAGAATCACATGACTGGGAAAACTGGCCACGTGACGTCTGTTTATCGAATGTCACACGGCAGCGTTAATTTCGGTGAGTGGGGGTTTCTGAATCATTACTTACAAAATATACGTCATGTCCTATTTTCTGCTGTTTTCATGGATTACTCCATAAAAAGAAATGGCCACTATTTTCGAGTGCAAGACGACCATAAAGGCATTTGGCACGACAGTCGAGTGTCTAGCCTTACACTGAAATACTGTGGCTCCCTTCCAACCATCTCAACTTAACTGATACATCTACTAGACACAAATACAGAGACCTGTCGATCTGACCGAGCCATGTGAGAAGCCGGAGAGGCGCCACCTAGTGGACACTTCTTCCACTTTTTTCAAAACTATGTTTTTCGGAAACACCACAGGCCTCTGTGGAGTCTCTCCGTATTCTGTGCTTCCTGTGGTTGTGTCAGGATGAATCTACTGGCACCTTCCCTATAAGTAGAGTCAGACTTTAATATGGGCACGCCACTTTCTTAGCACAATAGGAGTTCGCTTGCAGCAGGCTAGTGTAATGACAATTTTGTATTTTGTTCTTTTTAAGGTTCTGCTGACATATATTATGTGCTAATACACTGGAATAGATTCTCTAGCAGTCATATACCGCTCTGTAGTACATGCCATATTGTCCAACACGATGACACCATGTTTCTGAACAGAAAAGCGGTGGAAAACTTTAATAAAACCGCACCGCAAACACGCCATCTGTGTTGCTAGAAGTGGTAGGTGGACTTGATAAGTAATGCCATTTTTTACCAGCGCGATTCCATCACAAAACTGTCACAATAGCCTTGATATATCTCCCCCTATATGTCTGTATTTCCCATTTTCATCAAGGTGCCTCTCGTTCTCCTTCCTCTTGATATTTCACTTGCTCCTCTCCTCCCCCTTTCTCAACACTCTTCAAAAGACTTCCATTTTGATTTTATCCATTACACTTGCAAATTGTGCTTCCTCCTCCTCCCTCCCCGGACCCCTATTCTTTTCCTCTCTCATAGCCTCTCTCCCTATGTCTGACTGCAGGAGAAAAGAATCTAATGATGCTGAAAATTGATTCTGAAGCGTCCTGACAATGCTGTACATCTTTCCCCCTCCTCGCCTGCCATCTTTATGGCCTCCGGCTGTAAAAGTCCCTTTTACTCCCACTGGAGAGAGGCGGATTTATATCAGAGCGCAGGCTGCAACCCTTCTCGGCTGTGCCCTATTCCAGAGCAAGGAGGGAAATGTTCTCCAAATATCACCTGTGTCTTGTCTAGGAACTTGTGACAGGCTCGGAATCAGAAATCCGCTCCTCATGTATCTTACCGCAGATAATGTCTCATTTGTATACAGTATTAAAACCAACCTGTAGGGCAAAATGTCTATTTGCTGATCATTTTCTGGTTTTGTGCGATTCTGGTGTTCCTACATTATGGATTACATCTCATGGCGTCTATATAGTGAATTTCTCTTCCTGTTATGACAAGTGTGACAACATGAGCGATGAATGGGATATCAATCTTATATTGAAATCTACAAATGTTTTTGTGTTCTACATAGGCGGGGGGCTTGCTGTTTATTCACACTTGTATTACAATTGATGATATACTGCTTAGACCTTAAAGTGGAGCCACCTAATAACTTATCAGATAACACGGATTCAGATTTTTACATTTCAATTTTTGGCTAAAAAAATAGTACATGTGAATACGACCATACACCTACCAGTGTAAAAAACTACTAATACATGTAACATGTTAAAGGCGAATTCTATTTTAGTAAGCCTCTGTGAACAGTACACAGCCTGCTTGTTTTTTCTCCATGTCTACAGACAGTTGTTCACATTGTATTTGAGTAAACACATTTGGTGCATATGTCAGATGCAGCCATAGGCCATTAATCATCTAATGGAGGCCATCCATCAGACGAGCATCACAAATGTATACCGCGGCGCAGTATGTTTTATTTGCACATTGTTGGCACTGCCAAAGTATTCCACAATATGTTTATACGGTGGTATATATCAACGGTATACATCAGAAAACTGTTCTGACATATACCATACACATCCAATGTATAGACTAAATGCAATGTAAACAGAGCCTAAGGGGAGTTTCTATGTACTACTCTGCCACAGAGCTCGTATTTGAAGAGGATGCCCATAGTACCATGTGTCCATATCAGTGCCATTGACATGTACAAAAGATGAGATCATGCCTGTAACTACCAGGGCAAACAGGCTAACAACTATTGGGGTCCATTTCTAGTGAGAGGGTGTATTTAGTGACATGACTGTGTGCATTACCATAGTACTGTGACATTACTATATGCATTATTCTTATACTGAGACATTACTGTGTGCATTTACTGTAAAATAACTGTGTGCACTGTCCTTGCGTATAAAGGAGACCTAAAGAATTATACACTATTTAATGTGTGAACCTCTTGCTTAAGGTAGTCATAGCAGAGTGGTGCCTCATTATAAGTTTTGCTATGGGACCCTATGATTACTTGTTACGCCCCAGAATAAATGGAAAGAAAATGAGAAGCAGATTACCCTATATTTTACCATAAAATATTAAGAGGAAGCATCTTCCTTAATTTCCAGCAGCCCATAGTTCCTCTTTCTCTACCTGTAGGCTTTCTCTAAATGTTCATCAGTCTGCAAAATACCCAATAGTGAGAAATAGTAAGTGCTAGTCAGAGAGGAGGGGAGAGTGGGATGCAGCTGCAGTATCTCTGCCTCTATATAAGCATGTGGGAAGAAGGGAGGAGGCACTGCATGAAAGAGGCATCTGATTGGCTCAGCCAACACAACACCATGACATCATAACAGAAGGAGCCCTCCCACTCTGCAACCTCTGAAGCAGCAGAGATGTGGAAGACCCAAAATATTTAGTTTAGTCAAAGCATTTTTGTCTGTACTACATCAAATGTTGCCTGGGGAGAACATTGGAGTCTTTTTTTTTTTTTTAATTTTAATTTAGTATTTGTTTCTATATGTTCGTTAAAATCACTAAACACAAATTCCACCACAATGCTGATACATAGTACGTCTCACAGCCAATTACACGTCATTAAAAAAAAAAAAAAAGTTATCACCAGATAAGAATCTATTTCTTTGAACTAAGTTTTTATGTTGAGGATATTTTTAAGAATTTATGTGGATTTTTTACAATTTCTATTTCGCTATATTTAACATCTTGCAATTATAACTGAGCAGAGAGTCTTCTCAGTAGTAAGGTAAGTATTGGAATGCAAAGGATGAGGGGGGGCTCAGTTTTGAGATAGGCGAGACTCGCATCTATGCCTTTTAGGCTCCACGTAGCGAAATACAGCAAAAAGACGTTGCGTAGACACATAATTTTTTTTTATTTTCTTATTGCGCTTTCACAGGGTTTTCCTCTGTGGACTTTCTGCCCTTATTATACCTATATAGAAGGCACCAGCATTCGTGCAGGTATAATTAACATGCTGCAATTTTCTGTTGCAGATTTTTTTCTGCAATTTTTTCTGGGATCAGCCAGAGTCCCAATCACTTTGCAGGTTCTGTAAATTGCTGAATTTTTACAACATGGAGTTTCAGCCTTGAACTGGAAATTTTGGTAATAAAAAGTCTGTATACTAGGAGTCTGTAACAGGAGCCAAGGAAAAGATTGTTCTTGTCTCGTATGTTGTCGAGTCAATAGTACCTCTCGGTATGCTACTTGCCAGACCGTGCAGAAGAGTGGAAATATTATGACCCTTTAAATTTAGTGTCTTTTCATTTGTAATACCTACATTGATGAATCCTCTACAGCAGATTTACTTACAGTGTCTAAGTTTTAGACTAGACAGTGCTAAACGGAGCCTGATGCAGGCTGCAGCATAGGCCACACTCTTATCCTGTAAGGCAGGGTACTAAAAGCCTCTAAACACTTGATAAATGTGGTATACAGAAGATTAGACAGTTTTCTGGTGCAAATTACTCCAGAATTCCATTATATTTTGCTTAATAAAACTTCCATAGCTGCTTTCTTTCAGTATTAGTTGTAATCCCTACACCAAAAAAACCCTGCCCCTTACATTAAAAAAAGGTAGAAGTCAAGTGAATGGGAGTTCAGTGCAGGCACCTGGCACAGTAAGACAGTCAAAGAAGTTGTGTGCCGCTTACAGTGCCCATGGCGGCTTAGAAATGGGGTGAACCCGCACCATTCTGACACGGATAAGATATCCTAAGCATAGGTCACCTATAATAGTGTGCGAGGTAACTGGAGCAAAACCACACAAACACTGGGAAAACATAGGAACTTCATGCAGATGTCTTTGTTTTCTGCACCAGTTTTCTGGTGTTAAAAAAGTTGCAAAATTTTGTGCACCAACATGTGGTGTTTTGACAATTTCTGATGCTCACAAAGCTTTTCTGCAGCCCAATATACTTACTATACTTTATGCCAGAAGTTGGTGTAAATCATAGAACAAATTTAAGAAGGCTCACTACTGCTATACTGACATGCACCTTGCCAAAACATGCACCAACTTGTTTAAGAAGCCCATGCCTCTAAGTAGATCTGGTGCATCTTAATCCAGTGCCCTACAAATTTAAGAGTTGGTCTTAATAAATTCCCCACATAAGTACCATACACTATATAAATAAATGTATATATATCTCTATCTATCTATCTATCTATCTATCTATCTATCTATCTATCTATCTATCTATCTATCTATCTATCTATCTATCATATATAATTATGTAACATAAGAGGGGCATAATGATTCTGGATGGGCTTTAAATGAAAATGATTCATTTGTTTCCATAGGCAGAATGCAGACCAGCAAATATAGCAGCTTGTATCCTGCTGATAGATATGAATTACAATGGGATGGAACTTGAAGCAAGCATGTTGGTTCGAATATCTACACGTCTAAAGGCAGTGATTCAGACAATAAGCACACACTACACAGCTGTAGTTTATAAAATTTTTCTAATATTTTAGTATACACTTTCCTGGTATAGTATAGACATTCTCGGACCAATATAACTAAATTCTGCCATAGGCACAAAGATCACAAGAACCATTTTTTAAGGGTCCACTGATAATAATGACGTGGCTTATGGGGTCCTGCTGCTGAGCAGTAATCTGCTTTTTTATGTAATGCACAGACAGGCTGATTCCTACGCAATAAAAGAAGCCATTTGAAGACACTCTCCGCTCTGAATAATATATGAGAGCCCAGAATGGGGGACCCTTAACCTAATAACTCACATTCTCTAGTCGGAGCTTTTGTATGTGGCGGTGTTCTAAAACCACCAACCAATGACCAGTAGTATAAAAAGTTCTACAACAACGATCAAATGGCAATTTCCATCAAGGTGAGCATCATTGCTGATGAGGAGGAAAACTTGAAGCTGTGTAAGGGGCATCATTGTCACCATCTGATACTTACCTGCTGCATAGATTTAAACTTTAGGTTCACACCTGCGCCCGGGTCTCCGCTCTCAGGTTTCCGTCTTCTGTCTGAGAAAATGGACAGGAGACGGAAACCAGCAGTCAGTTTTCAAACTCAATCATTTGAATGTGTTAGCAAAGTGTTCGCCTGTGAGTGTCTTCTGCCTCTCCGCGACAAAACCGTTTTTTTCAACCGGACATGCAGGATTTTGTGTGCGATTAAAAAAAGAAAAAAAAAAAAACGGTTTTGCCGCCAAGACCAGAAGACGCTCAAGGGCGGACACTGACTGCCGATTTTCCATCTCCTGTCGGCAGAATACGGAAACCCACAAAGCGGAGACTGGGCGCAGATGTGAACCCGCCCTAATATTACATTTACTGTGTCAATATCAATGAAGATCATCGGTATTCATCTTGCCAGGTACCGACAAGCTGTCAAAACCCCTGATGGTCACATTAAGTTTCTAGACAAGCGGTGCTACCTTCTCTACAGCTCCTGTTTGTCTTATACCAAGGCCCTGCAGGTTCAGGCCTGGTTCTCCTACTACAATTACATGGCAGCTATTTCTTTATTTCCGCTTGAGAATTATTGTTAAAATCTCAAGGAGTTGGGAGTCAGTTTTGAGTAAAATCAAAGCTAGGGTCGGGAAAATGATTACAGTAATTATTTTTCATTGTAATATACAATTATTGGTATTGTCTATTTAATTAGATGCAGAGCTTGTTGTCTATTTGCTATCATAGGAATTCATTCATGAGAATGTGAATTAGAGGAGCTTTACTGCTTGTGTCTTTTATGACGCAGCCGGAGTAGGAGTCTGGAGGAGGCGGACGGTGCCTTGGCCTACTGACTCCACAGCCCTGGCTAAAATCACTCAGAAATAAATGAATCATAACCGTGATTGATCAGTGTAATGGGATTAGAGCTTTGTGGTAACTTTACATTTAGTATGATGATCTTCCTTTAACCTTTTATATGTAGAATGGTTTTATAAAGACAAGCCGACATTTTATATATTCAGTTCGGCAGACACTGCACTTAGACACAGACCCACCACTTATTATGTGCTGCCCCCTGGGTCCTGGCTGTAAAAGGCCTAACATAAAATTACCAAGTCTTTTAAGACTAAAACTATATCAGTTCAAGGTTTCTGTATAGAAGACGAGAGATCAATCCGTGGCTGAAACAACCTCCCCGAATACACAAGAAGTGATGTGAGTGGAACAGGTCTTCTCCCCTAGCAGTGGATGTAATCCCAACAATCAATAAATCTAATCAAACAAGTAAGCGGTAGAGATCAGGTATGGGTATGGGAAGAGTAATGGCCATATAGGAGCCGTATGAGCTCAGTATGTTTCATTTCACAACTGGTGATTCTCAGACAGCCAAGTGTTACCAAGGCGTACAATCAGAAATGTACCGCAGTAAGTGTGCTGCATGTGATCATAAATTGCTATAACCTGCTTAATGGACCTGCAAACTAACTAGGCATGGAGGTACATTTCATTTGACCCCTGACGGTTGGCACTTCCAGCACGCACCCCACACTGGAGATTTATAGGCACTCTGTTCTTGCACGGTCTGTACAGAAAGACATAAGGGAGATGCCTACCTGCAGAACAAGGAGGTATCTTTATACTCTACAGTATGAGAAAGGTGTTTCAGATGTAAAGACCAGCACTGGAGACATATAACTGCAAAGGACAGGGATATGGTAGTACAGAGTGTCGTAAAAACAATGTGCTCAAACTACAGAGCAGATGGGTGATAGAAAACAAGAAAGGAGAAGCCAGCATGAACAGATCAATGATTTTGGTTCCAGCTGGAGACGGCAATAAGCAAATTGCTTGTACTAAAAGCTCCAGAATGTGGAACTGCTGCTCATGTGGAAGAAAAGCCTGATCCTGGCAGCAGAAGTGTTACACAAAGGTGATACTGTAAGTGCGGCCGTTCACTTTCAGAACATCCTATTAGGAAGCTTCAGAAAATCTACTGAACATTAAAAGTTAATGCTTTGAGATGTCCGCAGAGCGCTACGCTATCATTCGCGCCGTGCTATGAACTCTGTGTGGCCGTCAATGGCCAAAGATCTTAATTTGACGCACAGGGAGTAGCTGACCGCCCGCTGTTTCCTGTCCTTTCTACTCTCTCCGTCTTTGTTAGTTTTAATGTACCTGAAGCTACATATGTCTACTGCCTACGGAGGGAAAAGTGGGGGTAGGACCTAGACAGAGACTTGTTTCTGATGGTAAAATTGACAAAGTGCATTGGCAAGCTGTCAGCATTATCCAGCAAATGTTCCCCCTGAGGACCTACAGATAAGGCAAAGGTGAAAAACAAGGAGCTTAAAACTAGACGTTCTTACAGTATATAAATTAAGAATATTAGTAGGTAAAAGCTCTAGAGGATGTGTGCAAAACTGAACAATTACTCACAGTGACATGGCAATACCTAATGGCACATGCTCCTATTTATTTCTGATGCATTGTGGGGGTATTGACTCTCACTGAAGAGATATAGCAGTGTACGGAGACTTATTTATAGACAATGCTCCTTGGGAAAAAGTGTGGTCAGGGTAGGTCTAGAGTAGGCTTCAGGCCAAGTGTGGGTCCTAGGCTCATTACTGGCCCCAAAAAGCTGAAGAGCTTGCACTTCAGGACAGATCCAGGGAGTGCGAGGAGGTGTCTGGGTCTGTCCTGTTACTCTGAGTCTTGTGAGACTGTATCGTACTTATTTGTTGGTTTGTGTGGCTGTTAGTAAGCCACATGTATAGTTAGCTTATTATTACTGTTTAGTTAGTGCACAGACAAACAGGGTTTTGTTAGTTATTTTTTTTGCCTGAAGTTAAGGCTGTATTTTAGTTTGCTTATTTTTTTGTGTCTGATGTAAAGGTTTATTTACTTTGCTGGGTTTTTTTTGTAAATAAACTGGTTTGCTACAAGATTTGTGTCCCTGTCTGACTGGTTAGGTCCGCACCACTGCCTCTATCGAGCTACCTTTCCCACAGTATGTATATTTTTACTTGTAGTATGGGAGGAAACCAGGGAACTTGAACAGCATACAAGCTCCATGCAAATGTTGACCTTGATCAGATTCAGATCCAGGACTCCAGAGCTACAAAACAGTGCTAACCAATGAGCCACCATGATGGGGCAATATCATTGCCTTGTACCCATTAACCAATGGCTCCTTATTGCACCTTTGGAATTTTAAGGGAATGTCAACAGTGTTGAAGCTGCATTACTGCCTTGTTGTACTGGAGTCATGGTGTAAATTCTACCAAGCTTTTGTGCATAGTTTGCATGTTCTTTGGATTCTTTAGACAAGAATATTAAATTGAAAGCTCTGCGGGAAATATAAACTATTGCGGACACAACATTATTAATACACAAAATAGTAAATACTGTACAGTCAATATAAAAGTAATAGTAAATAAGTAATGAACTCTGTGGTCATCTACCCATAATATCTACCTTACCAATGTGGTTAGGGTACGTATGGAAGGGCACCTGTGAACGTTTCAATCTTTGGAATGCTGATCATTTATTTTACATTGATGTCCGTCATATGCTGTTCCATAAATCATAAGTGTCTCACTTTCATTGGCATAGGCTGCATATACTTACCGAGTCAGGGCTGTCTTCAGGCAGTGGATGTAGCTGGCATGCAATAGGTGCAGGTTGGTTGATCACCACCCTATTACTCTCTTGTGAGAAGACAGGTAATTCTGAGGAAAGCTGGTCACTCATTTTGTATGGGTCTTCCTGCTGAGGTAGTCTCATGTTTTCATCAGACTCATCATCTGAGTCGGGGGGTCCTTGCATTGAGTTTGCTGAACCTGTGTAATGTAAGTAATAATGTCTTATAGATGTAAATATTTCTTCTCTGCGTTCTGCCAACAATCTAAGACTAACATCCCATGTAATTCAAGCCTCCCATTTCCATCTCCAAAACTTCTCGTGCTGAACTAACGGTCTGGAATTTGCTACCCTGGACAATCAGAGTATTACCCAACATCCACAGTTTTAGCAAGTACTAAAAACACAACTTTTATACAGGCCTGTCACATTTTATAAATTGACTGCTGTCCTTTCAACATCACTATTCGTCAGAACATCATCCATTCATTCAACTGTATTTATTACTTGTAATAAATCTAGTAATAAACATATTTATTAATTTCTTGCTAAACAGGACATACTTAATACTGCTGAGGTATCCTCTTGGACCACTCGGTCCTCTCTCCATTTCTCATCTGCAAGTTTGTCTAGACGTTCCTCCAGTCTTCTCACATATTGCATCAACTCCTAAACAGGCAACAGAAGAGCGTAAGGAAATCTAAGGGTATGTTCACATAGAATTTTTGAAGCTGTTTTTAAGGCATCAAAAATGCCTGAAACCCTCCTCCGGCTCATTTCGCTGGGAGGCAGTGGTAGATTTTATCAGGTAGCAGAAAAAAGAAGTTTCCTGCTCTATTTTCAGGCAGATTCTGCTTAAAAATCCCATAGGGTAGGTCACACGGTGGAATTTGTGCTGAATTAGCGGTGGATTCCACCCCAAAATCAGTGTCAGATTGTGAACCAGGTGGCCAAAAATGAAGAGGAATTTAAAATGGATGTGCGCCTCACATTCCTCATTATTTTCTGTGTGAACATACCCATAAAAATGAAAAGGAGGCAGAAAAAAAACTCTCAAGAGAACTTTAGGCAGTTTTTGCAAAAACTGCTTCAAAACCCCAGAGGTTTTGTGAAATAGAGCCCAGTGTGGTAAGCAAAGAAACACTTCTAAAATCTGTTCCAGAACAAGCTTCTGAAGCAGATTTTTTTCTGCCTGACAAAAAACTCTGTGTGCACTGACTCTATGGGAGCCTTCACACGGAGTAAACGCATGTGTATTTTTTGCAAAATACACGTGTAAAAATAAGACCCTCATTGACTTCAATGATATTTTTTACACGTGTAAAATACTAATAATAATAATAATATTTTGCAAAAATACCCGCGCGTTTGCTCCGTGTGAAGGCTCCCTAAAAGTAACAAGAAGAATGGGAGTGTAGTAGTAAATGGCTCACCAGTCTTTCCTCTCTCATTTGCTCCTTTTCCATTTGTGCAACCTTCAGGGCAGATTTCAACTCACTCAACTCTCTCCTGCTCTCCGATAACTGCACCTGGATAGTAGAAAGATAATAAATTATACACTTTGCATTATTCCTGTTAAGGCTCATGTACTGTACATGGCAATGCAATAGGTGGACCTTGTATGGGGCAATGAAAAAAGGATCTCCATCTGGATTTGTCTTATAAAACTACATCAGAAAAACGTATGTGGCCTACTGATCAGCCAACAAGCAAGCAAGTCACTGTAGCATCACCTACAGAACCAAGTAGCCAGTAATAAGGGAAAGCCAGTTATCAGAGCTTTTACTTACTTAAGTGAAATCACTGGTAGCTGCTGTACTATGGCCTGAACACCTCACTCTCAGCCAGTGTAAAAAAGACTGAGCAGTATGCTCTATAGTGAGCTACAAGAAAATGGAGTACAGGCATGCGCAGTAGCACTCAGAACGGCGCGTTACTGCGCATACCCGGGATTTGAAAGCACAGGAAAGAGACTGGATGGAGGCAGTTACAGCAAGTGAGTAAGAGGGCATAACGCAGCACAAGCCATGGAGGGGGTGTGAAAGAAGTATGACGCAGGGGGGTGCTTGCTGGCCCTTGGGAAAGCCCAGGGTGTTCGGTAAGCATCATTAGCATATCGCTTTTACCGATATTCAAGAAAATTTGGGCGGTGGGATCTTTTGAAAAACTAGTGGCAGCACCTGAATAGCCTTTTTAAAGGCTAATTAGGCATATCAGTTTCTCAAAACATGCTTTGGCAATGATAGACCCCCAAGCTTTAGTCAATGACTAATAATTGTAGAGTACCTAGCAGGTAACACGCTAGTAGCCAAGTAAACCTGCTTCCATTCTTGCCAACAGCAAGGTGATCATAACCGAATTATTGTAGTAATATCTGTCTGGTACCTGACTGGCTTCTTTCTCATGGTTTAGCTGGCATTGAAGTGATTGTCTCTGGACTTTCTCTTCATTTAGACTGCTCTCCAGGTTCAGCTTTTCAGCTTTAAGATTTACGATCTGATCCCTCTTAGCCTGGAATGGAAAGGAAGACTCTCTGAGAGGTATTCTTAAGTTTCACTGTCACAATGCAAACATTCCTACAATAACAGATACAGCTTTATATCTACTGGAGTGCAGAGAGCCAGGAGACAGGGCTGACTCCAAGGGAATGAAGGAACTTGGACGATACACTCAAAATGGGCTCTCACATAACTCGTCACAAAGTTACCAGTGAGGATGTCACAGTTTTTGCTGTATTTTTTCTGGCTACAATAAATAGTGTGTTCACTTTATTCTACAAATTGTTACCGTTATGGGCATACCAACTATGTCCTTATTTAAAGGAATTGTAACACGTGGTCGCGTGTAACACGTGGACAACACGATTTTCACATATTATAAACTTTTCATACCCCAAAATAATACACATTAATTTCGATTACCAAGAGGGAGGCTCATTCACTTCCCTTAGGTTATTACTAGTTTGTCTGCAACAACATACAGTTTTATGTGGAAAAGTACCTAATAACTGGTTGCATCATTATTAGCTATAGTAACTACAGTTATACAATATTATATTAGCCCTATATACCATTAAGTAGCCCCAACATCTTTCAAAGCGTGGCAGGGAGTTGTCATTGTTCACTACAGTCTCGGGGCCAGCCCTTACTGGTTGTAATGTCGAATTTCGATATCTCAGACACACACACACATTCTGTATACATCAGGGTTAATTCCAAAAAGAGTCAATGAAAATCTGTATTTTTGGACCTGGATCTAATGGCTTGAACTTTGACTTAAAAGGTAACCACCTATAGGGGGAACTAGAAAGACAAATTTCTTGATTCTGGAGAACAAATTTGCGCAATTTTTACACTAGCCCTGTAAGGAAACCCAGTAGCCCCTCCCCAAAAGCAACAAATGAGAAAAGCTATAAGAAAGATATCTTGTCATCTGTCTATAAGTAGAAATAAGTCTACATCTGAATCTATTGGGGAGAAAAACAAAGCAAAAATTTTGGATGCAGCTTGTTAATTACAGCAGATAGGATGATATCAAATTATAGTGTTTTAATGCAATTGCTAATGCTAAAGGTTGTGCAACCAGTTACTGAATTTTAAGGGATTGTCCAAGATTTTCAAAAAGTTCCCGAATAGCAGCAAATGGATGAGATAAAAAAATAACGTAACTCACTCACTGACTCCCTCTCTGCTTCAGCGGTGTCATTGTGATGGTCCTCGGTGGTGTTTGTTTACAGTGCTACATCAACGATGTAATGATCACCAATGTGACTGCAGCAGCCAGTCATGGGCCTCAGCAGTGATGACTGGTGGGAACACATGAATGGGATTGGTGTTGGATTGGCAGGGGATTTAGATGGTGCGCTGCAGTTACGGTTATTTTAGTGTTTTATCTCATTTGCTGCTATTAGGGGTTTTTTGCTGGCATTTCAAAACCTTGGACAACCCTTCTAAGGGGGCAGTTACTTTATTCTATAGAACAGAGTACAGATAGTTAAGTCAGGGCCACCGGAATCAAACAGTGTTTTTCCCCATGTGAGTTAGTGCCTCTATTACTGAGATTTAGCCATTTGTGGAGTAGCAAATACACCCTCATTGCTCCAACGAGTTCATATGCATATGGACAAAAACAGCAATATCTCAACAACGGAGGCAGTGATTCACAAACACCATTTGATTCAGGTGACACTAACCTATCTGCATGGTTGATAGGCTAGGTTCTGGTGATAGACTCCTTTTAAATCAAAGATACAAGTATCCGTAAGTGTGATAAATATAAATTAATAGATGCCTGGAAGGGTGGCAAATACTTGTTCTTACAAATCAATCATATTTCCATCATGTTTACCTCCATACTATGATTAAGAGCGGTCTTCTCCTGCCACCACTGTCCCATACCTTCCTTATACCTCAGACTTAAGTCAGACACTTTCATGGCAAGGTCAGCAGTTTCCAGACGGCTCTTGTGAAGGTCAGAGATAGTCCGGTCCCGGATAGTAGAGACTGTTGTTAGTTCCTCTCCCAATAGCATCACTTTCTGCTGGCTTGCTGAGAGTAGATCTTGTGTGCAACGCAGCTTTTCACGCAGTGCGTCCATCTGTAGCTATACAAATATAGAGATGACCTCAGCACATATTAAAAAAAAATAGATACCTCACTGTATAAAAGTTTGGGGACACAACAATGATGGGTCTAGGCCCTGTAAACAGCTATTTTTCTAGGAGCCAAAGTCTATCCTTAGAATTATCCATCAATGTTTTATTGGTAGGGAGTCCTGCATTTAGGACCCCAACTATACACCAGAATGTAGGGGCTCTGGTGCTCCAACACAATTCCCCTATGGGAGGATGAATGTTGCTTGGTTCTGTAACTCAGTCCAAACAGATCTTAAAACCAAAAACTGAATGTGCTAAGACAGAAGATGCAAGAACATGGCAAGATTAGACATGGATAAACTGTCATGGCAGACCTCAGGATGAAGCCCCATCATGCAC
This sequence comes from Leptodactylus fuscus, assembly GCF_031893055.1. NCBI lineage: Eukaryota > Metazoa > Chordata > Amphibia > Anura > Leptodactylidae > Leptodactylus > Leptodactylus fuscus. The sequence continues at coordinate 231,388,908 of NC_134266.1, forward strand.
ACCCTACGAAACTCACCTGGGAGCGTTCCAACTCTGAGGTCGTCTCTGTAACATGCTGTTTTAGCTCATCCTTTTCTTCCTCCAGTGACACAATTTTTTTCCCCAGCCTAAGTAACAAAGAAGAGCATATAACAATAATTATAAGCTGTTTAGCTTGGTACAAACTCTTCAGTTCACAATGAGCCTCAGTGATGAAAATTAAAGGGATAGTCTTACCGGGACAGCCCCAGTCTATATGTCTTATTAGGCATATGGACATCACAGAGGGGAAATTGGCTGTTTGAGATCACACTCTGTAAGTCACTACATAAGACCAGTTCCTGCTATTGTGGATTTTGAAAGGTGGCAACTACAGGAGAAATGTATAGCCAGGTGTGGCATTATTCAGAAATAGTAGCTCATGGCCAGGGGTAAGAGGAACTGAACATGCTCAACTCAATTCATGCATATGTGAACTTTCAAGATAAGCTGCCATGTGTGTACATGAGGAATAATACTATTTCTGACCATTATATGACTTGGATTCTTTTTCGCAGTTTTCCCCTCTGCAAACTACATCTCTAATTCTCAGTTGTCCCGGAGAGATAGCGGATATCTACTAGGATGTCTGCCATAAACAGCACATACTGTAGACAAAGCTAAAACAGCAAGTTCTGATTTCTTTCTCTGTGGCAGCATGGAGGACAATATAGAGAAGAACAGAACAATACTGATGTGAATAAAACTCCGGGGTGTAATAGAAAGTTTACTATTAGTTGCAACAGGATGACTGTGTTTCTCCCTCACTCAGCAGATCCCTCCATAGACCTCTATGGACAACATGTAATCTGAACCCTCTGTGTACTCACAAATCGTCTCATAAGACAGATTTAGACTAAGGCCCCATGTTATGGAAATGCAGCTTTTTTTGTTGCAGATTTTGTCTTTAAAGTCTACATGATATCTATATATATCATTGCTGCTAAATGCAGGCAATGGGTTCTCTGAGATACATTGATGCAGTAGTTTCTATCTACATATTGGTATATTTAGTCAAGCAGAAACCAACCTGACTGCTCAACACATAGCGGACAACCTATTAAGTGTTGAACAGAAGGTGCCTAAATCTGCTCCTTTATTCTTCTAAAAATACTTATACAGCAAGAAAGGCAGTTCTGATAATACCTTCCTATTAGGCATAGGAGACATAAATAATATAAATCATACAGTGAATGTCCCCTTTGCTATGTTCCCTTTATGTCCAGCATCCTGCACAGATTTATTCAATTCTAATTCTTTTTGGCACAAAGAGCTCTGTTTTTCTGATCCTCCTCTCCAAATTTCCTGCATAAATATAGAGTTCAATTGTAAAACTCTTGCTGTCCACAACCGCCATTAGGGGGAGCTCACAGCATACAGTGATCAATGTATACAGTAACACAGTTTGCTTCTAATTTGCCATAGAGGTGAATGCAAGGAGAACCTGATTGTTTTTCTATGTCAATGCAGGGTATATGGAGCTCTCTAACAGGAAAACATCTCTCTGCGTGCTATAAAGATATTGTATATTGGGAAATGACTCATTGCAAAGCCACAGCTATCGAGGCCGATGGTGCGCTCTAAAATCTCAGACGTATGGCCTATCAGTACCATGTGTGTTGCTCATAAACAGCGGACACTTCTCTGTATCTAGAGTATTATAACCTGCTGAAACACAAATTTACATAAGTTCTCTGATTACGCTCTCTAAAAAAAATTTCTGACAAAGGCAGATAACTTAGAAAAGAACAATGTTTTACATGTCAAGCCTCTTCTCCTTTTCCAGCATTTTTATAATCATATCTCTCACAGTGTTCTCAACCATCACAAGTTTATCCCGCTGTTGACTTTCCTTATACTTCAGTCCATCACGTTCTTCTCTTATTTGCTTTTCCCTCAAAATGAGATCCTGTAAAATCATTGAAATGGTATGTTAGCAAGTATCCTACACCAAGAAAAAGCATTTCCTTATTGCTATACTTAAGATTGTGGACAGCGATTCCTCTCCATTTTTTTGCTGCCAGCATTTTTGCCTCGGTCTAGCTGTGACAGGATGCTGATGCATCGCGCTCCTGATTAGGCCCGGACGAATGGAGCTAATCTGCAGGGAGTCTTGAGCCGCAGCGTTCGTGGAAAGATCAATCAGGACGCTTCTTTTTTCAACATCCTGCTGCGATCTCTACCTCCCATTGAAAACAATGGGAGGCGATTTCTGGGAGGAATCTGCTCCGGATACGGGGGCAAAATCCACGGCAAATTCCTACGTGTGAACACAGTCTAACATAGCCAATATTGTTGAGCGAGTAGTATTCGCCGGCATAGGAATGCATGTACTTGGCCAAACACCAAGGGGTTAAATGCATCGAATATTTGAAGCGTTTAACCCCTTCGTGTTTGGTGGATTACACACATTCCTATGCCAGCGAGGTATTTGATTGATTACTACTCGTTCAACACTAATAGCCAATGCTTTGTCCCTGTGGTATGTTTGCCAGAAAGGAAAAACATGCACACTTGGTTAGCATCAATGTTTATAGTTCATTTAGAAGAATTTGCACATCGCTGCAACTATAATCCTCCTGGCATACTTTACAAGTGTAAAAAAAAAAATCTCTACCCCCAAAAATAACTGATATCTTTTTAGGGTAATTTATATTGGTACATTTAGTATCAAGTAAAAGAAGAGGAACTTAGGTATAAAACACCTGCTACTCTGTATGTTACTGGAAGACTGACATGCACACCTGATATTCGTGGCTGAGTGTGGTGTTTTTGCTGTTTGAGGTTTCCAGGGCAGCCTCAAGATCCTTGATTTTTTTCTTGAGAGAACCCACATCCTCCTCCAGTGCAAGTCTGACTCTCATCAGATCATTCCTCTCCTGCTGGGAAAGCTCCAACTGTTGCTGTTGAGAAAAATGAAATGATAAATTAAACGACAGATAGATAATAGATAGATAGATAGATAGATAGATAGATAGATAGATAGACTCAAAGGAAGGTTCAGCCTTTTGGGGAATAACTCTCCCCTCAGAATACATGGCAGTACCCAGTCTCTTCTCGTGGAAAATTTACTAAACCAAAAAAAACTCTCCCAGCAAACTGACAAAAAGATGGAAGATCTTTAATGGAGGCCAAAAAACCCACCACGAATGGAACCGCACAAGAGCCTTTATAAAATGCACATGATAAAGACCCCTTTGTGGGTCAATATGTGGTGTCTTTAGTCTCCATTAAAGATCTTCCATCTTTTTCTTAAGATGGCAGATAGCAGAGTTTTCTTGTTAGATAGATATGATAGATATTTTCATTTTAATCCTGGCTATGACAACATCGTGCTATTCTATCATCCCCAAGAATATGTTTTATTGGACACAATAAAACTGGATACAAACAGATGCCAAAGAATGGGAATCTTTTTTGTATCCATTTTACATAGACTTGTGTTATACAAAATGTAAATATTGATGTCAGGTTTTTTGTTTTTTTTTTATCTTACACAAAAAGTGTAGATAACAATATCCTGTCTGGGAAAAACAAAAAATGCCAACAAATACTTTATCATCCATTTTTAGCATATAAATTAAAATGGATGTGCTAAGCAGATAATAGTGTTAAGGTGACCATGGCCCTTTGTCGATCTCTGTGGGACTGATGTGTATGGATATGTCCAGACTATCCCAGATGGCAAACATTAAAAGAAATAAGCATTGGACATGTTGAATTTCAGGAGCTAAGGAAGATAATATGTAATATGATGAGTAAAACTGGTTCGAGTAAACAAACATTTACACAGATACGGCAGCTTTTATTTTCAATGAACGTAAAAGAATTAAGACATTAAAATACCTGCAAGAAAGTAGCTTTAGGAACAACCAAGATCATGTCTAGAGACGCTTCTTCATCTTCCAGCGTAACCAAGTCTTCTAAGGGACGCGGTAGGTTGAACACAAAAGGTTCACTGATTCCTTTCACGACTCCATGGTGATCCACATAGCGAAAATTGTACTTCTGCTCACCAGGACGTGGTAAATAATAGGCTGCAGGGTGACAAATGCTTGTGTAAAAAGACATGAACCGTCTTAAAGAGGAGCGGTCACCTTTCTGACAAGTATATTTTAGTAAATGCTTGCATTCCTCATAGAACAACAAGTTTGGAACATAATAATAATAAATTTTATTTATAACACGCCAACATATTCCACAGCAGTATACCATTTGTAGGGTTCAAATAGAGACAAATGGGACTTAGGGCCCTACTCACAAGAGCTTACACTCTATCACTTGTCAGAACTCTGTGTTGTACCTTTCCTAGTCCTCCCAAAAAAGTATGAATACACTGTAAACTGCAAAGTACCATTCACTATGTTAAAGGCGTATACCCCTATATAACCTGGCACTAGCAGCAATGACTGGACAGTCAGAGTAACACTCATTTGTCAATATAACCATACATTTCTAGGAGGAATAACAGAGGAACAGCACAATGCAGAGCTCTAAGAATTGTTATGTTGTATTGCTCCTGAAATTAAACATGCCCAACTCTCTATTCCCCATGAAATCTGACATAGAATGTCAGACACCCCCACGCATTCTGCTTTAGTCTGGCACTGAGTAAATTTACATATAAATACTGGAAATAACTTTGGGCATTTGTACAGTATTTTAACTAGCCAAGCACAGTGCTGTGGGAATAATGAACACAGGAAAAGTAGAGGGCACTGGATGCTGAGAGACAATCTGCTTTAGTTGGTAAGACCAGACTGGGGTTGTCCACAATTGGAAGATTTTTGATACTGATCAGATTGGTCGGGTCCAACATCCAAACCGATTCACTGATGCAGCCACCTGAGACAATATACTAGGTATATGGCCAAAAGCAGTGTTGCTCCTATTCAAGTGAAGGGGAATGAGGCTGCAGTTCCAGGCGACACCGCTGCACTGTTCTGTATACTTAACTAGGAGCAGGGCTGCATCTGCTGTATACTTAGTATATGACTTTTGGCAGTCGAATCAGCAGGTCGGTTCATAGTTCGGGTGTTGGGGCCGGACCAATCTGATACTAATGACATATCCTGTAGACAGGTCATCAGTATGAAAAATACTGCAATTGTGGCCTTCTCCAGTGAGATACTGTTAAAGGGATTCTACCATTAAAAACTTTGGGGACACCCCCAGTGCTGTTTGAGCGCTGGGCCCTCCCCCAGTGCTGCGAGAGAAATTATTTGCATACTGACGAAAAACGGAATTTTAACCGAACGGCGGGCGAAGTAAACATCTAACGGTAGGAGAAGAATAGCCTTACTTAAGGCTATTCTGACATGTCAACGAGAAAAAAAAAAGTTTTGAATGGTGGATCCCTTTAACTTAATGGTTGGAGGGCAAGCAGTCCCTTCTGTAGCATATTCAGATCTTACTATATTGATAGATTTCCGGGCCAATAATTGACCAGGGTGACTGTGCTACTGACTGTGCCATTAGCTAAGGGTACTGTAAGGTTGCTATCACAAATCTGCGTTCTATGTGCATTATTACATACATTTTGGAGTCACACATGTTCTGCATTTTTGGACTCCCTATTTGGCCAATGCGAATGAGTACCGATCAACATCGATCAGTGCTCGTTCTCATCCTGCAACAGCATATTTAATAGGACCTTATCATGGACTCCCAAGACATAGATTTCTGACCTTGAAACTGAACACTGCAGTGAGATTCTGATCCATTTGCAAGTGCTTCAGTCGACACTGCCCAGACAAAGGTTTCATAGTCCCGTATACAAGAGGCTCCCACCTGTTACGCAGACAAGACACAAGCTTTCTTTTTATTTTATAAAATACATTTACCTTAAAATATACAGAAGACATCCCCTAAGACTCTTGTTGGAAAAATCCATTATGAATGATTTTTTTAATACATAGGGGCTTTAGGAAAAGCTACATGATAATATCGCCTCCAGAGTTTATCTCACTTTTCCGACCTAGAAATGTAACATCAAACAGTATTCTAGGAAGTAAAAGTGTGGCCATATTGTTTGACAGACAGAGACGTATGATAAGATAGAGCTAAGCAGAGGGGACCTAGCATATTAGAACCATGTACAAACCACAGGCCCATTTTCTTACTTTAAAGATGCCGATCCAGTCGCTGGTAGAACCCTGCATACCGGCTGGCAGGGTGTAGTGGCATTCCACTTTGGTACTGGGCACATAGGTTTGGGCCACATTTAAGAAGCGGACACATGACACCTGAGATAAGGAAGAAACCTCCATGATGATCCCTTTCTTGTGTCTATGGATGACAGTAGATAAAACTGTTATTTTCATATAATGTACATTAAAGTGCTTTTCTATGACCCAAATGAAATTTTCGTACTATTATACATATTTGTTAAAACTGTAATCTTATAACCCCTTTAAATTAATAACAAATGATTATTGATCCAATAGATGCAATGTAGGTGATACCTGCTCATATCTGTTGGGGTCTGATTGCTCAGACACCAAACTTTTGCAAAAATGGCGTTCCTTTGTATCCCATTTGAATGTTAGAGTGGTCCAGCACGTCACTCCAGTCTGTACTCCGTAGTCCCATAGAATTTGGAACTGCTGCATTCAATGTAACACACTGAACGCCCTTTCTGGTGATCGGTTGTTTTCCTAGCAGTTTGACCCCCGCACATATAGTGGTTATCACCTATCCACTGTTTAGATTACTTTTATTGGGTGTCATGTTATATATACTAAACATGGACACAACTGTATCTTCCTCTTTCAGCTGAACTCTAAGCACCCTTTAGTTGTACGTGCCACAAGGAGGACTGACGTAGTTGGATAGACCCTTTAAAGGGATTCAATCAAAGGCTATTCTTCTTTTTTTTTTTTTTTTTTTAAAATGTAGATTGTGAGCCCCACATAGAGCTCACAATGTACATTTTCCCTATCAGTATGTCTTTGAAATATGGGATGGAAATCCATGCAAACACGGGGAGAACATACAAACTCCTTGCAGATGTTTTTTTTGCCCTTGGCGGGATTTGAACACCAGGACTCCAGCGCTGCAAGGCTGCAGTGCTAATCACTGAGCCACCGTGTGGCCCCCAAAGGCTATTCTTCTCCTACCTTTAAAAGTATTCTCTGCGTCGCCGTTCCATAGATATCCTGGTTTTCTATGTAAACGAGTTTTCTTGCAGCACTGGGGACATCCCCAGTGCTGCGAGAAAACTCTCTAGCCCCGGCCTCTGTCATCTTCTTCTGGCACACCTCCCTGCCATGTCTTCTTCTGGGTTTAAACTTCACGCATGCGCAGTCTGCTCCGCCATCGGGCAGAGTTGACTGCACTTGCCTGCTGCCATTTTGTTGTGGCCACTTACACAGTATGCTCGTGTAAGTGGCCATAAGAAAATGGTTGCAGACATGGGCCCCAATGGCAGAGCTGACTGCGCATACGTGAATTTATACTCCAGAAGAAGCCGACAGAAGAAGACATCGTGCGGAGACGTGCTAGAAGACAGAGGCCGGTGCTGGAGAGTTTACTCGCAGCACTGGGGACACCCCCAGTGCTGTGAGAAAACTCATTTACATACCAAAGAAAACTGGGATACCTACAGAACGACAGCGCGGAGAAGACTTCTAAGGGCTCGTTTACATGGCGGAAAAGTTTTTTGATACGGCTAGCCGCGACAGGTTGCCGATACAGTTGCATTCCGTTGTGGCATCCATTAGGCCTGAATGAATGGGCTTAAACAGGAGCGTCTTTCAAGCCGCGGATGCTGCAGCTGACTCAGCCACAGAATCCGCAGTAAGATAAGGCATGCCGCTTCTTTTTTCAGCTACTAGCTAGTGAAAAAAAAAAGCGAGCGGCTCCCACTGAAGTCAATGGGAGCAATTTTTGCAGACGGATTTTGAGGCGGATTCCGCGTCAAAATCCGCCTGCAAAAAACTCTATGTGAACATACCCTAAAGGTTGGAGAAGAATAGCCTTTCTTAAGGCTATTCCTACGTGTTAAGGAGAAAAAAATGGAATTATAATGATTGAATCCCTTTAAGCTTCATGCTGTTCCAGTGCATTTACAACCATATTATAGATCTGTGTTTTCATGCTCCATATGGAAAGACTAAAGCCTCCGATAGAACATAAAGCGGTATGATATGCAGCGCCATTGACCAACATTGGTTACGTGCTCAGGAATATTCAGTAAGCAGAGCCTGGCCCTTTCATTTATAGTTCAGGAGTCTCTTTATAAAACTTAATAGAGCCGTGCATTCAGAGGGAAGCATCTCCGCTCAATGCCAATGGGAGCCTGCCACTTGGAAGGCGCCCAGATCTCACAGGGAGAAATTAAATCTGTTGCTTTGTTTTACTGCGCCTGTGCCCTCACCTCTGACAGCTGTTTTCGCTGGGTCCTCACAGTAAGCTTTATAATGAATTGACTTTAATATTTTTAATCCCAATTAAACTCTGCACGAATACCAAAGGACATGAATCAGGATTTCATTGTGGGCAAAGCTTAGCGTGTTTCCATATTTTACATGAAGTTTGCCAAGTCATGAATCATCCTTTCTGCTCTTCAAACTCGGTGTTAACTCTTCATATTCCCCATACCAAGTAGCTATTATGCCTAAGAAATTACTCCAGACACCGACATTCTAGGGGTGAGTGGTTCCCTCAAAACTTTACTGACTTCTCTAAGGCCCGGTTCACATCTGCGCTTGGGTTTCCATTCGGGAAGTTTGCTTGAGGACCCCCTGAACGGAAACCTATATGAATAAAAAAGTGATTACCTATAGGGAACCCGCAAACCCCATAGTCTATGGAGTCTGCGGATTTCCCAGGTAACCTTTTTTTTTTTTTTTTTTTTTTTTTTTTTTTTTTATGCGTATAGGATTCCATTGGGGGGGGGGGGGGTGTCCCTGAATGGAATCCCATGCGCAGATGGGATAGTCTTATATTATTGCACATGGAGAGATGCAATTGGCCTATTTGGATTGGATACCAGGCTGTGGCATGTGGACAGTGGGTGGTTGATGAGACTAGATATTGCACAAGTAGTAGGCTGGCTGTTGCTGATGTATCTTGGTATGTCTTTAATTATAATATGGCTTACACTGGTTTCTTACCTACTTAGGAACATGCTATCTTCAGGAGACACGGTATTACATCATTGCTCACAGAAAGGGACAGCAAACTTTTTTGTGCGGTGTTCCAATTAAATAAATATCAAAGTACTGAGTGTGTCATGCAACATAAGAGTTTATATATATTTATATATACACTCACCTAGACAGTAGCAGCAGCTGAAGGGGCATTTCACCACATATATCACTCAAGCTCCTCCACTGTGTCTGGGCTAGGGTCCAATGACCAGTGTGTTACTATGGAGGATGCTCAGATGATCATATAAAGTTAGATGCCCCTCCAACAGCTGCCAGCCAGAGAAAAAGGGGCAACTTCCAAAGAATTAAAAGAGGTGCAAAAATAATAAAGACTGAGGTTCGGTTCACATCTGTGTTTGGTTCCCCTCTCTGCACTTTTTGTGCGGAAACCAAGCAGAAACCACACGGACACGATTATAGTCTATGGCGTCCACGAGTTTCCTAAGGTAACTGCTTTTCTATGTGGATTAGGTTTCCGTTCGGGGGGTCCCCTAGCAGACGCCTGAACAGAAACCCAAGCAGATATGTGAACCTAGCCTATGACCCGGTTCAGATGTGCATTCGGTATTCCATTCAGGGAGTCCACATGGGGACCCCCCTGAACGTAATACCGAACGCATTCATAAGCGGTGAGCTTATGTAAGTACACGGACCAGATACACTATAATGTGGTCCATGTGTTTTCTGCACCTTAGTCTGAAATACCAATGAGTGTGCCAGGCCATCACTTCTCATGTGCCAGCTGTAGCATGCATGCCATGGTTTGCCAACCCATAGTCTACAGATCCATACAACACAGATGCGAACAAGGTTTTAATGGGTTACACAGCCTATTCACATTAGTATTGAATGATGTACAAAAGTACTTAACAGAGTCCCACAAGTGGATTAAACAGGTTTTTCCACTACAGTTTTATGATGTTGATCCAAAGAACAAACTAGTTTCAGTCCATCCAAGGAGCGCAGGCAGCACAACCCCACATATGAATTATTTTATGACATGTCCTATTAAAGGGTATAACTGGAAAAAATCACTTTAAGCCCAAAGGCACACAAGGAAATAGTTGTTTCATCTTTTTAGCCAAAATAAGGAACTATTAACATTTTAGACTTTTTGAATCAAACTGGGTGGTGTGACCCCGGACAATTTGCAGCAAAATGATACAAGCTGTATTGACTAATATGCAGAATACAATAGTTCAGCAGAATGTGTGGGAAAATTCCACAACTGGGTAGGAAACAAACAATGGTGCAGATTTATAAGAATCTGTCTCACTATTTTCACTTCAAAAAAGTTGCAAGCCAGTGTCCTCTGCCTTTTTAAACCCCGCTCGGATAGTGCAAGCCTTGTCATGAGTCTGGAAAACTCTCCGCCATATCAAGGAGCATATAATACATATAATATGCTGGTCTTGAAGAATCAAGGCCAATGTGTGATGGGGACTGTCCCTTATTTTCTGTGTTTGTGTACTAAATTTCATTTTACAATTGTTAGAAGCTATGCTCAATGTAAGGAAGGCACGAAACAGGTTCAGTAAGTCTTCATAAGCATGACTTAGGCTAGAGGCACATGAAAGAGGCCTGGTGTGGGATGTTCACAGTGGACAACAAGCAGCAGACCGGCCTCAGCCAGAAACATCTGACATCGGCTGGTTTTAGCAGCTGCTTTCAGTGGAGACGAGACTCCCGGTGGCCCTTGGCCTCTAATCTTTGCATTGCAAAGGTTGTAAACAATGGCTGAACCTGCAGCAATAATGGACATGTTGTAGGATTTGCTTCAATCCCATCCACTCCACTGTACATTGCAACATGTTAGCAGCCAGAAAATCCGCCATAAACTCGCCCTGTGTGTCAACAGCCCTGAAGGGCCTTTCATCATATACAGTGATGGCATATAATAAATTAATAAATTATACAGATCTGGCCTGCCAGTTATCAACAAATTTAATTTCCCTTCAGTGCATATAGTGAAAAAACCTGTTTAAGGCTGGTCTTACACGACCGTAATGCATTTGCGGTCCGCAAGTTGCTGATCAGCAACTTATACTCCGCAGATGTCCGTGAGCTACCACACTCACCCATAGAGTTCTATGGGCGAGTCCGTGCAGTGCCGTGAATTGCAGCCATCGCGGACATGTTCCAAAAAGTGTGGACCTCGGTTGCGGCCCGGCACACCATGGATAAAATATCCGGTGGTATACGAGGCCGCATTGACTATAATGTGTACGCAAATGGTCAGCAATTGAAAAACCTCAATTGCGGACCATTTGCGGACTTAAACTACGGTTGTGTAAGACCAGCCTAAGAGGAGAGGGGGGTTTGGTGAACTTTAAGGGCCCGTGCACACGGAGTTAACGCGTGCGCATTTTAGCATAATACACGTGTATAGAATACATGTGTAAAAATAACACTCCCATAGACTTCAATGAATTTTTTTTTATATGTGTAAAAAACGCATCGCGTTATTTGATGCGTTTTTTAAACGTGTAAAAAATTTCATTGAAGTCTATGGGAGTGTTATTTTTGCATGTGTATTCTATACACGTGTATTATGCTAAAATGTGCGCGGGTTAACTCTGTGTGCACGGGCCCTAATATTCATGACCTATCCTTAGTCTAGAGTCTCAGTATTGGACAGTCTCAGGGCACTACAGCTGAGTGAAAGGGCTATGGCGCTCTATTGCAGCATCTTTATTGTTTACACTGCTTTGACTATATCTGTGCAGTCTAGTTAGTAGAGGCGTTGCAGAGTATTGCACCTTCATTCTGTTTACTTGAATAGGACAAAGCTGCAATACCCCAGACTGCAGCTACTAAGCAGACTGCATGTAGCTAGAGCAGTGGTTCTTAACCTTGTTTGAGGTACCGAATCCACCAGTTTCATATGCACATTCACCGAACCCTTCTTTAGTGATAAATCAAATATGATTTTTTTCCAAATTCAAGACATAGGTATATGTTTTGTTTTTTTTACTGGTACACAAAATGAACCGTGCATAGGGCCTAGGGCTCGATCAAACCCTGGTTAAGAACCACTGAGCTAGAGCAATAAACACTGAAGAAATTGCAGCACCCAAAGAAACTTTGCGGTCCCTTAAAATAAGAATGTTGAGAGTTGATGAAACTGATCATGTCTAGAGACAGGGAAGGAATAATCGCAGCAGGGTATTAGATTCACGTAGATAGGGGCTGAGTTGCAATAGTGCAGCATGGCATAGCAATGCACAGTGTAGAGAGCTGACTTATTCCAGCTATGTACAATATACAAACATCTGCTGATCACACGGGCACTGGACACCGGACCCCCATTCATCTCATACTGATGATCTATCATATGGATGGGCCAATAATATATAGTTTTGGACAGCCCCTATAAACCAGCAGAATGTCAATTACTGCTGAAAACTCTACCCAAAGAGAGATCTTTACTGGTGTGCTGCAGCAAAATTCACCCGACTTTCACCTTCTTCCATGGCTATCACCCAGAAGTAGCCGGCTCTACACTAAGGTCACCTGATATGTATTTGCAGTGCATTTTTGGTACAGATACCTTGCAAAGAGTAAAACGTGTAGCACTACCTATGGCCAATTGTAGTGCAGATTTAGGAAGGAGCTGTGCCGCAACATTCACCTTAAACCAAGTTGCCCGACCAATGATCACAGTATCACCCTGCGCTAAGACTTCTCCATTGGAGACCCTGAGGGTGCAGCCATTGCAGCAGTAGTCACTAGAAGATTGAGCACTACTATTTCTTCTTCTGACTATAAGTTGCAGTCATAACACCTTCGGGGGTCCCAAGATTATGAGAATTGCGTCCAAATTCGCCTTATAGGCTTGTTCAAGCAAGTGTGAACTGTTAGCTATGCAGTGATGGTAGCTGGTGTGTATAAGAGCAGCTCTAGGCAGACTTGCCTTTCAGGAGCAAAGAAAAGCTGGGTGGGTGCCAGTGACTATAGAAGCAGGCATGCTAGATGATGCACACCAAGGGAGGAGGGGGGGCTCGCTGAGTGGTACGTTCTGCATCATCCTAAACTCCCTCATGAGTCGATTAGGAAAACTTATGTTGGAGAGAAAACAAGAAGGCTGCGCTCCAGTGCTCGTGTCCTCCTCAGGCAGCCCCAGTGCGAGGCCTAGGCAGCAGCTGGAGACTTGCTGCGCAGCACTTGCCTCCCCGCCTCACACATCAGGTCCCCCTATTCTGGGCTGCACCCACCAACCTGCCCCCATACAGGATGCCGCACACCCCAACACAACACCCGCAAAGGAACGAACAAAACCTCTTACCCCGCACTCAGAAATCAGCTGTCCCACAACAACAACAAAAGCTTTGCCCGCTGCTACCTGGGAGTTGTAGTTTCAGGGAGGGATTAGCAGGCTGCACATGACCGGGATATCCCTACGTCCTTTACAACAACACACTGTTAACCCTGCCCCTCTCCGGAGACCAGGCCATGAACTGTAAACAGCAGGGCCCGAGGATTAACCCCTGAGCTGCTGCAGCACAGTGCATGACTATGGAATCACACTTATGATGGGCCTGCACTCACTTCATTTTGCTACGGCCCTCCCTTAACCGGGATATCCTTTACAACAACAGACTGTTAACCCTGCCCCTCCCCCGACCCCCTCCCTGCAATGCAGAGCTAGTAACTTATGATAAAATAACTCAGATGGACACCAAGATTGCGATGGATAAGGGAGCGTTCACACTACCGTCGGTGTCCGACAGCTAGTGTTCGCTGCTAATGTCCGTTCAAAATCATGTGCGGACATTAGCAGCGGACACTAGCTGTGTCCGTGACATTTTGCATTGATTTAAATGGACATCGGGTGCGTTCTTTTACTGTCCGTGGGTGTCCTTAACTGTCCGTTCTCAAAGATGTCCGACTTTTCAAGCGGACAGAAAAACCTGACATTTAGGTTTTTGTTGTCCACTTGAAAAGTCAGACATCTTTGGGAACGGACAATTAAGGACAGGCACGGACAGTAAAAGAACGCACCCGATGTCCATTTAAATCAATAAAAAATGTCACGGACACAGCTAGTGTCCGCTGCTAATGTCCGTTCAAGATTTTGAACGGACACTAGCTGTCGGACACCGACGGTAGTGTGAACGGCCACAACAGCCAATTTATTTTGATAATTAATAACAAGGTAAATAAACAATTTTACAAATGGAAGGTCTGACAGGGCCCACCTATGGAAAACAGTAGGATAAACACCTCCCAGCCGCAGCACGCTGAGTCGGAAGCAGACAATAAGTCCAGAATACTGCTTGTGAACAACAACCCATTATTAATCATTTAATATACATTTTCCCATAAAACATAACTGAAAAGGGGGGACCCTATATTCCCAATATTCTCCCCAAATGACCTTAAAGTGTCCCCTGGCAGACCTTCCAACCGCCATAACTCTATTGCATGACCCCTTGTGCAATAGAGTCTGCCCACATCTGCAGGGCTCGCTCTATGCCACCTTGCAATACTAAGGACCATAAGTCATAACCCACATCATTAAGGTGCACCCTATCCTTACTCATGTGGCCGCTCTGAGGAATCTCCAGGTCATGATGGCGAACCACCACACCACCATTACAAACTACAAAAGCAGAGACAACTCTGTTAATCTTTCTCCTAGCTTTGTTCAGTTTATCAACTGGCGCTGCTGTGAGGAAGGGCATTCCAGACTGACTGTCAGAAATGCCCTTCTGACGGTGAAGAACTATGGTACTGGCACCGGAAGCTCTTAACCGGGGGCACAGTTGGCTTTCTAGTGGTATAGAAAACTGCATGTTCCCCAAGTGATGAAAGGTCCTCTTTAAAGAAGTTAGCAATTATGCCTTTTTTATTATTAAAATAATGAGCATGTGGTATAAATATCATTAATTTTATACCAATTATGCTTAGTTTTTTTTCCCAGAGTAACACATTTTTTAGTGCAAAATTTGAAATAACGTTTTTACATTTTTAAATTTGCGACTAGGGGACTTGATCTTTTGATCACTTCTATAATACACAGCAATATTTTTGTGTTACATTGTTTTAAATTTGCCAGTTTTACACTGACCCTGTCTTAAGGTCCTGTTTTAAATCCGACCTTTCACCACTTGCAACAAGTCCAGCCCTTTGCATCAATTAATCAGTGCTCTTACACTGATTTTGGTGCAATTAGAATTTTTCCTCTAGCCCTCACTATGCCCAAGCAATCAATGCTTTTAGCTTTGTTGCATGATATGCTATTTCAGCTCTGTACTGTCAGGAGGGTGCTGTTAGGCAATGGCAGATAAGAGGTGTGATTCTGAGCTCTGACACTGGCTGCCTCTGATTAGAGCTCTGAATCACACCCCCTGCCTGATCCTGCCCTTCTGACATTACAGAGCTTACATAGCACATCAGGCACCAAACTACCTGTTCTTGTTGCTCATGAACAGTGGGGGCTAGAGAAAAAAATTCCAATTGTCTTGGAATCAGTGGAGTGCGGCCTAATGCTAAGAACTGTGATGAAAAGTCCTGTGGCTGTGATGAAAAGCCCTCTTTAAAGTGACCATACACATTAGATTACTGATGTAGCCAAACTTACCAACCATCCTATCTTACTAATATTTTAAATGTGAAAGTTTGGATGTTTGTTAGTCAATCACGCAAAAACGGCTGAACGGATTTGGATGAAATTTGGCACATAGTTTGTGTCTATGGCCAGACCCAAAATCCGGACTGCAGACTGCACCGCTAAGGGAACAGGGGAGGGAGACTTTCCCTGACGCTACGGCGGCTAGCTAGGCCCTGCCTGCGGGTGGTGGTCAGCTGTTCCCAAGCTAGCCTTGGCCCCGACAACTCCTGGCTCTCTAACACAAAGGCCTAGCCGACAGATAGGGCGAGAGCTACAAGAGAGTTACGGACTGGAGATACTAAGGTGGTCACCCCTTCAGAAACCAAGGTGCAGCTGCAGACAAAACAAACAGAATGGGAAGTGCTGGACAACAGACACGCAGCACAACACAATATGCAACAAGAGAATGAGGAGAGGGAGAGTGGAGAGGTGAGGAAAGGGTTAACACAGGACTAGGGCAAGACAAACTGGAACCCAAACTTCCTCACAAACACCAAGACAGTGCCAGGCAATCAGAACTGAAGGACAGGGCAGAGTAGAAGTGTGGAGGGGAAAACCAGACTCACACACAAGGCACCACTTCCAAGTCAGCTATAGTTCCAAAACCACTCCTCCTCCCTGAGCCACAAATTCTACGTTGGATACAACAAAAACCAGCAACAAGTGAAGCCAGCCCTCCTCCTTATACAGACCCCAGAAGCGTCTGATAGGACAATAGTAATGACCAACACCTGAGGCTCAACCTAAAGAACCTCAGGTAAATTCCGAAGGCCAATACCAAATGTACAAACAGATGGTCCAATGGCAAGGAAACCACCAAAAAAACACGGAACACTGGATCAAATCCCCACCAGAAAAACACACAACTCAATCACAAGAATTCAGGTTGTGACTCATAGATAGTCTGTAAGCTCGATTAACACATAGGCTACTTTTTATCCCGGTAAATGACATGGCTTCGCGACTGTTATGAATTTATGTTCACATACTATATTAAACTGCTCTTGCAGCAGCTTATCTCAGGTTTTGATAAAGCCAGGTCTGTTATCTCTCTGTAAACACTCAGCTAACCCTCAGTCTATTCTGTACATGCATTTGCATATTATCTGATCTGCTCCAGGCAGCATGCTGAGACACTGGATGGGAAAACATCTTTAATTCAAATTGGCAGTTTGCCAATTTTAAACATGCTCGGAAAAAGAAAATCTAATTTGTCACAAAATTCTAAAACAACGAGAGCTATGAAGGTAGCCAGAAGTCAACAGAGTTCTCCTGAAGTGGAGCTGAAGGGGGATCATCGACGCCAACAACACATTCATTATATGGCGTCCCAGCGAGCTGCTGAGATGCCGGAACAATTACAGGCACGGTGCGAGGAACAAGTTCAGTGGCAGGACAGCTTCAGAGCTGCTGAAACATGTGGATCATCGACGCCAACAACACGCTCATTATATGCTTTCCCAGTGCTGTGCCGGAACAATAAAGGCCACAGAGTGAATAACGAGTTTAGCGGCAGGCCAGCTTGACAGCTGCCGAAACACTGGAGCAAGCGGATCATCAACGCCAACAACACGCTCATTATATGGCGTCCCAGCGAGCTGCTGAGATGCCGGAACAATCACAAGCATGGCGTGAGGAACAAGTTCAGCAGCAGGACAGCTTAAGAGCTGCCGAAATGCCAGAGCAGCAAATCGATGGCAGCAATTTTCTGAATATAGGCGGATCATCGTTGCCAACAATACGCAGACAAAGTCGCAGGTAGAGGCTAGTCTAACATAAACGGTATTGTCCCAGATTTCTCCTGAAGTTAGATGGAATGGACTGTTTAATTTCAATCATCCCCTCTTGTCCTTTTGTTTCTAAGGGAGATAATCCTCCACTAGAGATTTCGGACAACAGCTTACTTCCTTCTCCCTATTGAGAGCTGAGCATGCAAGTGTATTTGGGAAGAAGAGATCACATGGAATAACTGTTGACCAAATGCTCTTTTAATGGCAAACATAGAGGCCTTAGCTTGTAGGTACACCATTGGGTTTACAGAGGGGTTCCCTGTACTGGGCTGAGCTGCTGTACCAGACATGCACTGCTTATGGACAGTGCACATTTCGGGAGAGTTAGTCATTGGGTGTTATGATACCCCTTAGCTTAGTGTTATTGGGGCATTTGATGAATGTCCTCATTGTAAAAAGGTCTCTTTCTGTGACAGATTTTCCTTAAATCAGCTTTACAGCATTAAATGTAGACAGGTTAGAACCATTATTAGAAGACGGATACTCTAGAATAAAAATAAAAGTGATATGAAGGGTATGTACTCGCTCTAGACTCCGCTGAGGAATCAACAGCAATTAAATGTTGCCCATCAAAGCATTTATTTTCAGGCTATTAAATTGTGGATATTTTTAGCGTCCCCTCCTGCCTTTAGCTCCTTTCTATGGCTCCTTTGTTACCCCTGTGCGTCTTTCTTTATACACATTGCCTATTACTGTCATGACAATTCATTATAGCGAGGGTGAGTTACACGGCTGAGGAGACAAGTTTTCATTTTTGAATGAAGTTCTTTTATATTTCTGGATTTTTCTCACAATTGACATAAAGCTTAGTAGTAGACTGGGATGTACATTTATTTTTACTTTGTGTTGTGAGTTGTTAAATGGTCCAGGTTGTATAGATTGGTATGAGACCGAGAGTGGACCTCCAAGCATGATGGTGGCTTTGGCAGGTATGACTATACTGATTCTCCTATTTTGTATCCCCATTACGTAGCTCCCATATTACATCCCCAAAGAACTATCAGCAGAGTATGCAAAAGTATGTATCATGGACCATTCAGCTTTAAGATACTGTATATTTTCAAGTAAATTTGGAAATAAACCAAGAACAATAACGGATCGAATGGTGTTCATACTCATTGGATAGAAGAAGAGTGATGGTGGAACAACTGTGAATCTGGTGAACAATTGATTTGCTTTTAGGCCGTCTTGGCTATTACAATCATTCAGACTGGGCCAGACATGTTCAATGACATTGGAAAAAGAATGAAGCGTGCCCATAAATAGTGGATAGATAAAAATTTACAATTTCAATCACAATGAATGTTTGTTGGGTGAAATTTAGGAAAGAATGGTTGCTTTAGCTGACAGATATTACAATGTTACTACCTGGAAAGAAGTTAAAAGCTGGCCATACATGTTAGACTTTTGTTGGCCTAAATGAGCAATGATGCAACTAAAAGCCACTTTTCTCTCGCCATTTTTTGTGCGGAAACCGAGCAGAAACCACACGGACCCCATTATTGTATATGGGGTCCACGGGTTTCCTGAGGTAACTGGTTTTTTATGTGGATTAAGTTTCTATTCGGGGGGTCCCCCAGCGGACTTCCCGAACGGAAACGCATGCGCAGATGTGAACTGGGCCTTAAACTAAGGCCCCATTGCAAAAACTCAGTGGGAAAAAAGTGATTTAGGCTAAGGCCCCATGGGACGTCCCTCAGTAATAAAGGGTTGCGGGAAAAACCTCAGCGGCACTGCATTGCGGTTCTTCCCGCAGTGCTTTAGACAGAAAATTCGCAGAGTTTTCCTCTATGGACTTCTGTTACAATTATATCTAAGGAGAATCCGCCGGTGTTTCCGTAGATATAATTGACATGCTGCGAATTCCAAAACTGTGCCGGCTTTGGAAATTGCGGCATGTCCGCACGGCGGTTTTTACTGCAAGGTGGGCATGGGATTGCTTCTACTGTAAAATGCCATGATTTTTCCCGTGGCATTTCCGACATGGCCAAATCGCATCGTTTCCCATGGGGTCCCAGCCTTACAGTACAAGCAAAGTGAATTAAATTTCATTAATCTCATCCACACATGGTAGAAGAGAAAAGCTGAGGATAAGCTGAGTTTTCAAAAACGTGTGCTTTTGAAAATCTTTAGAGTATTAATCTTACTTGCGGAATTGTGAGCGTTTTCCCCTCTGTATTTAATAGGAGAAGAAAAAAAATCAAAAATGAATGAAAAACGTTGTAGAAAGAAGGTATTCCATTTTTTCTGTGTTTTTTTCTGCAGCATTTTTTTAAATTGCATTTGACTTTGCGGAACCTTAGGGTATATTTAAAAAAAAAATTGGCCACTGCACTTGTGAAAGAAACCCGGTGCACATTAAAAAAAAAAAAAGAAAAATGTTGGTTAGGTCAATTAAACTGATAATGTCTGGAATTTATTTTTAATCTGTTTAAAAAAATGCGTGCACCCCTAGAAACTCCCCACAAGCATAAAGAACCAGTATGTATTAATAACCGCTATAAAACAAGCATTTATATAGCGTACGTCTGTCATACGGTGAACTTGAACATATTGTATTTCTGCCTCGTCAGGGCAATCAGGTAAGAGCAGGTCAGGGGCGTATCATTAACGTGGTGTAATATCTTTCTGGGGAACAAGGAAAGGTAAAATGCTGAGCGGGCAGGATCCGGCGGTAAGACTGCGAGGCACTCCGGAGTGCTAAAATCCACAGCTTGTTTGGTGTAAGCAACTAATTAAAGCAACGAATTTCAGACCTGAGGGTCCTTTCATGAACAACATTAACCATTAGCGCTTCCTTGTCTCCCATCACTGGAGTCAGATGTACAACCATGTTCAGAACATAATAACTTAGGATGTGTCTGAAGACAGAACATTTCATTCTTCAGATATACGCGAGATGATTACATCTTTCCAACATACAGCTAATGTAATGATATATGCAGATGGAGGCTTTAGTGCGGGGCGCTCATTAAAAATAAATACTACAGGGTTCATATTGTCTTCAGATATATTTGTGTTCTTACATGAAACATATCAACCCTTTTGCACACTTAAATAAAAGGCATTTTGCTTAGGGCAAATTGCTTCAATATATATCTGTTGATGATTTTTGTCTCATTTATAGCAAGAAGGAAATAGGAATTCTAAGAAATTAAAATGGACTAATTTGTAGGGGAAATATTTCTATACTGAAGTCAGTAATGCCTGTAATAGGCAAAGCTTTTGATGCTGTGGAAGATACATTGCTTATTGTATTAGGAAACTGTTCTTGTAATTCCAGGACAATAAAATACATGTAATTCTGTCCAATAATGTAGCAGATAGCATTGGCATAGGAGCTCTGTCCATACTGTGAGCATATATATAGCCAACAAGGCACTGAAACTGCTGGGAATGGAGTTATCTCCAGTTCTATGAATTTAAAGGGGTTATCCCGTCTCGAGGACTCTATCTATCTATCTATCTATCTATCTATCTATCTATCTATCTATCTATCTATCATTATTATTATTATTGTTTATTTATATAGCACCATTAATTCCATGGTGCTTTACATTTGGGGGTTACATACAGTAAACAAAGTATACAAACAGATATAATACTAACAATGACTGACTGGTACAGTGGGCTAGAGGGCCCTGCCCGCGAGGGCTTACAATCTATGAGGGAAGAGGGATAGAGACAGAAGGAGAGGGGAGAGGCTGCTCAGATGGTGGTGTGACCATAGTGTTATTGGAGGTTGTAGGCCTTCCTGAATAGGTGAGTCTTCACGGCCTTCTTGAAGCCTGTGATTGTGGGGTCAGTCTTATGTGTCTTGGTAAGGAGTTCCAGAGTATGGGGCATGCACAGGAGAAATCTTGGAGACAGTTTTGTGAGGAGCGGATGAGAGTAGAGCAGAGTAGGAGATCTTTGGAGGATCTGAGATTGCGTGTAGGCAAATAGCGGGAGATTAAGTCGGAGATATATAGAGGGGACAGGTTGTGGATGGCTTTGTATGTTAACGTTAGTAGCTTGAACTCAATTCGCTGGTCAATATCTATACAGGTAGCTTATGTAAATTGAAGACTTTTCCTAAATATATTGCTTTAGAAATGCTGCTTTGTTTGCCTGCTTTGTGAACTTATTCCTCCCATTGTTTACACAGCGTTACCATAACCACGGACCTGTAAGATAGGACAAGTGAAGTCATTCTCTGCCATCTGGACACTCAGTTCAGCTAATTACAGTTTGCTGACAAAGCCGGGTCTGTTATCTTTCTATGTAATCCCACAGATAATACCGAGTCTGTTCTCTACAAGCATGTGCATAGTATCTGATTTGCATAAGCGTGTTTAGCAAGCTGGGGGCCAGAAATACAGGAAGTGAGAAGAAACGACAGCAGGCAAACTGCTGAAACAGTGAGGGCTCATTCACACTACGTATACGGCAGCTTATTCTGAACGTAAAACACGTTCAGAATAAGCGGCGTATAAAGCAGTTCAATGCATTTCTATGGGAGCCGGCATACGAGCGCTCCCCATAGAAATGAATGGGCTGCTTTTTTCACTACGAGCAGTCCCATTGAAGTGAATAGGAAGTGCCCGCGTGTACGGCTCATGCTCATGACGGTAGTGTGAACGCCCCCTAAGTAAACATAGCAGGAAAAAAGAACAACAATGGGAGGGCACTCACCACATGGCAGAATATCTTCTTAAAAACACAGTACTTTATTTAAAGTGCATTAAAAACATCTCCTGGGAGGGAGCGATAGCATCGTAGGCAAAGAGGCAACAACCGTTTCGCGCTCTCCAAAGCGCTTTCTTAAAAAGTGTACACCAAGTTATTTAAATAATCCCACAAAATAATGCAGAATAGTTGTTTTTGTCCCATTCCCCCTGTAAAACAATAAAAGTCAATCAATAAATTTTATATACCCCAAAATAGTGCAATAAAAACTACAGCTTGTCTTGCCAAAAATAAGACCTCATACTCAACTCAACATGAAAACAACATAAGTCATTGCTCTGGGAATGTGCCAGTGAAAAAAAAAAAAAAAGATGGATGGTCCTGAAAGTGCATAAAAAGCTGGTCATTCAGTGGTTAATACCAGGCAGGCAGAGGAATCATTTGCATTTCCTCAGACTTCACTTTCCACCTGCAAATTCAGCCTTAGCAACTCTTACATTAACACTACATTAATGAATGCTAATGTAATGACATGTGAGGTCCATACAGTTTTAAGAGAAGTACGGTAGGTTTTTGCCACTTGAATCAGTACGGTTCCCTCTATAGATCCCAACAGTCTACGCTAAACAGATGATGATGAGGTTATGGAATATCTTACCAAATATTCCTTGACATCAAATAACTGAGAACCCCCAAGCAGGATTTAGAACAGTTAATTCATGTAATAAAACTATATATGTTCAACGCCTCTGCCAAAAGTCTGACCAATCTCCAGCACTGCAATCTCTGGCAGCCCCATCGAAGTGTATGGAGCGTTGGTCATGCAAGCAAACTTCTACTTTATTCACAAGGAGGCTTTAGAGGTACATGTCCCTCTACTTGCTGGGAGTACCAGTGGTTGAAACCCTAGCCATCGGACACTTGCCCCCTATCATGTGGATATAAGTGTCAGTGCAACTATTGCCCTATGTTTCCAAATGCAAAAGTACATGCTTTCCTCATTGTACCATGTGGCTTTACTGTAAGGGGGCATTCACACTGCCATTGTTAATGTCCGTTGCTGTCTTCCATCATAGGATGACAGCAACAGACATTAAACTGTCCCAGAGGATGGTCACAGTCTTACACTAAAGGGCCCACTTGGGGACCCCAGAACAGAAACCTAATCTGCTTACAAAAGTGGTTATCTTCAGAAACCAGCCAAAAGGGGCAGAAAATGCGGAGAGAAAAGAGGATTAGGGAATGGAATCTGCAGGCAGAGACACAGTTTCTGTGTTCGTTCTCATTGACACAGCTATCTTCCCTCATGTTTTTTAAAATTTTGCAACAGAAGATAAAGTCCTGCATACATGGCTTTTTCTTCCATTGCAAAGTAAACAAACATGTCTTTGTCTGCAGCTTCTCATCTCTTCTGCATCTGATGTTTCTGAGTGAAATCCTAGACTTTACTTGAAAGCTAGTGGGTTGAGATAACAGTGTGAAGGTGAAGTATTGTGAAGGTAGACCATGTCCATTCTTATTTTTATACATGCTTTATACTGCTTAAGAAATTATATTTTTCTTTGTGCAACGTTTATACATTAAGATGGCGCCTGTATCCAGTACCACACCCAGATGCTGACGCACATGATCGTCATGTGGTTTACAAGAAAGACAGTATAATTTCCCGGGTAATCGAAAGCTAAAAGATGTTGAAATTTAAGAGCCAATGACTGATCGCCAGTGTATTCGGATACAAGACGTATATGCTTACAGCCTGCCGTTATCTTATCTTTCTTGCATTCCTGTATAAAAACTGTAACTTCCTCAATAAACCTCAGTACTGTGTGAGCGCCCAGTTGCATGGACTGAGATGGAAACTGCATCAACGTCAGTGTTTATCTTTGTCAGCGCGCACATGCATGATTGATTTGGAGCAGGTGACTGACCACTGGAAGTGACCCGTATTCTGGCGGAGGTCACTACCTCAACAGTATTGGGTCCTATTTTAGCCAAGTGTTACCCTGGTGTGAGAAGGAACGCTATTGAGTGCAGACATGAGCCTGAGAGTCCATCGCTCTCTGAAGAAGTATGCCTTGTACTGCTTGGAGCTACTTTGAAGACTCTTTGTAACCAGCAACTCCCTCTGTAAAGTGTCCGGTGAAAACCAACCTGTAAGTGTTTCTTTGACCCAACTTCTACAAGCACCAGAAAAGCAGAGAGCTGGTTAGCTTGTTAAGCCCTTAGGTAGGCTGGCGTAAAAGAAGGTGCAGGTTTTATGCTTACAGTATCACCAAGTGGCACGTTAGAGAACAGGGCCAGGTTGTTCCTCTGCCGCTAGGTTCACACTAGTGTTGCCTATCTGTAGTTCGGGTCCAAACAAATGAAAAGCGGATCGCTAAAACAGTGGGAACACACAGAGTCCGATGTACCCCATTCACTATAGCAATAGACAAACATTGGCCGAACAGTTAGCATGTAAATTGGTCCTTGACTATTATTTGTCAGTGTTTAGTTCATGTGCTGTCCAACTATACTAGGTTGGCATATGAAAACAGTCTGAATAGGCTTCTACCACCAAACTGTGTACTCCACGTCACTGAAGCAGAAAAACTAAAGGAAGAAAACCTATTAGTTCTTGGCTTATGTTGCACACAGTGACCATTGTTTGTGCACAGTCTCTGGGGATAGCAGAGAAAACACAAACTCAGATTTTTGTCACTTTTTTTTTTACACATAAAGAATACACAAGACACAATGGGAAAGATATCTGGATACAGTTATTGTGTAACATACTGTACTTCCCATGTTTCAGAAAGTTATTTTATTGTATACTTTGTAGAGAATTGGCTACATATGGGCAAATGTTGAGGCTGTCTGTCTAAGATATACGGTATGTTAGTGACAGCTGTCACTTGTGAAATAAGAGACCACATGTGGAGAAGACATTACACACATGGGAAAATACACTTATGAAATTCTCCTTTCTATGGGTGTGTGCCTCCTGTGCTTATGGCACGCAAATGCTTTGGCCTGGTGATCAGGGATCAAAGGAGTCTGTCAGCAAAAAGGATAAACCTATTAAAAATCAAAAACACACATTTAGGCATAAAATCATGTTATAACATACAGTACTATATATGTCGATAAAAAGCTAAAGTAGCTAAAATCAGAAATTTTCACGTATTCAAATGTTTCATTCTGTTATTTGGATAAAGGTAGCTAAAGATTCTGCATTATGTTGTGTGAATGGGGGAGGTGTCATACTGAAAAAGAAGGCACACTCACGTGTACTCACCCACAGCCTCAGGGCTCATTTCCAGTATTGCAACCCCTGCTCCCTCCACTGCTGGTTCCAACAAGACTAGAACTTGTGAGGCTCCTATGACTAGTACAGCCAATCACTATCAAGTGGTTACATGTGCTGGACTGATGACATCACTGCACCAGACCACTGAGGTTAGGGATTGGCCATTCTTATTTTACGCCCCCTTCCTCCACCATTTTTATTTTGGTTTGCCTGGAAAAATCCTCCAAGGAACCGAGTAGAACTGACCTTTCATTAAGGGTAAGTTCACACTGAGTTTTTTGGCCAGGATTTTGAGGCCGTATCCACCCCAAAATCCTGACCAAAAAGATAGCTCCCATTGAAATCAGTGGGAGCCGGTCAGGTGAGATGCTCATACTTCAGGCCAATTTGCCTCACGATTCGGCCTGAAGACACTCCCTCCTCCCAACTAGGCCCATTCATTGGGCCTAATCCGGAGCAGAGTGCGTGACTGGATGCCGGTGCAGTGCACCGGAATTCAGTCACAGCTGCCCGTTTTTTGGTCCGGAACCTGAGGCGGCCTCTGCCTCAGATTCTGGACCAAAAAACCCTGTGTGAACTTATTCTAAAGGTGGCCAAACTCTAAGGTCAGCTGAACCCACCAATTTTGGTCAACTAGTGACCGTCACATGTTAAGAAGACACAGAAGAGGTTAATTAAGTTTTAACTAATTTTTGTTTTTTAACCTTTTTCCATGCTATTATCTATAGTCACAAATTCCTAAAAATCTTTCAGTTCTGACTGTGTCCATTAGGCCATATTATATGCCGAGACTTCCTGTTTTCTGTAGATTTTTTTGTAGCAGTCACCTCATTTACAGCAGCGTATGGATGATCACAGATATCGTGTATATGTAGATAAAACACAGAATCCACCAATCACCATAGAGGATTTCACATCTTATCTACTCCTCTCTTTACACTATGACCTCAGTGCGGGACATAAAGCATGCCTAGAATATTTTCCTTACAAGTAAGTAGGGTCTATTCCAGACCTTTGTTTCTGTGGCCCATTGTATTTCTATAGGAATTTCAAGATTTTTAGGTTTTTATGCAAATAGACATTAATTTGGAAAATTCCAAATAATATCAACGAAAATTATTTAAAAAATATGTTAAACATAAATCTATGATTTAAGCAATAGGTCATTATCTTAACACAAGAGTCACACAAACTTTTGCAAAACTGTTTTGCACCCAAATGGAGCCTGTTTTCAAGGATCCCTCATATATCTGAGGGTAAGTTCACACAGGGTTTTTTGGACTGGATTTTGAAGCAGTGACAGCCTCAGAATCTCGTCCAAAAAACAGCTACCCACGACTGGATGCCAATGCAGTGCTCCGGCATCCAGTCGCAGCATTCCGCTCCGGATTAAGCCCAAATGAATTGGCCTAGTCAGGAGGGAGGTGTCGCGCCGCGGACGTTGCAGCAGATTCTGCTGCGGAATCCACAGCAATTAAGGGCACATCGCTTCTTTTTTTCCACGAGCGGAAAAAAGAAGTGAACAGCTTCCATTGAAGTCAAAGTTTTTTAGAGTCGGATTCTGAGGCGGATTCTGCGTCAAAATGTGGTCCAAAAAACTCTGTGTGAATTTACCCTGAGTGTATTGAGGGAGCCGAGAAATGGGACAAAAATGAAACCTGACCATTATCCCTTCACTTCAGTCAAACCATGAAGTAAAACCTGAAGTACAAGTTTTACCTCAGTGAGTGAAGCAATGTCATCTGTCTGCTCCATTCTCAATGTGAGGTAATGATGTAGGAAAACTGTGCTACTAAAATAGAGAGGTAAAGGCAAAATATGGGTTATACAATGCATAGAGAACTGGCAGATGATAATGTCTTGCTCATGTCCTGCGGGCATGGAATGGGGGCAGTCAATGGCGCACAAGTTGTGCCATGATGGATCCCAATGAAAATGGTAAATTATAATGTCAGTATAGATTTCAGAGTCAATTCAATGTTATATCAGTGCCAATAATAAAGGGCAGGTTAGGCCTGGTTCACATCTGCGTTCGGTATTCCGTTCGGGTAGTTCACATGGGGACCCCCCGAATGGAATACTGTACACATTGGCAAGTGGTGAGCTTATGAAATCACACGGACCCCATAGACTATAATGGGGTCTGTGCGCTTTCCGCGCAGGGTCCGCACGGAACATGCGGACAGAAGAAAACTTCATTTCTTACTTTCCTGTCCGCATGACTCGTGCGGACTCTGTGCAGAAAGCACATGGACCGCACTATAGTCTATGGGGTTCTTGTATTTTCAGTGCTCACCGCTTGTCAATGCGGAACACCGAACACAGATGTGAACCCTGCCTTAGGCTAATGGAGTGTTTTGTCTACACCAACTTAATCCACAAAGGACAGACAGTCCATGATCACATGCAGTAGTTATATACAGTGCAGAGGGTTACACAAAGACCCTAAGACCTCTTATGGGGGCTGGCTTTACTGTAATATATTAGCCCGCATAGCACAGGCAACTACCTGTGAACATGGGAGAGGGGGGAGGAGGTAATGTGACCTGGGAGCTCAGTTCCAATCACATGACCCAGAGTCAGAACCAGCCCAGAACCACTAAGTATATCAACTACAACTAGAAAGTCCAAAAAGACTCCTCATAGAATCCTTTATGAATAAATTGACAACTGGATGTTTCCACTCCCTAGTACAGATTGGACAGTAGCAGATTATGTGGTGACTAGAGATGAACGAATAGTATTTGATCGAGTATGTATTGGATTGAATACTATGGTATTCGAAATACTCGTACTTGGTCGAATACCACGTGGTAAACGCAGTAAAAATTCGATTCCCCTCCCACCTTCCCTAGCGCATTTTTTTTACACCAATAAACAAGGGAGGTGGGACAGGAACTAGGACAATGTAGGCATTAAAAAAAAACGTATACAGTAGAGATAAGCAAGTAGTGAAATATTCGAAAATTCGATTAGAGTAGACCTCAATATTCGTCTATTCGATTGAATACCTACTCAATCGAATACTACTTGCTCATCTCTAGTGGTGACCCAAATGGTAATGGCCAGTTGTCATGGCTGTATACTGTACCTAGTGTTATATAGCAAGAGCAGAGCATGCAATACAATCCTAATGTGAATCATTTGTTGGGAACCATTATTTAATTTTTTTGTTAATGTTAAATTTTTATTGATTTATGACAATTTATAACAAAAGGAGATTAAAAGTTTATTGTATCCTATCCTACTAATATTATAAATGTTAAAGTTTGTGGGTTTGGATGTTTGTTCCTCAATCACGCAAAAACGGCTGAATGGATTTGCAGGAAATTTGCCGCATACATAGATAGGAACCCCCGATTAAAACATAGGCTACTTTTTATCCCGGTAAAAGACGTCACTACACGATCGCAGTGTAGGAATTTAGGTACTCACAACACTAAAGGACCTGTGATGACATCATCACAGGTCCTTGAGCCATTCTAAGGGCTTGTTCACACGGAGTAAACGCGGCACGCAATGTGCTGCGTTTACAGCCAGTTAGCGCCGCGATTTTGACGGTGCATGTTTGCGGTCACGTTAACGCTGTGTTAACGTGCGTTTACGCGGCGCTGACGCGACCGCAAACATGCACCGTCAAAATCGCGGCGCAAACGTCCCGTAAACGCGGCGCATTGCGCGCCCATTTACTCCGTGTGAATAGGCCCTAAGATAGGATCATGCTAGGCAGTGGGTGGAGCTATATAGGTTTAAGCTGGACAGTGTGAAAGCTGAAGAAAATGGAGTCTCATGGAAGATCAGAAGACTACAGAACATGCAAGCTGTGTGTGGGCAAGAGTATATCCGGTGTACAGTTTCAGTGAGTACTACAGGGAATGTGTTGTTCTGCCTCGGATGGGGGAAGGGGGTGAACTTTGACACATTTCAGCAACATCCGTTCAGCCCTTTGTAACACAGAAGCTGCTCAGACAGTCACATAACAAAACCTCTGTAATCACAATTGCCCGATGTAGCAGAGCTTACGCAGCGTTGTAGCACACCTCTGTAGGCTCTCCATATGCAAACATGTACATACAGCTGGGTATCCTACGCATATGTAGCGATGTAGCAGAGCCGAGACGCGGGAGCAGGCTGATCGAACTTTGGTACATTTCTGCAACATCCATTCAGCCCTTTGTAACACAGAAGCTGTTCACAAACTGACATAAGAACACCCCTATAATCCAAATGGCCAGATGTAGCAGAGATTAAGCTGCGCTGTAGCACAGCTGAGTATGCTCTCCATATGCAGAGATGTACATACAACTGAGTATGCTGCGCATATGCTGTGATGTAGCAGAGCCGAGACGCGGGAGCAGGTGGATCATCCATAACAGCAATTGGCTAAATATAAGTGGCTCAGCGCTAACACCAACCCGCAGATGAAGTCACGGGCATATGCTAGTTGTATATAATATATCAAGATGTTTGCTATTTGGTGGAATGGTCTATTAGTCAGACCTGGTTCTATGGTGATGTTATGAAGGTAATGCATGTATATCAATAAAAGCCCATTTATGTAATTCCGTAATTGTAAGTATATGTGATACACAATAGACACTATGCGAGGCTTCTTCTCTTATTTGCCTCTTTTTATGGTGTTTTCTGCAAACACATTAACAAAACCCGAAGCAAATGGTCGCTTCACACCAAGGCCAGATGGACTTGAGAGCTTAAGCACATCCACCCTCTTCCTTGCCAAGTAGAACATTGTGTTTCTAGCCACATGCCTCGTGGTCAGCTCTGCCAGTTCAACATTCTTCGGCAACGCCAGGCTGTAGTTGAGTGCAAAGGTCCATCTGCCACTACTGGAAGAGTTATTGAAAATCGCCTTCCCCACCCGCCCTCTGCAGCCTTACTGTTCTCAAATACTGGTGCCTTCTGCCCTTGACAGATGCCAGTAACCTCTAGGGCCACTCAGCATGATGCCCTTGTACAGACTTTTCAGAATGCTGAATAATTTAACTCTTCCACTTCCACAAACCACCAGCCATAAAAATAATATCAATCTGTCATTCTGGAATATAATACGAGATGGATTTAACATATTGCACACTTATGAAATTAATAAGCGACTGAATTGTAAGCTCATATACTCAATGTAATTAGACACTAAAACGCTTTATTAAAGAAGCCCCATCATCTTTTCTATCTCAAAATCTTAGACAGTCGCCAAAACAAGCCAATAAATTACCTCTGGGTAAAGTTAATGCAAAATTAAATATTTTTTAATGTTTTTAATATGAACATTAGGTTGTTTTTTTTCAGAAATTTGAGGGAATATACAGTACTAATATGTATTGTTTGTTTCTAGAAGCCCCTTCCATTCTAAGATATAGTAGGATAATTATTCTATAAAAATCAAAATTACCCCATATTTTGTAAGGCAGAGGAAGCCAGCATGTTATTGGTTGCTGCTTCCTACTGTGTGACTCAGGAATGTACCCCAAAAAACAACAGGGGGTAGCTGATACAAATAGGACAGATATGCTTCAATGTACTAGTGCTAAAATCCTTTGAATACAAAGGGGCATGGAAGATCAGCGACAATATTTCCAGATTTTTCTCTGCATTAACAAAGGTATCTGCAGTTTGCAAAGCCTTCTAATAATATTCACAAGGCACACCATCACATTCTCGGAAATAAAAAGCATTATGTTGGTAGAGATATGCTTTGTTACCCCCCTATAAAGAGTTTCAATTATTACGAGGCGCTCATTCACTGAAGGGTGGTATAAGGAGATGCTTTATTTGATGTAATGTTATTATAGAAGGATATGGCTTTGCCAGAGGGCATGCTGGAGCTGGATGACGTGTTGTTATAGAGGTGATTATATCGCTAAACATATTGGGTTATTATGTTTTATAAACATGATTTACTCATAAAAATCTTCTTATTCTTGCTAAGTTCTAGCAAAGTATATTCATTTTTCCAAGTTTAACACTTTGTTAAAGAGAACCTGTCAGTCCTACTGATGCCTGTTTTAAGTAAATATAGTTTCCGATAATATGGCATAGTAAAGTTCCTGATAATATAACATTTCAGGACCATATGTTCTTATAACCCTGTTATGCAGCTCCTCTGTTATTTCTAAATAAAGAATAAATTGACAAGTGGGTGTTACCAATAAGGGGTGTGTCCTGGCACTCTCACACTGTCCAATCAGTGCTGCCAATGTCAGAGCGTGACAGGACACACCCTTTTGGAAAGGAGTGGTGTTTATTTATTAATACGTTTCTAGGAGGAATAACAGAGGAACATCACAACACCAAGTTTTGAGAAAAGATGCTCCAGAATCGATATGTTGTGGGTAGGGTTGAGCCAATCTTGACTTTTCAGGATCGATTTTAAAATCCGATTTCTGATCATTTTTCATTCGAACCCGATCTCGATCCCAATTCCGATCCCAATGCAAGTCAATGGGATTTTTTTTATTAATCGGAGATCGGATTTTAAAAGCAATCCTATCCCTGGTGTCCACTTACCTCCAGAGATGGCTGGTCCTGTGCCCCATGCCTTCATTCTTCGCCTCACTGCTGCTCCATGCTGCTTTTCTTCCTTTGCTGCCCCCTCCCTGCCAGGTTAGGAGAGTGTGGGCGGGTTAGGAGAGTGTGGGCGGGTACTGGGAGGGGAGACATCACGTCTCCCCGCCCTGTACCTGCCCACACTCTAAGCCACAAGCCCCGCCTACCTAGCGCTTTAAACACTAACCTGGGATGCGGGCCAGCGAGGCAAGAAGAAGGAGGGCACAGGAACAGCCATCTCTAGAGGTAAGTAGCTGCTAGAGATTTAGTTTAGCCTTCCATTCGAATGAATGGAGGCAGCTGGCGCGCAGGGGGGGCTGTGTGTCGGCTGCTTCCATTCATTCCTATGGAACTGCAGCAGAGCCTTCACACTGAATATACAGCGTATACTCAGTGTGAAGGCTAAGCAATGCATTGTGGGAAAAATCACTGATCTCGATCCCACATAAAAAGATCGTGTTCGGAATTCCGATGGCGATCGTGAAATTTTCTCAATCACCGATCGGAATCCGATCTTTTCCGAACACGATCGCTCAACCCTAGTTGTGGGCAATGTAAGAATTTACAAAACCAGACATGTCTGGAGGGGCAAATCGTCCTCTTTAAATTAAGCTATTAGGAGTCGGAAAGGAATTTTTTCCCTTGAAATAGGGCAATTGGCATGAGCCTCATGGGGTTTTTTGACTTCCCCTGGATCAACACTGTAGGGATTGGAGGGTTATAGGCCGGACTTGATGGACTAATGTCTTTATCCAACCTCATCTACTATGTAATACTACTATGTATGTAATATGACTCTGTCACAATCACCAGGGGGTCCTTCCTGTTCCCAGGTTCTTATACAATAACAGCCCATAGTCACTGCAAGGCTTGTGACGTCTAGGAAGACAACCCTGACTAGAACAGCTGACAACCTCCTAGGGTTTATTGCTTTCTTGGGCAACCTGTTAATCCTTTTTGGTTATATGGCCAAATGGTTGTCAGTTAGTTTATAGAACTATAGTAAGAATGGGCCAAAAGGAACTCTGTTTAACATTAAAGGGGTTATATAACTCCCTAATTTTTTTTACACTGCTTATATTGTTATAAAATAACATAAGAAGTTGTATCCAGACTGATACCCTGCGCTCCAATTTTAATGCTTCCTGATTCCTCGAAGGTCTGTATACTTCTTGGTCCCTCTCAGTACAGACATGTGACCACAGACCAATCACTGGCTATAGCAGTAGCATCAGTGGTGTGGACAGATGACTGCTCCACCCAGTGATTGGTTGTGGTAGTTACATGACCATATCATGACATCACTCAAATACAAAGACCAGCAAGTAACTGGGAAGCATTGGAACAGGAGCGGCCTGGGATTGCTAAGGGGAGTATGACTTCTTTTATTACTTTAGATCATTGCCAATTGTTTTCAATATTTGTTTACGTGGCTGTACAACTCTTTTCACCTACTGGTGAGGACAGTCACCCCGTATACCTTTCTATCATAATGATTCACCTTTCACAGAATTATCACATTTATCTTTTATTCTTGCCTCTGTACACTGGTTATAGCCTACATGTTCCAGGACAGGCCAGAGTTTTTGCAAACCAAGAAAGGAAGCAGTTCACCAGGTTTGGTTGATGCTTCTGTTTCTCATGAGTATTGGGTGGCATTTACTATAACTTTACTTATACAAAATCAATCCAATTGTTAATAATAGTAATACAGATAATCATCATCAACATCATATCATTCTGTTCTCAATTATTCATACATGTAAATACCGAAAGTTACTGATTGTTCAAAGGCGGCAGATACAAAGGGAATGGATAGAATTAAAGAGGACCTTTCATGTATTATAGAAAACTGACAGTGCGCTGAATGCAATGCTTTGTCATTATGTACCTGGGTGCCCGGTTTTAATACCGATATCCCTCCATTGTCAGAAGGGCGGCCCTTACAGCCTGGCACTATCAGCTTTCCATCTCCAAGGACATGAAAGATCCTCTCCAAGCTGGCCATACACATAAAATACTTATCTACAGACCCTTCGAGAATTCAGCTAAATTTGGTGAATTCTGCTGAGAATCTGATGTCTGTTATACACAAGAATAACAGCAGATGCTACTAAAATAAACGGATCTGCCAGTGATCTGCAGATAAATATCTCCTGTGTATGGCCAGCTTTACAATCTATGTCCAAAGCACTATGCAAAGTACAATTTTAGTATATTATTTGATATTCTTGAATACTCTATTAAGAAAGAATCATATTTAAAATACTATAGTAAATTTAGATCAGCATTCAATAATCCAAAAATTCTGATAATCCAGCACTAGTTTCTAAAGCTGCAGACTAACCATAGACTAAGTTTAATAAAGGGGTACTATCAGCACAATTATTCTGTATGAGCCCCACATATACGTGAATAGCCTTTAAAAAGGCTATTCAGGCACCGCTAATCTTATTTTAAACCCCCCACCCGTTTTCAAATAAAACTATAAAAATATATATGTAAATCATACCTTTGCATGCACGTTGGGCGGTCGTCATCTTCAGTCCCGCCTTCCTCTTCTTTCTTCTTCCAGCGATGTCCTCCTGTTCTGGCTCTTCTCCGCCTTCATCTTCTTTTCTTCCGGAGTGAAGAATTTCGCGAGCGTACTGCGCATGCTCACGTAGTTCTAAGGGATACTTAGAACTACAACCAAAATGTCGTCGGCATGTGCGCAGTAGCGCTCCGGAGGGAATGAATGGCAAAAAGCAACCCATTCATTTCTATGGGGAGCGCACGTATGCCGGCTCTCATAGAAAGCAATGGGAACTGTTTTAAACGCCGCTGATTCGGAACGTTTAGGGCTAGTTCACATGTGAAAACCGCCTAGCTTATTTGTGCGAGGTTAAAAACCGCAGGGAGTTTTTTCGACGCTTTTTTTGCATTCCGCGCGGTTTTTGACGCGGTTTTCGCTAGCGGTTTTCGCTAGTTTTTTTTCCCTATATGTGCTATAGAAACCGCGGGCAAAAAAACGCGCGTTTTTTTACCGCGCAGTTTTTGCCTCCCATTCACTTCTATGGATTTCTTCCGCTAGGTCATGTCGCTTCTTTTTTCCGCTAGCGGCGATAAACCGCTAGGAGGAAAAAAAAAAGCTAACGGTCTACATAGACCACTATTGTAAAGGGGCGGTTTTTGAAGCGAAATCCGCTGTCAAAAAGCTCCCCTTTGCCCACGTGTGAACTAGCCCTTACACGTTCAGAATCAGCCAGCGTATACTCCGTGTGAAGGGGCCCTTAGTGTCAACATTACATTTTAGGATGTCTCCTTAAGGTCAGTGCACACAGAGTTTTTTGGCGCTGATTTTGATGCTGAATCCGCCTCAAAATCAGTACTCTATTGGGAGGCTTTTTTTGGAGGCTGATTTTGAGGCAGATTCAGCGTCAAAATCAGCACCAAAAAACTCTGTGTGCACTGACCCTTAGAGTCCATTCACATGAAGGAAAATGGTGAGGAATTTGGTGTGGAATTTTAGAGCTGAAAAAAAAAGCCTCCCATTGATTTCAATGGGTTCTGCTAGCTTTTTTTTTCCACTAGTGGAATTTTCTGCTAGCTGAAAATTACGTTAGTGGAAAAAAAAAAAGCTAGCAGAACCAATTGAAATCAATGGAAGGCTTTTTTCAGCGTGGAAAATTTCACACCAAATTCCTCACCATTTTCCTCCATGTGAATGGACCCTAAGGGTAAGTTCAGACAGGGTTTTTTGGACCAGAACCTCAGGCGGAGGCCGCCTCAGGTTCGGGTCCAAAAAGCGGGTAGCCCCGACTGAATGCCGGTGCACTGCACCGACATCCAGCTGTGCACTCCGCTTCGGATTAGGCCCAAAGAATGGATCTAGTCCGGAGGAGGGAGTGTCTTCAGGCCGAATTACGAGGCAAAACGGCCTGAAGAATGAGCATCTCACTTCTTTTTTCTGGGAGCCAAAAGAAACTGCTCCTGGAAAAAACTCCTGAGCAGCTTCCATTGATTTCAACGGGAGCCATCTTCTTGGTCAGGATTTTGAGGCGGATATCCGCGGATATCCTGACCAAAAATCTCTGAGTGAACTTACCCTAGGGTCCGTTCACACAGAGTAAACACGCGTGTATTTTGGCAGAATACACGTGTAAAAATAAGACTCCCCTTGACTTCAAAGACATTTTACACGTGTATTTTGACATGTTTTTTTACACGTGTGAAAAAATGTCATTGAAGTCAATGGGAGTCTTATTTTTACACGTGTATTTTTTACACGTGTATTTTGCCAAAATACACGCGCATTTACTCTGTGTGAACGGGCGGCTGACTCTCTGCTATCTGCTGTGGATCTGCAGTTTGCACTGCACATGTTGTTCAGGCCCATTCAGAGGGGCTAATCCATATTTGGCTACCCAATGCGATTTCCATTTAGAAACTATCTTAAAAACTAATATCAATTCTTTTTTCCCCACAATGTAGATTTCCACTGGAAAAAAAATTTGCACCATATGAATTGTATCATAGATTCCCATTGAAAACAATAGGTGGCGGAATGCTCACTGTGTGAACATGCTCTAATGGTTGTTCTGCTAGACCGAGAAATGACTGAGTAGAATATTAAAACTTCTCTCAAGAGGAAAACTCAGGGACTTATATTTCCAGTTATTTTCTTTATTTCAGGACAAAATGTTCGTTAATGTAAAGTATTACACCCTGTATCCTGCGCTGCTGAGTGCGGCAGGAGCTTCACATTTTACACCTCTTACATTATATATGAATAATGCAAAATGCCTTTATTATACTGGATCACCCCATATTTTAGGTTTATTGACCTTGTACGAGAGACATAAGAGCAATTCAGTTGCTTGTATATTTCTTCCTTTAACAGAGATTTACGGAGCGGCAATTGGCAGTACAAGACGAAACGTAGAAATGCCAATGAATTAAATAATTACTAAGAAGCACTTGCTGGAGTGAAATTCTAGACGTGCCTGTTATTTGCAGTTTGGCGGAGAATTACTGCTTAAGTAAAGCCATGACACAAACAAACTAGTTACCATATGAAATCATCCATAGACATTGATTGATAACCAGACGTGTGACATCATCACTTAATAGAATGCCGCCCATGAGTCACAGAGTGTATGCTAAACACAAATAATGGTCAGAAGGATTCTTACAATGTTATGATCTTGGGCTCAACAGTACAATGAAAAGAAAAAAAATAAAATTAAAAATAAGAATTTGTCCTGAAGATGTCATGATTTTAAACTATATGACAAAAATTAATGTAAAACGTGGCAAATATGTAATTCCAACAAAGTTATGCCTACAAACAATTACATAGACAATATCTGTGAACAAAATATATAACTATATATAGGGAATATTTATATATCTATGAGGGGTAACTTCATGATTAATGCAACGGCCAGGCTTATCTATCAGTCTAGACCAGGGGTGCTCACACTTTTTCAGCGTGTGAGCTACTTTATTAGCTGACCAAGGCAAAAGAGCTACTAGGGCGGGCCGGGGCGGGCCTGTGGGCGGGGCCGGGGCAGGCCTATGGACGGGACAGGGTGTGATTGTGGGCGGGGCATGCGTGTCAGTGGGCGGGGCTGGGCATGTGTGCGGGGCCGGGCGGATCGTGAGAGCAGGAGACAGCGGCGTTCTGTGGCCGCCCAGGGATCCCCGCTGTCTTTCTGTTCACAGCGCAGGCTGAGAGTTATCTCTGGACACTGGCAGGCTGGGGCTGCGGCAGCCCCGCCTGCCAGTGTCCGGAGATGGCTCTCAGCCTGCACTGTGAACAAGCATACACCCGGGAATCCCTGCATCCCGCGATTGACCCATACGTCCTTTGTAATCTACCAGTAGATCGCGATCGACGTATTGGGCGCCCCTGGTCTAGACACTACAGCGATGCCTCTGGTCTGTGCCAGTAACTACATTGGCTAACTATTCCTTATAGAATAAAATATAAAGTTATCACCCTCATCCACAAGGCTCTCCATAATGCCGCACCTCCCTACATTTCCTCCCTCATCTCTGTCTACCGCCCAACCCGTGTTCTCCGTTCACTCAATGACCTAACACTTACATCCTCTATTATCAGAACCTCCCACGCTCGTATACAAGACTTCTCCCAAGCTGCACCACTTCTCTGGAATGCTCTACCCTGGACAATCAGATTAACTCCCAATTTCTACAGTTTCAAGCACAAACTAAAGACGCATCTTTTCAGACAGGCCTATCACAATGTCTAACGTAAACCCTTCCGTACTGTAATTAGATTCTCCAAAATTTAACCCTCCTCTATTCCAGCTCCCACATTACCCCACATGATATGTTGCTATTTTAGGCTAACGTTATATGTCCAAGCTCCATCCACATGTTAAAGGACACGACTGGTGACGGCTCATACAGCTTTATGTTTGTGTCATGACAGTAACCTCTATTACAATTTTTTTTTTTACCTTTTTTTGCAGATTGTGAGCCCCATATAGGGCTCACAATGTACATTTTTCCTATCAGTATGTCTTTTTAGAATGTGAGGAAATCCACGCAAACACGGGGAGAACATACAAACTCCTTGCAGATGTTGTTCCTGGTGAGATTCAAACCTAGGACTGCAGCACTGCAAACCACTGAGCTACTGTGTTGCTCCACCTCTATTGCAAAATTGTCTGACCACTGTATAAGCAATGCCGCCCCTGCTACCTCTTGTGTCACTCCCTCTACGTCATAGATTGTAAGCTCTTGCGAGCAGGGCCCTCAGTCCTATTGTGTGAAATTACTTTCTTTGTAATGTATCTTTTTGTCTGTATTTGAACCCTACAAATTGTACAGTGCTGCGGAATATGTTGGCGCTATATAAATAAAATGTATTATTATTATTATTATTATTATTATTATTATTAGGGATCTGTCCCCTGGGGCTCCCACCAATAGAGAAAATGGGTATTTAGTCCTCCTGTCCTCATGCGGACTCCCCCGGACGGAATACCAATGCAGATGTGTACCAACCCTTACTCTTAGGCCAAGTTCACACGGAGTTTTTTGGTCAGGGTTTTGGCAGAAATCTGCCTCCAAACCCTGAACCAAAAAACGCCTGACCATTCAAAGTGTACAAAACGCTTCTGAGTCTTTTCCGCTAGCGTTTTTTCCGCTAGCGGCAAAAAAGAAGCGAGATGTCCATTCTCTTTGAAGCTGTGAGCGTTTCCGGCTCACGGCTTCAGTGCAAGTCAACGGGAGCCTGATCAGGAAACGCCAGGCGATCTCACGGTCCGGTTTTGACAATGCCAAAACCCTGACCAAAAAACTCCGTGTGAACTTACCCTTAGATTTCTGCCACATATATTCTTTCAAATCAACATCTAATTTTTTTAACCTAAAAAGTCAGCTGTCTGAACATGCTCTTAGTCTGGTTTCAAAGACAGCATTTTGCTAACATGGCAATTTATATGGCTTTTCAGTTGAATTATTTGCCAAAAAAGCTACAGCCAGATGTCACATCAAAGTTTGTAGAGAAATACTGTATAAAAAATACTACATACAAAAAGTCTCCATGTGTGGGAACGGAATAGATTTTTATGGCATTTTTTTTAAGTAGTCCTCTATGAAAAACGCTGCATTTTTTTTAACATTTCACTCTGGGTTTTTTCTTTTTTTTTTTTTTTTTTATAGCCAAAGGCAGGAATGGATTTAGCAGAAGGTAGAAGTATAAGAGTTTCCTTTATACTTTCCATTCCTCTAGAAGCCACTTTTGGCTTTGGCTCAAACACAGCGAAATCTGCAACAAATGCGTGGCCTCAGCCTTATGGTGTTTCCTTAACATGCCTATTAAGACATACAGACATCATAGAAATTTTCCTCAATTGCAATCCCCTCTATGAGCCAAAGGAGACAAAGAGGGGAATACTTTTCTAGTGGACTCTGTGAGGGAGATTTATCATGACTTATACAGCAGTTTTCTGGCATATAAGGCATGAAAAGTCATCATTTTACGCAGTTGGAGTTTTGCTCCATAAATTTGGACTCTCCTTTCTTTTACATGGCCCTCGCAACTTTCTTGAAAGAGCTCGTGGCTTGAGGTGTTTTCTGGGTGGGATCACCGACGCTGTTAGATTTATGATCATTTACTTCCGTTCACTTGCATAAATGATGAATAAAATTTACGCCAAGGCATAGCAGTCATACAGCACCGATAGAGGATGTGCCTAATTTATGATAGGGTGTATATCTCCATAAATAAGGTGTATCCTCCTCTGGTAGCAATGGGATTATCAAGACTGGAGTACCAAACACCATTCTTGAAAAATTCTCCCAATGTGATTATGTACTTCCTGGAGTCATGCAATACTACATTATTCCTACAGGGGTAGATACAGGGAAAATGAGCAGAAGTCTAGTACTCAAGGGCGAAGAACAGGTCTGGAAAGCAAAGACAGATCACTTGGGTGCATGAGCAGCCTCATGCTTAAACTGGTTGCATATGGCCATGTGCTAACCGG
The DNA here is from genome assembly GCF_031893055.1 of Leptodactylus fuscus. NCBI lineage: Eukaryota > Metazoa > Chordata > Amphibia > Anura > Leptodactylidae > Leptodactylus > Leptodactylus fuscus. The sequence continues at coordinate 231,429,506 of NC_134266.1, forward strand.
TGGATTTCCATCAGCAGAAATGTCCGATTTCACCATTTTGGCCAATGAATGGATGTCAATCTGCCATGTAGATGCAATAAACAGTCAGCCTATGCATATTCTCTATGTCCTTTTTTAGTAACTAAACTGCTCTCTGATCTGGTAGGTTATTTGCGAATGTTGATAGTGGGATCCTTCATATAAATGATCACATCATCAATCGAATAGTCACGAGGGCCATCCAATAGCTAAAATCCATGGTTGATCTTAAAGAGGACCTTTCACCATATCCGGGCACAGGCAGTGTTATATACTGCCGGAAAGCTGACAGTGCGCTGAGTTCAGCGCACTGTTGGCTTTCCCGATCTGTGCCTGGTGTGAAGAGCTTACGGTCCGGTACCGTAGCTCTTCTATGGTCAGAAGGGCGTTTCTGACCATTAGCCAGAGACGTCCTTCTGCCTCGCGGCGCCTATCACGCTGTACTGTGGAGCGGGGAGGAACGCCCACCTCAGGTTCCGGACCAAAAAACCAAGTGTGAACTTACCCTAATGTATTCATAAACCATGGGCTCCAAGATGAGAACCAGTGCAGTGCGCAACATTTTGGGAAAACATATTCCATTTTAATTGACTGGACGGAATCAATTCCACTATATGTAAAGTAAATTTGGTAGGTCCCCTTTAAAGGACATTTCTTCTCATATCATATCATTATTATAAATTTCATGTAAACAGTCTGTAACATTGAGGAAAGACAATGGCCTGTATTTTCAGCCCCAGTAACCACAGTTATCTCTTGGTACGGGCTATTTTTCACCAAACAATCTCATATTAGGTAGATGAGGCGTTGTGGGTGTGTAGACCGTAATGTTCACGTTGTAGGGCTACTACAGACACATCTGCTTAGCACAGCATGTAGATCCATATAAATGTCCCCCACACTACCTAGCCATAAAGAATGTCCTGCATTTGGTATAATTCACGGAAATTTATGACGGCTTTAAGCAGGTTTGGTCACCGGGGAATAATTAACACTTCACAGTCCATCAGATTACTTAGATCCAGGCGCCATAGCAACCATTTGGCGGCTGTTCATTGCTATTAAAAGTTATTGCTGACAACCTCAACCATAGGCTGGATGATACAGGATGAGGAACAAAATAGAGAATAAATTAAAGATGTGACATAGCTGAAGTGTGTACATGTCAGCTCTTATGGAGAGAAAAACTGCACAAACACACTCAGGGACTACTGGGGATGTGCAAAGATGCTCTCAGACATGAAACATGGATGACTGAAGCTTGAAGAGTCTGTCATGTACATCTGTAGATGTGAAAAGAATAAGGCCTCATGCACATTGGTGTATTACAACTCTAGGCCCAGATGTCTGTGGGGCCTGTATTTGTATTAGGCCCTGTTGTACCTCCATATGCTTTTCATTTTTTATGGAACCTGACAAAAAGTTGTGTTCCATATGGCGCACAAAGTTCCTGTGGTTACTTGGTATTATGTCTCAGGAGATTCACATGCCAGCCTCCTCCATGGACACGAGGCCTAACACTAGTTCCTATACCTCCCCATAACGTTCTTCCAATGTAATATATGGGAGTAAAGGGATTTCCATCTGAAGAAATTCACAATTTAGCCTATAAACTTCTACTATGTTATACTTTATTGGACGATTTATTTTATACTTTATTGGACAATATATTTCGGACTTTATTGTCGATATTGTCCAGGTTTTAAAAATGTGTATAAAAACACAGGAAGAAGCCATATATGTATTACTGGTAACTAATCTCACTTTCTGATCAGATACCTTGACCAGTAATACCCCATTACAATCAACTATTCTTACCAAATCTCCTAAAACGTCCAGGAGGACCCCAACAAAAAGGGGCGACCTTCCCGCATCCTGGAAAAGTGGAAAAATTTCATTTCATATTGTATGTGACAAGGACACTTTATGTCCTGATCACATGAGGGGTATGACTGGAACATTTTATGTCCATGTCACCAAAAGCGGTGTGTCATACCCCAAAGGGAGTGGGGCTGTAGTAAAAGGGGTATAGTTGTTTCACAATTTTCATGGAGTGCTTTTCATGCCAACTACAGGAACCGACCTATAGAAGTTGTCAGCTAAGTATATATAGCTATAGCCTTGTCCAAGGTCTTATCAATATTGTACTTCATTTAGTGCAAATATTCAATTTGTTGCCCTTACCCTTTATGAATATACCTTGACTTTGGCTTGTTAGACCCTCTCTATGGCCATAGAAGTACTTTACTACACTGTCTACCAATAAGTATTTGGACACCTGTGGTAGAATAGAAAAACAACATTCATTCATATACAATAGTTGGTAGACCCCAGCAGACGCTTCCTTACAGATGGTATTGATGGACACAATACTCCCGGATGCCTGGTGAAACTCCTGGTGTATGTGAGCCATCGGTTGTGTGCGATTTCTCTGGCCAGCACTTGTCGGTCTCTATCTCCCAACTTCAGGGTCTGCCGACTCAGGACACATTCCGACAATCACCGTTCACCTTCCACTTCGTAATCACATAGGCCACTGTAGTTTTTTGGTAATTCAGTTCACTTGCTATGTCCCTTAAGGATTGACCATTTCTGTGGTACCCCACAATTACCCCTTTCTCGAAATCGGACAACTCTGCACTTCATGACATCTTGCATGCGACTAATTCAATGCACTAATGCCAATGCTGTTTCCAATTTAATGGTGGAAGGCGTGACATACATCACGACCGCATATATCTTCATTTGCATGGGTGTCCAAATACTTATTGGTAGACAGCGTAGTAGCCTGCAAAGATATTGGGAATTTGTTAATGTCTCCAGTTGATTTCTAGATTAGTCCCAAGCCATATTCTAAAACATTCTATAGTTTGCACTTAACTGGCTGTACACAGTCTGCAGTTCACAGTCTGTATTCTGTAGGTGACAATTGCACGTAACAAGGATATGAAAATAAAAATTCTCTGCAGACTTAAAGGGTTTGTCCGGTCACAACAAGTTACTCCATATCCACAGATCTATCTCTGGCTGTCCCATTGAAATCAATGGATTGTCATGATCATTTCTTACCAGCCGCTCTGTTCAAAGTGGAGTACAAAACATCCCAGTTCTAATAATCCATGGGGGTCCCGGCAGTCATACTGCAGGGATCAGCACAAAAAGTTCACCGAATTGTGAGCATGTTGGGAGGGACAACCCCTTTAGCAATTGGTGTACTGGGGGTCTTCATTCTTGAAGTTGCTTTGCTTCTCCTGTATATATACACACTGCATGCTATATAATCGGCAATATAGTGTTTGTATAATACCTAGAGAAATTAGAAGGTGGGCCCCTTAAGGCGACAGGGAATAATGTGAACGGTGATCATTTCTATGCATTGCTGCAAAACACGTTAATAATATAAGCAATAAATAAATCCACTGTTATATTTGCATTTACGTGGATAAAAAGAGCAATTTTATTGATTATATTCTGAGCCTTAATTTTTCTTCCTATTATCACACATGCAATTTTTGATATCACGTTTTGAGACAAATACAATGGATACAAAAGAGGAAGAAATATCAGTTTATGCTTTTACTTTCTTTCCGGATCCACTCGCTGAGTAGTGTTATCATAAAATAATCGGTATATAATATATAGAATACAATAGTTAATATGCTGGAAATACATGTAGCTTCCTCAGAAGATAAAATTCCACAGTGCAATAAAAATTAAGGATGTGTGTAGAGAAGGGAAGAAATGTATATGTAATTGCTGAGACATCTTAGAGCCTGAAGATGGTGTCTTTCTACAGATTAAATCGCTAAACAAAGTTTGTAGTATATGATATCTCCCCAGTTTTATTGAAATGAGAAGAACTTTAGTTATTGACCATACAAGATATTATGATCAACAAGATCTGTAAAGAGTCCTTATACATGGGCAGATATATCACGTGGATCCGCATTCATCAACTGCCTGTACCACTGGCTATCATCATCGTATGGGAGCGGGCAATTATGTATACAATTGTCCTCATGCAATTGTGTTTATCGCCAACACTTCCCCTGTCTATGTGAGTTGATGCCATCGACATTTTCTCTGTCTGCATACACAATGAGCGTGTCTAGTTTTTTGGATGTTTATTTGAACAAATAAAAAATGTAAAGGATGAGGTGGCACTACTGCATGCATACAAACTATGCTATGGGAGGTCAGGGGTAAATTCCATATACTTCACTGGTGGTGCTCACAGCAAGTGAAAAAGTCAATATACAGTCCAGAAAATAGAAAAAGTTGGGCACTCACCGTTAGAAGAGTATAAAAATATTTCAAACCTTTATTTTAAACATCCATGTAAAATACAATACGGGAAGAGGCACGCCTGGGAGAGGAGAGAGACAGCCGTTTCTTGCGGTTTCGTTTGTTGAGCTTGAAAAAGTGCTACCAGCACGAAATGGCTGTCGCTCTACTATCCCAGGCATGCCTCCTTAGCAGCAGCTGTAGCCTCCCTGCTCTCACTTCCCCCTGTTTACACATAGCAGACAGTGCTCAGTGAACTTCTAGTGCTCCATGCTGGTTAATTAGCATATCAATAAAAGTGGGCTAATTCAAAAACGGCTGAGAAGATTACTGAACAAAAGATATGTCTGGAATAGCCTTTGTAAATGCTATGCAAATATATGCTTAGTTGAAAATCACTAGTGCCAATGATAGACTCCCTTTAAAGCCTCATGCATATGACAATGACAGACGTGTGACTCATTTTTCTTAATGTCCATTACACATTCATTTTCTGAAAAAAAAAGAACACAATGGGTATATTCACTTGTCGTATTTTTGGCTTTTTTCATGGTCAAATGTATCCATAATTTGCTTATACCAGTGTGGAGAGAAACCAAGGGGCTATTGGGACTGTATACATGCACTTAAAGACCTCAATAAGTCCAACCAGGTACCAAAGTAAATTTTTATACATGTGCCATAGATTGAGACTATGTCCAGTTCTGTTCCCAAATTTTCTCCTACTTCTAAATGAAATGTAAACAAAAGGGTCAGTGCACGCAGAGTTTTTTGGCATCGATTTTGAAGCTGAATTTTTTTCATCCCTATATTATGCCTCAGTAATGGTGCCCACTCTGCCTAGTCCTTTTTCTTAGCTCTGACAATGAGAGCAACTAAATCCTTCCGCTATTTCTTAGTTAGCTCTGTGTCCTTCTTCTCTGTATTCCAAAAGTCACAAAAGTTATTGACTTCCATTACAGCTTCCAAAGAGGTTGTCAGCCAGCGTATGCAATAATCCATTTTTACTGATATATTGCTGCATAACTACACAAATCTGCCATTCGAGACTCTGGGAAACCCAGGTGGCAATTTCTACATTTCCATTAGTAGCCGTGGGCCGAAGAATGGAAGTTGTGGACTAGTTATACATGAACTTGTTGCTTTGGAGTAAATAAATGTGTCCATTGCCGGAGATGCGCAGCGACTCGGAGGGTTTGCGTTCTTATATTTCTACTCTCTGTTAAACATACACTCCCAGAATCCCTTGGGGCACATAATGAAGACACTAAAGACAAGATACTTCATCAGAAACATTTCATTACCCGAGCCCCTCGGCAGCACTATATAAATATGAGCTATAGCCCGGCTGATAAGTTACCCGGCATCTAATTGCTGTAAATTACCTGCATGTCAGGGAATAAAGGAAATCTCTTCGTTCTTCTCCGTGTTACATACATTGTTAGCAGCGCTTCTCTTTGTTATAAGGCATAAATAGTCAATTAACGTCTTCATTTTATGTATGATCTTGTATTTCCTATATAATATTTCCCCATACCTAAGGTTTTAAAGATGATGCATTAGTTTTTTTTAGGCATTCTAGAGTTTTATTCAATTTGGATGTAATTTATACTGACATTATAGGAGATTTTTGATACTTGGTATACTAATACGGCAAATAGTCCAGATTTTTCTTTCTTGGATTTGGGGAGGGGCTTGAATGTCTTGTGACTCTGCACTCTATCATTAACTGTGTACTTTATGATACATTTACCATACATTTGAGGATTAGTACTTAATAACATTTCTGTAACCACCCCACCCCCCCCAAAAAAAACAAACAAACCAAAAAACAACAACAAAAAAAACAAGTAGGTGAAGGCCGCATACTGGGAAGACATGGCAGAAGTTCAGCAGGTAAATCCTGTAGCATGTTCTCCTGTTAGCTGCCATCGAAAAACTGCTTGATGCCGGAGTCCTACGGGGCGGAAATGCGGTGTATGTCCACGGCGGAAACACTGGGGAAAAATCACAGCGTTTTACAGTACATTAAAGAGGACCTTTCATCAGATTGGGCACAGGCAGTTCTATATACTGCTGGAAAGCTGACAGTGCGCTGGATTCAGCGTATTGTCGGCTTTCCCGATCTGTGCCCCGGGTAAAGCGCTATCGGTCCCGGTACTGTAGCGTTTTACAGTCAGAAGGGCGTTTCTGACACTTAGCCAGGGATGCCCTTCTGCCCAGCATCGCCTATCACGCTGTGCTGGTGAGCGGGGAGGAACGCCCCCTCCCTCTGCTCACAGTGCTCGTCCATAGACGTGTATTAACGTCTGACGTTAGCCTTTTTTTTGCCTTTTCCTGTGACTGTGTGTTTATATTTTATCCTGTGGACATGAAATAAAGAAAAGTTTTTATTGGAGAAACTTTTGTTTCGTTGCTGGATGATTTTTCACATGATTTCGAGAAATATAGAGGTTTTGTGTCAAAAACTGATGCAAAATCTACAACAAAAACACTGCTTTTCCACCACATGTTGCCGCAGCCTTAGGGTCCATTCACTCAGCGTAAACGCGCGCTCATTTTGGCAAAATACATGTGTATTTTGATGTGTTTTTTTATGTATTTTTTTCCACGTGTAAAAAAATATCATTGAAGCCAATGGGAGTCTTATTTTTACATGTGAATTTTTGCCAAAATGAGCGCGCTTTTACTTTTAGTAAACCCTAAGGCTCCGTTCCCATGGAGTAACGCGCCGCTCATTTACACACGTAAACATGTGTCAGAGCGAGGCGCTTCAAAACAGATCCCATGTATTTCAATGGGTGCCGGCTTACGCGCACTACACATGTAAATCAATGGGAGGCTTTATAACCTATTGATTTCAATGTGTAGCGCGCGTAAGCCGGCACCCATTGAAATACATGGGATCTATTTTGAAGCGCCGCGCTCTGACACTTGTTTACGTGTGTAAATGAGCTGCGCGTTACTCCGTGGGAACAGAGCCTTAGGGTGGATTCACACATGATAGATTTATGTAAACATTTTTGTCAAGTCCATTCTTCCAAATAGAACATGGATGGATTCCTGCAAGTTCCATTCACATGATTGGGGCAGTTACAGATGTTTGTGTAAAAAAAAAAAAAAAATCTGCCCAATGAATTCATCTTAATATCAATCATTTGTCATGCAAAGGAATACCCAAAATAAAAGTATGATATATCAGAAAGTCATTAATAATGCTGAACTGATCTGCATCCTCATCCTCATAGGGCAGGTTTGTGCAATTCTGGTATTCAGTCTTATTGATCAACCCCCCATCTCTGACACTTGTGCAGTGCTGAAATAATAGACTTGGTGAAATATGAAAAATTATACTTACTTATAAATAAAATCATCATTTTTTTTATTTTGCATGAAAGAACAGAGGTGAGCTATGCATTGACAACTCGCTGTATGCAACAAAACAACGATCTGTGTCTGACTTCTGCCTGTTTGGGCAAATAAAGTGTTAATAGATAGGAATTGAAATATTGCTTTATTTCTCTGGATTTGATAAAATGTGCACTTTGCACTACTCTGGTGAAATGCACAATTGTTAAAATAGCAAAGTGCTTAATGTTTGGACTATTAGGCAATTCACTATCTTCTATCCGGTAGAAGCCAGTTATAATATCTATTTATCTGCAAACTGTCCTCGCAGATATGATTTGTCGCATGGTTTTAGGATTAGCTATAAGATGCTGGACCATAAAAGAATTATAAAAACATGACTTAGCATGAGATATCACATTATACTTCATGATAATGGTGATGTCCAAGAAGTTACTGCTGCCACCAAGTGGTCCCTGCTTGTATGTGCACAATCTAAATCACTATATACAGTATGTATGTAGCAGGGATATGCTATACTGTTAGTTTGTATTAGTTTCATTTACATAATGGAAGTATAAGAAAGGTGGAAACAATGCCAATGACAAGTTTTTTTTATTTATTTTAGGATCACTGAATTATTTCCTCAATATAAAAGAAAAATAATAAGTCAGATTTATGATTCGATATAGTCACATGCATTATGGTCATAGTGCTTCGAATGTTAACGGAGTTTACATACTGATGACCTATCCTTACTCAACATCAATATGTAATCTGTGGGGGTCCAAACCCTAGGACCCCCCAGGATCAGCTGTAGGAAGCATCAGCGGCATTCCTAAGGATAGGTCATCAAAATGCAAAACCTCTTAAGGCCGTGGCCACTGCAAAGGGAGGGGATCCTAGCGAATCCCATACACACATTGCAGAAAAATACTTGTAATGGACATGACTGCAAATCTATGACAAAAACGCACAGGTAAAATGTATAATATATGTCTGTAAAACATATATATATATATATATATATATATATATATATATATATCAGACCTCAGGATTAGGAAAGTTTTTGTTTTGGCCTGTAAGGGTTTGCTCACACACAATGGAAGATTAAGTCAGTCATGCCATAGATCCTGGGGCTGAACCAATGGCACCCCAGGCACCTGATGGCTAATAAATGAGTAGAAGCCATGGAGGAAAGCTAGAAGATCAGAAAGTGGAGAGAAACTTGATGCAGAAGTCAAAAATGGGCCCTGCACTCTCTTACAAGAAGGACTGAACTATTGTACCCTTTAAAGTTGCTGTAAGAGATGTGGCTTAAAGTTCCAAGGCCCCGCTGGAGTAATGGGGCCCCTACCGCCATTTGGAATACTGGTGTATTTTATGGGTCAGAGAGACCTTTGGGGCCCCATCAGTGTCTGGGACCTGGGAACAACTGCTACTTCTACACCCCCTATAGCTATGCCCCTGGTTGCTGTTGATCCAGTTATTACTGTGTTATGGCCATGAACATGTTAAGCCCTGTAATGTATGCCATAATATAATGTCTCTATAATGTCACTTTGTGTGTTCACTGTAGGGTAAGTTCACACAGAGATTTTTTTCAGGGTGAAAAAAATCTTCATAATGCAGAAAAAATGCTTTTTTGTTGCATATTTTACTGTGATTTTTCAGTCAAAGTCAGGAGTGGCTTAACCTGGAATGGGAAATATATAGGAAGTTCTTATACTTCAATTTTAGGCGTAATCCACTCCTGGCTTTGGATCAAAAAAGCTGCAACTACAAAAAAAAATGGAGGGAATCCTAGCAAATCCCATCCACACATTGCAGAAAAATACGTGTAACAGAAATTAGCCTTAGCCTTAGGTAACTTTGAAAGCCTTTTTGGCCTGCACACAGGGTTCCTACCTCTAGTGGTTTTTGAAGAAGAACCTTCCTCACAATCAGCTCCAAAAATGGGTGAACATCCTGTTTTGTAACATCAAAGGGGATTATACTATGAAAAATGTTCAACCTCCATCCATTAAACAAGGAAAATTTGCTGATCGTTGGGAGTCTGACCACCGACACCCCCACCAGTCTTGGGGGTGAGGGTGTATTACACCCATTTTGAAAGCACAGATGATATTAGGTCACCTGTACTGTATGCGTGTGAGCGATGTCATCAGAGCTAGTGAAGACAGTAGAGGTTCACTACTGGGTAAACAGATTCCTCTGGCGCGTGTCATTGGGTAGCTTTTAAGGGATATTAAGTACTGCCAGTTTAGGGTGAGGATTTTGTGCTGTGTCCTTAAACGTCGAGACTAGTGTTCATTAGGCTGCAGGCAGGGTGGCTGGGTTATGGGTTATATTGTATATACATGTATGTCCCTTTGAGCATCTCAGAGAGAATAATAGCAGAGACCTCCCCACCAGTAGGGATCAGACCTGCAGACGGTACAGTACAGGCACAGGTGGTGGTCATATTTATTAATAGTTGACTGCTGTACTATACTTACTACCAAGTAGGCTCAAGGTATGCCACCTTTAGGCTTATATAGGTCCATAGAGGAATAAAGAGCAAAAAAGTTCTAAACCTGACCCTGGAAGAAAAGAGTATAGAAAAGTAAAGAACAGTAAAGAAAAGAGTGTATCTGCCAGTAAGGCGAGTGTAAACATCTGACAAGATGTAGCCACATCAGAGAAGCCTAGAAGATGACGCCAACTGTAAGGATCTTTTAAAGAGGAGTGCCACACCAGCAATAGCTAGGAGACTGTGTGTAAGGGACTATATAGAAGAATAAGACTTTGAGAGTAGTCAACAATGTGAAAGAGTTTGCAGTAGTGACTGTACTAGTTACTGTCAAGCAATGAGACCTTGACAAAGGAGTTGTGACCATCTACAGACTGAACCATTGAGATAAAGCTGAGCTGCTGTGGTAGACACTGTTGCAAACTGAAGTGCTGCTGAGGAACAAGTGGCAACAATGGTAATAACCTTGGGAGCAAAAGGGTTAAGTACTTCAATGTGACCCATTAAGTCAACAATGTGACTGGCCATCAAGCCATATTTCCACAAGTGGTCTATTGGATACAGTATATAATGCCTTGTATGTCCAGTTATTTATATCAGTGTCAGTGCTATGTGTATATATACCCTAGTTCTGAAAGGTGTTAATACAATATATCTGTAACCACAAATAAAGTGAGTGGAAGCCTTAAGCCAGGAATTCGTATTGATAGGTCCTTGAGCAGCTAGTATAATCTACCCACATGGGTGGTTAAAGGGCTGCTGTAGTTTTATTCTAGAATTTTCTAATCTAGACTTTTAAATGTTCTAATATATGCAGTATAGTGTTCCTTTAAAGTGTTTAATAAGGGGAGGGGGCTCTCTTTGTCAGTTCATTGGAGCTTTGACATTACGGGCATTGATGGGTCACTTTGACAGCTGAGGAACAAAGATTACCAGATCTACCAAAGCCATCTGTCTCTGGCATGACAGATAAATAAGTAATATTAACTTAAATAAAGTTCTTCCCTCCCCAAAAAGATATTTATTAATATATAGTTTGTTTGTTTTTTTTAAAAAAAATCAAAATACAGGTTTCGGCACAATGACTGGTAGATATCTTGTACACACTCTAAAAATACACCAAACTTATCAGAGACTGATGGTGGATGATAAATCTGGTGTATCGTAAGACTGTCTAGTCTACAGTATGTTTATATCATCTGCCATTTGGCTTACTTTACATTTTGGGTCATTGCAGTTTATTTAGGCCCCACTGCCTTTTTCTGATTTTTCTGAGACTTAACATTCACATGTCTAGCAAGTCAAAAAAATTTAGCTCAAACTAGAAGTATCAAGATGAGCCAAAGATTTATAACAATGCACCACATGGCACCAAAGGTGCACCATGTTTATTCCTATGTCTAGTCCTAACTCCTAACCACAAAATCTCAGCAAGCTGATATGATCGTGACGACAATAGTCTTGTAGTCTATTCCATATATGCATACAAATACATAATACAGCTTTTTGTTCTCTGGAGCTATTGGGGGCCATTGGTTGGAGAGACGCTGGGGGAAGTCAGGAACAAATTTCTCAGAAATGTAGTGTTATATGCCATTAGCATTCTTAAAGACATATAGAAATAAAATGCAACTGAGTGTGTATGAATAAGAAGAGGCACCGTCACAGAATTGTGAAGCACACTCCCTATCTTGTTCTCATCTTCCTTGAATGTGGTCACTGAGCATAACAGTATCAAATGATCTACTGCCAGGTGCTGGCCTGTGCTCCAGTAGTTGGGGACTTTTGCTCTAAAGCAGTGGTTCCCAAACTGTGTGTCGCAATCCCTTGGTGGATCGTGTGAAGACTGCCAGTGGGTATGAGTATCAGTAGTAAATAAGCAGGCACGCCTCATGGCATAAACTGGTCCACCATTTTTTTTTCTTCAGCCACTACTTATTGTATTATTGCTATAGGTAGTGGCTAATAATTTACTCACCAGTCCACACTCCAGTCCAGGCAGGCATCCGCTGTCTCCTCTAGGCGGTGCTGCACCTACATCACGACTCTGATGAACACCAGGACGTTACGTACAGTTTCCTGGAGTTCTTCGATCTCAGGTACAAAGCACCCTGGAGGCAGCGCCGCACCTCCCATGAGGCGACCTGAAGCGACTACTACAGGCGGCACTATGCCAGGGCCCCGGGGAGGGCAGCATTTTTGCTTACCTAAGCTTAGCGTCACCGTCACCACGCGGTGGATTGGGGAGGCCGCTGGAGCAGCACTGCTCCAGCGGCCTCCCCTCACGCTCAGGCAGAGAGCAGGTCCTCTCCGTACCTGCTCTCTGCCTGCTAAAGATGCTCTACCTGCCCCCTTCGCTCCACCCCGCCCCCTTCGCTCTGCCCCGCCTCCTTCGCTCCGCCCCCTCGGGAGGCGACAAAGGTAGGTTCACCCCTGCCTGGAGGCGCAGTGGATCTGGCACAGACAGGATTGTGGACATGTGAGTAAATTATATCAGTCACTATCTATTGCAATAATACAATAGGTGGCAGCTTAACATATGAAAAAGGGGATCATATACTGAGGAGGGCCAAAAAGGGGCCACATATTTTAAAGGGCCAAATAAAGAGTATCAAATAATTTGGGGGCCACTGGAGAGCATTATGCTGTGTTGAGGCCTTTGAGAAGCATTATACTAGGTCCACTATGTCTGGTTCCACTTTGGAGCATTATTTTGTGTGAGGCCACTGTGGAATATTATACTATTTGTTGGCCACTGTGGAGCATTATACAGTAGTATTATACTGTATGGAGACAATAGAACTAATAAAAGAGGGGGTGGAGTTGCATTGTATGTTAAAAAAGAACACATCTCCACAGAAATTACAGTTTTACAGAATGATAATCTACTGGAAATTATTTGGGTAGTAATTCAAGGGAAAAACAATGATAAGGACATCATACTAGGCCAGGGGTCGGCAACCCCTGGCACGCGTGCCAAGACTGGCACGCGAGGCATATTTTGCTGGCACGGCAGCCAGCCTGCAACTTTCATACAAATTGAGAGAGAGAGAGCGTCCCTTCAGTGCTCTGCTATAGAGCTGAGGACACGCCCCCTTCTCTCACTGCCCACCAATCAGAGGTGAGCCTCTCACTGCACGGGCTAAGGGCTCCCTGGACCTGCTGCTACATGTGAGGAGGAGCTCCTGCCGTCTGCAGCCCCGAGGAGAGAGAGGAAGCTCCGGGAGCAAAGTGAAAGTAAAAACACCAGGTACGTGTGTTACTAACTATTCTCATTAATGTCAGGCATTTGGGGTTATTACTTTAGTGTTAGTAACCCCATGTGCCTCACATTAATAGCAGTTAACCCCATCATGTCCCTCACATTAACCCTGTGTGGCTCACATAAGGGTTACTGATGTGTGAGACATATGGGGGTACTAATAAAGGACCTATATAATGAAGATATTCACTTATTACCTCCATATGTCTCACATATCAGTGTCCCTTATGTAAAGCACACGGGGTTAATGTGAGGGACATGATGGGGTTAACTGCTATTAATATGAGGCACATTGAGTTAACCTGTAATGCACATGACCAGACTCTACAACTGTGGATAAAAGTACAGACCTATATATTTCAATTGACCCATATATACAGCCATTATTTTTGTGGCTGTGTATCTGGGCCAAATTGAAGAGCTGAAAACTATTGAGCAGGTCCTATATGTGTCCTATACATCCCCTATATCTGTCCTATACATCCCCTATATGTGTCCTATACATCCCCTATATCTGTCCTATACATCCCCTATATCTGTCCTATACGTCCCCTATATCTGTCCTATACATCCCCTATATCTGCCCTATACATCCCCTATATCTGTCCTATACATCCCCTATATCTGTCCTATACATCCCCTATATCTGCCCTATACATCCCCTATATCTGTCCTATACGTACCCTATATCTGTCCTATACATCCCCTATATCTGTCTGCATTTGCAGCCCTGTCAATTCATTTTTAACATATAGGTCAGTGAAAACCACATCCATGCCATTTGTATGCAGGAGGCGTAAGGCTGAGGCCCCACATTGCAGAAATGCAGCATTTTTGTTGCAGATTTTCATGCGGTTTATTTCAACCAAAGCTAAAAATGGCTACAGAAGGAATGGGAAATATATAGGAAGCTTCTTATACGTTTCCCTTCTGCTTAATCTACTCCTGGCTCAGGCTCAGAAAAACGCAGCAAAATATGTAACAAAAAAAGCTGTGTTCCAACAACGCGGGGGCCTTAGGCTAAAGCCCCACGTTGCAGAAACAGCTTTTTTTCGTTGCGGATTTTGCTGGGTTTTTTTTTAGCCGAAGCCAGGAGTAGATTGAGCAGGAGGGAGACATATAAGAAGCTTCCTATATATTTCCCATTCGTTTTCTAGCCATTCTTGGCTTTGACGTAAAAAAAAAACGCAGCTAAATCTGCAATAAAAAAGCTGCATTTTTGTAATGTGGGGCCTCAGCCTTAGTGGGATTCTATTAGGTGGTGACACTGTAACTAGATGCAATTATAGCCAAATCCAGTTCCTGGGCACCAGTGCGGCCACTTTGTTGAAAGTGTGACACCCATTAATTCCTGGCTGGGGTTTTGCTGTTACTGCACCGCCAGGAACTAAAAGTGACAAATTAATCTGCGTTTCACTTAGGGAGCGTTCACACTACCGTCTGTGTCCGTCAGACAATGTCCGCTGCTAATGTCTGTTCAAAATCTTGTGTGGACATTAGCAGCGGACACTAGCTGTGTCCGTGACATTTTGCATTGATTTAAATGGACATCGGGTGCGTTCGTTTACTGTTCGTGGGTGTCCTTAAGTGTCCGTTCCCAAAGATGTCCGACTTTTCAAGCGGACAGAAAAACCTACATGTCGGGTTTTGCTGTCCGCTTGAAAAGTCGGACATCTTTGAGAACGGACAGTTAAGGACAGACACGGACAGTAAAAGAACGCACCCGGTGTCCATTTAAATCAATGCAAAATGTCACGGACACAGCTAGTGTCCGATGCTAATGTCCGTGCAAGATTTTGAACGGACATTAGCAGCGGACACTAGCTGTCGGACACCGACGGTAGTGTGAACGCTCCCTTACAGAAAACTGAAGTTACTAACGGCCAAGGACTGGATGGAGCATACAGGTACATTGTGTGTCAGAGCTTTACAGGTATGACCTTACACTGCTCCCAGTCACATACATTACCACTAATTGTGGGTTACGCGTGTACTTACATTGCTTCTAAAGGAAAAGTGTAACCCCCTCACAGGAGTTACTAATGGTTATTTGGCCATAGAAGTGCCTTACATGTTATGATATGTATGTGTTGCCATGTTTATTCTGTATTCATTTGTGTAATGTTGTTAAGCTATTGTTCTCTGGTATCACTTGTCCTAGTGAGCTGTGGTCTCCATAGCAACACACACTATGGTGAGTGGATCTGTAGCTGGAACAGGAAATAGTCATAGCAGGGAGAGGAAGTAGTATTCTGTAAGAGCCAGGGAAGGAGAAGCAAGGAGAAGTGTGGCAGTGGCCATCTTGTGTTTCAGACACTGTGTTGTGAGGATTGCCATAGCAGCAGTAGCAGGACAGAGAAGCTGTGTGACAGCGCCCCCATCACTATCAGTAAGAGGACAGGATTACATCAGGCTGAGCAGAGCTATAACCCCGGCAGCCTGCACCGACCTCTACAAGGTAGCTGAACCCCTGCAGTAAACCAGAAGCTGGATCTGCAGACATCTAAGACTCTCTGCTAATACATGGGAAGGTGTCAGCCAGCTACAAGCCACTGTGCCACAGCTCACTGCTACAGGACAAGTGACCAGCAGATGCCTGTTACAATAAAGCAGTGAGCACTTCTACCGATCCTGGCCTGGACATTGCCTTCCTTGCAGCTAAGCCCTGGGCTAAAGCTCTTTGTTGGAGTAGAGCACTGGCACCCACATCACCATCTCAGCCCAGGGACCAGCGGGTGTCTCCATACTCCAACTGACGTCACAACTAACTGACTCTGCCTATTTCCCTGTGCACCTCTCCTGGGAGTTCTGGTGCCAATAAGGTCACCGTGACAGTCCAGCCTCCTGCACGGTTCTCCCGGGGTGGTCGCAGTTGGCGTCACGAACAGGATTGCTGTGCCATTGTAAAAAGAAGGGAGGCACTTGAGCTGCTGGCAGGAAAAAGGATCAGTGACTGCGACACTGTGCAGTATCGCCATCTTGGCCCTGCATCGCACGCTATACCTGAATCTACAGCACAGGCAACAGCAGTTGAGCCACGTACTGCCAGTATGTTTAGGAACAAAGAAAAAAGGGATTTTGTCAGTTTTAAACACCAAGGGTTCAGTAATGAGGAAGAGGGGTGTAGTGTTTCAGCCCCCACAGCTGCAGTAATGCCAATCACAATGCCTTATTACCCAGGCGTGCCATGGCTGCCACCCTATGTAGGCGAGCCAAATACCCTAAAGGACTTTAAAGAAAAGATGCAAGCAACTTTCAAAGTTTATCCCCTCACTGCTGAGCAGAAGGTGGCTATCTTAATGGGTCAGATGGGAGGAGCAGCCCTCCGTGAAGTTAAGTCCTGGGATGTTAAGGAGAAACAAACTGTTAAGCAAATTTTTGATAAACTGCGCGCCATATTTGAAACTAAGACTCTGTCAGAACTAAAAGCTCGGTTCTTTTGCCGCAAGCAGAACGCAGGTGAAAGTCTTAGAGACTATGCTCTGAGCTTGGATGAAGCTCTCCGCCAGGTTGCGCAACTAGATCCTCATGAGCTTCACAATTATGATTGCACGCTGAAGGAGCAATTCATCGAGGGTGCTACACCTGATGCAGTTAAAATGCAACTACGTATGCTTAACTCTCAAGACCCTGACCGACCCTTCAACCTATTTAAAGAGACAGCCATCCAAATCCTTAAAGTGGACACAATGCCAGTGGAGCAGCATAATGTGCCCTCAGCTTCTACAGCACCTCCGCCCTGTGTAATCCAACAACCCATTGCTCAGTGCGCACAGATCCAACCTTCTGACTCCAACATTGAACTCCAAGGACAAATCGCTGAACTTTCAAAGAATCTAATTAAGCTTTGCAAAAAAGTGGATGACCTTCAGCTGACACCACCGAGGTCTCCCTCATCCCGGCACTGGCAGCGACCTTCGCCACGTCAGTATTCACGCAGACCGTTATTCCGACCCGGTCGCAGGGTCACGGACCAGTTTGATTCATCCGGAAGGCCCATCTGTCGAAGTTGTCATTTACCAGGACACGTTGAACGAGAATGCCAGTCTTTAAACTAGGCCGTCCTGGGGCAGAGGACCTACCCCCAGGAGACAACCACCACCATGGTCCACTATCACCTGAATGGGGCCGACGTTTCATTGGAGACCGTCCTATCCTTTCCATCAATATGAACAACATCCCACTGACTTCTCTCTTGGATACGGGATCACAGATGACTACCATGCCCCTTGCCCAGTTTGAAAAATATTGGTCTCGAGATCAGCTACAACCATGCAATCCTCATGAGCATGTGACTCTAATTGCCAGCAATGGACAAGAACTTAAACAGGTAGGATACTTCCTAGCCACCCTTAAGATTGGCAAAACCGAACTGAAGGATCAAGGGATTGTCATTGTGGACGTTGCCAAAGACAGAGACACTCCCTCCATCATCATTGGGACCAATGTCTTAGTTAATTGTTTTGATGAAGCCATTGCTGCCTTGTCTGACACTCTTCAAATAGCCGCTCCAAAAGAGAGACACATCTACCATAAGGCCATTAAGGTTTTGGTACAACAACAACAGGTACAACTTTCCCAAGGTGAGATCGGAAAAGCTAGGGTGACTGACGCTAGACCCATCATCTTACCACCTGGTCATGTGATGATGGTCTGGTGCCGGGCCAGGTTTGGTGTCAAAGGCAGGGATTACTCCGTGCTCATCGAGTCAATGCCTACGGATCGTACAGTTATTGCTGCCCGTAGTTTGGCTAAGGTGACCCATGGACGAGTCCCTATACAATTGTTGAATTTTGGGGATTCTGAAGTTACACTACCTCGGTATACAGTGGTTGCCAAATTATCCAGAGTTCAGGATGCTGATTGCCTCCAGAGAGTCCATTGTGAAGCTCAGACCACCAATTCACAACCCACATGTAACCCCACTGGGGAGCAAAAAGAATGGTGGCAAGAGATTCACCTTGGAACCCCTGAGACGCCTTCATCTCAGCTGGAAGGGGTATTGCGGGTAGTTCACGAATACGAACACATTTTCAGCAAGTCCCCTATGGACTTTGGGCATGTCACTGCAGTAGAACACACAATTCAAACTGGTGATCATCCTCCCATCAAGCAAAGACATAGGCCCATTCCCCCAGCACAATACCAACAAGTAAAAGGCTTACTCCAAAACATGAAGGATTCCGGTGTCATAAGGGACAGCCGAAGCCCTTGGGCTGCTCCTTTAGTACTCGTCAAAAAGAAGGACGGTACCATTCGCCTTTGCGTGGATTACCGCAAATTGAATGATATCACCCACAAGGATGCGTATCCACTGCCCCGGATAGAGGAGTCCCTTGCAGCTCTTCAGTCTGCAGCCTACTTCTCTGTCCTGGACCTTACCAGTGGATACTGACAGGTCCCTATGTCCCCAGCTGATGCTGAAAAAACTGCCTTCACAACACCAATGGGTCTGTTTGAATTTGACCGGATGCCATTTGGGTTGTGCAATGCGCCTGCCACATTCCAACGGCTCATGGAGTTCTGTTTAGGTCATCTAAACTTTGAGTCTGTCCTGTTATATCTGGATGATATAATTGTTTACTCCAGAACATATGCAGAGCATTTGGATCACCTTGCGAGAGTGTTTGAGTCTTTGGATCGCTATGGTCTGAAACTCAAACCTTCCAAATGCCATCTCCTAAAATCTGAAATCCAATACCTGGGACACATTGTGAGCGCTGATGGGGTGTCGCCAGATCCTCAGTACACTGAACGGATACGCGACTGGCCAACTCCTGAAACGGTAAAAGACATCCGTAGATTCCTTGGGTTCGCCGGTTATTACCGCCGATTTGTAAAAAACTTTGCCCGGATTGCTGCACCCTTACAGGCTGTACTGGTAGGTCAGTCTACCACCCGATCTGGTAAGAGTCCAACTATCCAATGGACCCCTGAAATGCAAAAAGCATTTGATGAGTTAAAAGCAGCCTTAGTCGGTCCAAATGTCCTTGCTTACCCTGATTACAGTAAACCGTTCATTCTGCAAACAGACGCAAGTAAAACTGGACTTGGTGCTGTCCTGTCCCAGAAACAAGAAGGTTTGATTAGACCCATTGCATTTGCCAGTCGATCGCTTCGGGCGACTGAACGTAATGACTCTAACTATAGCTCCTTTAAGTTGGAGTTTCTGGCCTTGGTTTGGGCGGTTACCGAAAAATTCCATCATTATCTCACCGCCACTCCTTTTGTTGCATACACAGATAATAATCCTCTGACCCATCTTAGCACTGCCAAATTGGGAGCAATTGAGCAGCGTTGGGCTTCACGTCTTGCCAATTATCAGTTTACCTTAAAATTCCGTGCAGGGAGGGAGAATGTTAATGCTGACATTTTATCTCGGTTACCCCAAGAGTCAATTAATGACCTAGATGACCCTGACATATGGGAAGAAATTGAACTCCCTGACTTCTATGACAAAGTCACTCAACGTGTTAATCAAAATGTCCGGACTAAATATTGTACCCTTCAGACCGTGCGAGTTGAGTCCCTCCATCATATGGATTGGGAACAAGTCCAAAAACAAGATCCAACATTGCAAAGATTAAAAGACCTTTTAAAAGATTCTAATTCAATAGGTCCAGATAACAATGCAAGCCCTGAACTTCAAAATCTTTGGCGAGAGCGCGGTCGTTTAACCTATCTGCAGGGAAAACTGGTCCGCCGTTATGTAAATCCTCGTACCCATGAGCGAGTGTTTCAGATTGTGATACCAAGACAAGACGCTCCTTTGATCTTGGATGCGTATCATAATCAGTCAGGACATTTCAATGCCCAAAAGACAGAACGAACCATTAAGGATCGTTTCTACTGGGTGGGAATGCGCCCTCAAATTGAACAGTGGTGCCGGGATTGTGCACAATGTGCTTTGCGGAGAGGATCTAACCAACGGGCCCCTCTACAGGGCATTGTCACAGTCAGACCACTAGAGTTGGTAGCGCTTGACCACGTCAAGTTGACACCAAGTCGGTCAGGTTACACTTATGCACTAACAATGATTGATCATTTTTCAAAATTCATGGTTGTAGTCCCAGTAAAAGATCTCACTGGTAAAACAGCAGCTCGGGAATTCCAAAGACATTTTGGGCGACCCTACGGTTATCCTGAAAAGATCCTTACTGATCAAGGTCCTGCATTTGAATCAGAGCTTTTTCAAGAGTTCTGCAATCTCTATGGGTGTCAAAAGATCCGCACTACAGCCTACCATCCCCAGGGTAATGGGCTTTGTGAAAAAGCCAATCAAATCATTATCAACATGCTGAGAACAGTTGCCCGTGAAAAACGATCTGAGTGGCCAGAGCTATTGCCAGAGATCACTGAGATCTATAATAACACCAGACAGGATTCCACAGGGTACACTCCTGCATACCTCCTTAGAGGACAGTTAGGACAGCTCCCCGCTGATCACCAAATGGGAGTGATTACAGAGGTTAGGTCCCCACCTTTACCAAATGACACTTGGGTAGCAGAAAGACTAAGGGTTAATAGAGAACTTCAGGAACTTGTGTGTAAATCTCTGGACCAGGCTAGACACAAACAGGCTCTCCAGTATGACAAAGGAGCAAATGCTCAACCCTTGCAACCTGGAGATAAGGTCCTAAAAAGGCGACATGTTAGGCATCATAAGTTAGAGGATCGTTGGGAAGACAAAGCCTATGTTGTCCAAGAGGCACCACATGATAACTCTAAAGTGTGTAAAATTGTTCCAGAGGATGGAGAAGGTCCATCCCAGCTAGTGTCTCGAGATGATCTCAAAGTCTGTCCCTCCTCTTATACAAGTACTAGAGTGACCCGTCGGTTACCGGCTACTCCACATGCTCTGTCACAACCAAGACGGACATTACCCTGTATACCCATTCCTGGCCAATATGGTAAAGAATTAGGACTTGCTCTGGCTTCCCCTAATTTATACTTCTTTGTGAAACCTACGGTTACACCGTTGCAAAGAGAGACTCCTTCTGTGTCAAGGGAAACAAGTGACTCCATTTCCTTAGAGGACTTTGTATCAGAGACTCCGGATACTCAAGTACTCCCTGACAGAGAGGAGGCCTCAGAGCCTGAAACAATTTCTCAAAGGAGATCCCAAAGGGTAAACAAGGGTAAACCCTCAGTTCGCTACAGCCCTTAAAGGAGCATGCCCAGATCAGCCCTAGTAGACTGTGCATTTCAGCTGATCATCTGCCTTGGAGACTGTTGTTTATCTTCACTTCAACAAATAAGCCATATACCTGGTGCCATAGTGGCGACACCATGCTTGGACTGCCCAAAGTTCTACCTCTATGTTTATTACGTTTATTCCATTTACTTTGGACTATGGGATATATAAGCCATTGACTGTTTTCTGTGTTATTGGTAGCCCGAGGACGTGCTACATTCAAAAAGGGAGGGATGTAACCCCCTCACAGGAGTTACTAATGGTTATTTGGCCATATAAGTGCCTTACATGTTATGATAGTTTGTATATGTTGTCATGTTTATTCTGTATTCATTTGTGTAATGTTGTTAAGCTATTGTTCTCTGGTATCACTTGTCCTAGTGAGCTGTGGTCTCCATAGCAACACACACTATGGTGAGTGGATCTGTAGCTGGAACAGGAAATAGTCATAGCAGGGAGAGGAAGTAGTATTCTGTAAGAGCCAGGGAAGGAGAAGCAAGGAGAAGTGTGGCAGTGGCCATCTTGTGTTTCAGACACTGTGTTGTGAGGATTGCCATAGCAGCAGTAGCAGGACAGAGAAGCTGTGTGACAGCGCCCCCATCACTATCAGTAAGAGGACAGGCTTATATCAGGCTAAGCAGAGCTATAACCCTGGCAGCCTGCACCGACCTCTACAAGGTAGCTGAACTCCTGCAGTAAACCATAATCTGGATCTGCAGACATCTTAGACTCTCTGCTAATACAGGGGAAGGTGTCATCCAGCTACAAGCCCCTGTGCCACAGCTCACTGCTACAGGACAAGTGACCAGCAGATGCCTGTTACAATAAAGCAGTGAGCACTTCTACTGATCCTGGCCTGGACATTGCCTTCCTTGCAGCTAAGCCCTGGGCTAAAGCTCTTTGTTGGAGTAGAGCACTGGCACCCACATCACCATCTCAGCCCAGGGACCAGCGGGTGTCTCAATACTCCAACTGGCGTCACATCTAACTGACTCTGCCTATTTCCCTGTGCACCTCTCCTGGGAGTTCTGGTGCCAATAAGGTCACCGTGACAGTCCAGCCTCCTGCACGGTTCTCCCGGGGTGGTCGCAAAAGCACATGTGTACCCAGGCAAATAGTGGTAAGCGCATGTGGCTGGGAGCGCAGTATGACAGCACCCCTATGTTGTGGTTTGTGCTATATGACTTTAGTGTAGGTGTCGTCAGCTTTACAATTATTGCTCGGCACTCCGAGGACCTCATCTTTGATTTTTTAATTTAAATCGGCACGCCGAACAAAAAAGGTTGCCTACCCCTGTACTAGGCGTTTATTACAGACCACCAGGACAGACAGAAGACATGGATGAGATTTTTTCACAGCAAATGACCACGCTCTCAAAGAAACATGAAATAGTGATCATGGGAGACTTCAATTACCCTGACATTCATTGGGAAACCCACACAGCCAAGAGTAAAGGCTCCATCAAATTTTTATCCTCTCTAGCAGACAACTTCATTGCCCAGCTAGTAGAAGAAAACACGAGAGGAACATCCATTTTGGACCTAGTCCTAACCAACAAAGAGCACATGGTTAAGGGACTACGGGTAGCAGGGACACTGGGATTCAGCGATCATACTATACTTGAGTTTGGGGTTGTAAGAAGAAGAAGACCTGAGAAGACACAGACTTCAAGGCTCGACTTTAGCAGGGCAGACTTCAAGAGTCTGAAGGCAAGGGTTAGCAGAATTCCATGGTGCAAAATTCTTAAGCACAAAAATGCACATGAAGGGTGGGAAATCTTCCGTAGGGAAATGATTAAAGCACAGGAACTAACAATACCTAGAAGGAAGAAAAATGGGAAGCACCTAAAAATATCAGGATGGATGACCAAAAAATTACATAACCTGCTAAAAAGGAAAAAGGAAACATACAAAAAGTGGAAGATGGGAACTATACCTAAGGAAGAGTACACAGCAGTCTGCAGACTCTGCAAGACAAGCATCAAAGGAGCTAAGGCTGAACACGAATTGAAGCTTGCAAAAGAGGCAAAGAGTAAGGTAAAAGGATTTTGGGGATATGTTAAAAGCAAAAGAAAAGTGAAGGAGACCATTGGAGTCCTGAAGAATGACAAAGGAGAAACAGTTAACATGGTGGAACAGCAGGTGGAGCTACTAAATTCATATTTTGTATCCGTCTTCTCCCAAGAAACTAATGGAAATATCGACATTAATGGTGATGGAGATGAGGGGAAGGAGGACTCCAAGCTGACTATAAGCAAAGGTCTGGTAAGAGAGCACTTAGCCAAGTTACAGGAAACCAAGTCCCCAGGACCAGATGATTTACACCCTAGAGTCCTGAAAGAGATAGCAGAGGAAATAACAGAACCCCTTGCTATAATCTTCGGTAAGTCATGGGAAACAGGAGTGGTCCCTTTAGATTGGAAAAGGGCAAATGTTGTCCCCATCTACAAAAAGGGGAAAAGGGACGATCCAGGAAATTACAGGCCGGTAAGTCTGACCTCGATAGCAGGAAAAATCTTTGAGCAAATTGTCAAGGAACATTTACTTCGGTACCTGGATGGGAAGGCATTAATTAACCAGAGCCAGCACGGCTTTATGACCAATAAATCTTGTCAGACTAACCTGATTTCCTTCTACAACAAAATCACTGAATGGCTGGACCAAGGGAATGCCGTGGACATAGTATATCTTGACTTCAGTAAGGCATTTGATAAAGTATCACATAACCTTCTTATTGAAAAAATGATTAAGTATGGCTTTGACAAAAAATCAGTTAGGTGGATTCACAACTGGCTTAATGATCGGGCACAACGAGTAATACTAAATGGCTACACATCGAACTGGAAGAAAGTCAAAAGCGGGGTGCCGCAGGGCTCTGTTCTGGGCCCAGTACTTTTTAATATCTTTATAAATGATCTGGACGATGGAATTATTGGGGAACTCATAAAATTTGCAGATGATACGAAGATAGGAGGAATAGCCAACACTAGAGAGGAGAGAGAGTGTATTCAAAAGGACTTAGACACACTGGAACAATGGGCTGAGGCCAACAAAATGGTATTTAACAGGGACAAATGCAAAGTTCTACATCTGGGTAACAGAAATGTAAAAAACATATATAGTATGGGAGGAATAGAACTAAGTGATAGCATAGGGGAAAAGGACTTGGGCATAATAGTAGATCACAAATTCAACATGAGCCAACAGTGCGGTGCTGCTGCAAAAAAGGCTAATAAAATTCTGGGATGTATTAAGACAAGCATTGAATCTAGATCAAGAGAGGTCATTATTCCGCTGTACTCTTCCCTGGTCAGACCACACCTGGAATACTGTGTACAGTTCTGGGCGCCTCAATTTAAGAAAGACATCGATATATTGGAGCAAGTCCAGAGAAGAGCAACCAAAATGGTGGAAGGTCTGCAAACCATGTCCTATGAGGAGCGGCTAAAAGAACTGGGATTGTTTAGTTTGCAGAAGAGAAGGCTGAGGGGAGATTTAATAGCAGTCTACAAATATCTGAAAGGTAGTCACAGTGCAGAGGGATCTACCCTATTCTCATTAGCACAAGGAAGTACAAGAAGCAATGGGATGAAACTAAAGGGAAAGAAATACAGATTAGACATTAGGAAAAACTTTCTGACAGTGAGGGTAGTGAGAGAGTGGAATAGGCTGCCACGGGAGGTGGTGGGCGCTCCATCAATGGAAATCTTCAAGCGGAATCTGGATAAACATATAGCTGGGATGATTTAGGAAAACCTGCACTCGCAGGGGGTTGGACCCGATGGCCCTTGAGGTCCCTTCCAACTCTACAAAAAAAAAAAAAAAAAATGTGGCTCACTTGGATTTTGTACAGGTAAGTTCATTCGGTGGGGACCATAGAAAACAAAGTATCACCTAGTTTGTACTAGTTAAAACCAGATACAGATATCTGGTTTAATTCAAAATTAATTTTATTTTCTGACTGTATTTTTTCTACTTTTTTTTTGTACCTCTGGAAGAAGCTAACTTTTCTGAGCTGCTTTGAAGCTTTCACAGATATACTTTACAGCAGCCCCATGGACTCTCTGATTGGTATGTGAGAGTATTGTCGACATGCTAGATGACCCGTGCAAAGGTCCCTGTGAAGGGAAAGGACGATAATGAGCTGTGACTATCCCTTATGGTCACTAATATGCTGTGTTTTTCTGTCTCCAGCGATACCTTTTATTGTAATCCTGCTATTATATGATTATAATGTGATGACGGCTGAAAATCAATCTCTACAGAACAGGAAGGATCTGCCTATAATGAGGCTCAGTGCCCAGAGTCAAAATGGCAAGATATCTGGATTTTTTTTTTTTTTTAAATAGAGAATAATCTGAAAAATTTAAAGGGATTCTGCCATTAAAAATCTTTTTTTCTGTGGCTAACACGTCGGAATAGCCTTTAGAAAGGCTATTCGTCTCTTACCTTTAGATGGGATCTCCGCCGCGCCGTTCCTTAGTAATACCGGTTTTTACCGGTATGTAAATTAGTTCTCTGGCAGCGATGGGGGCGGGCCCCAGCGCTGAAAATGCGATGAGGGCGTCCCCACCGCTGCCCGAGAACAGGATCCTGCGCCGCCTCTATCTTCTGCTGGATCCTCCCCTTCTTTCTTCGTTTTTTTTCTGATGCCTGCGCAGTTGGCTCTGCCACTGAGACATTAGTAGAGCCGACTGCGCATGCGCGCAATTGCGGCCTCGGAACTATGGCCATGCATGCGCAGTCGGCTACTAGTGTCAGAGCCGACAGAGGTGAAGCCACTGAAGAAAGACGAAGAAAGAAGGGGAGGATCCAGCAGAAGATAGAGGCAGCGCAGGATCCTGTTCTCAGGCAGCGGTGGGGACGCCCTCATCGCATTTTCAGCGCTGGGGCCCGCCTCCATCGCTGCCAGAGAACTAATTTACATACTGGTAAAAACCGGTATTACTAAGGAACAGCGCGGAGGAGATCCCATCTAAAGGTAAGAGACGAATAGCCTTTCTAAAGGCTATTCCGACGTGTTAGCCACAGAAAAAAGATTTTTAATGGTAGAATCTTTAATAAATCACCATAAATCTAAAAAAAAAATAAATTAACTCTAAAAATTTTGATAATCAGTTGTGATTGCATTCAATATTACAACCCAAGCCTGTTCACTGAATTGGGATAAACTGCAATACCAGACACAGCCCATTAATAATGGTGGCACTGAGGCTGAAAAGAGGACCAAATTTTCTAATCCTGGATTGCCCTTTGAAGCACTGGCGATATTAAAGCACCAATGTTTTTTACTTTGTATTGCGCTATTTATTTTCTGTGGACAGGAATAATGTTACTTAGTCTCTGTATTTTTTCTGTTTCCATGAATTCTTCTCAGCTACAATGTTTTATGGACTGAGGTCCCCTTCTGCCCATTGGCAGGCTGGCCGTGATTTATTAACCAGTTCTCTGCTTTTACTGTGCAGACAGCTATGTGAGGCAGCCCATGGAGCATCTTTCAGAAAAGCCCATTGATGGGATTGTAACCTTTGAAACACTTTTACAATCCATCTTATCTCAAGACAAAAACTGGCAGAAAGGTCATCATTTACATCCTACTAGATGACTGGAGGTTCTCTGCTAAGAAAAAGGATTGTGCAAAACATTGATTTCTGACTGCTTCTCCTGGATGTACTATAGAGCTTGACCTCCATCTAATGCTCTTGACATCATATGCACTGAGTCACCCATTGTCTGGCATAATATTAAAGGGAGTTGGCCATGGCAGGCAAATGTTTACTGTTTTCACACCTGCTAGAAGATTTACTATATCTCAACGTCCTTATTTTTTATTGTTTTAGTGAGAAACGGAAAGATTTAAAGTAGAAGAAAAATGTAGATGAACAATGATTGAAAAAAAAAATTGGTTGTGATTCTGGTTTGGGTTCGTAGATAGCATAGAGACAGATCATTGGCTCTTGTTGTGCCTTTGGAGAGAGGGGCCCAGTCTTGGCCCTAACCATTTTGCTTTTGGTGGGTCGGTACCTCTGTAAGATTTCAGAAGAACTGTATTACTACTACTGTATTCAGGGGGATTAAAGAGGACCTTTCTTGTCCTCGGGCACATGCGGTATTATGCACCACTAGAAAGCCAACAGTGTGATGAATTTAGCGCACAATCGGCTTTCTCATTATCTGCCCCTAGTGAAGAGCTATCAGTGCCGTTACTGTAGCTCTTCAGTGTCAGAAGGACATTTCTGACAGTCTGTAAGGAACCCCCCTCCTGACAGTAGAGTCCATAACACTGTACTGTGAGAGGGGGCGATAGCCCAGCAATGACACTGAAGAGCTATGGTAACGGGACCAATAGCTCTTCACCAGGAGCACATAATGGGAAAGCCGACAGTGTGCTGAATTCAGTGCACTGTCGGCTTTCTAGCTGTATATAATACCGCATGTACCTGAGGACATGAAAAGTTCTCTTTAAATAGATATGTAAATTGAAAGAAAAAACAATTAACTCTATTTGGTATTAAAATCTGGCCACATATTGGTTGTCATTGGTCCTGAAACTGATATGTGGATTCTGTCATCCATAATCTGGGTAGACTGGGCTGCAGAGTCAAAGAAATCCCCTTCTAAGGGAGCATTCACACTACCGTCGGTGTCCGACAGCTAGTGTCCGCTAGCTGTGTCCGTGACATTTTGCATTGATTTAAACAGACATCGGGTGCGTTCTTTTACTGTCCGTGGGTGTCCTTAAAGGGGCTCTATCAGCAAAATCATGCTGATAGAGCCCCACATATGCATGAATAGCCTTTAAAAAGGCTATTCAGGCACCGTAAATGTTATATTAAACTACCCCCCAGTTTTAAAATAAAACCCTAAAACAGAATGCAATAAACTTACCGAACGTGCACGCTGGGCGGGCATTCAGGGTGTGTCTTCTTCTTCATCCATGCCTCCTCTTCCTCCGATGTCCTCAGGTCCCGGCCTCCTCCGGCGCTCGCAAACTGACATCGCCTAAAAAAAATGGCCTGGGCGCATGCGCAGTAGGATGCTGCTTCTACTACGGCTACTGCCTTTTTAAAGGCTATTCACGCATATGTGGGGCTCTATCAGCATGATTTTGCTGATAGAGCCCCTTTAACTGTCCGTTCCCAAAGATGTCCGACTTTTCAAGCGGACAGCAAAACCCGACATGTAGGTTTTTGCTGTCCGCTTGAAAAGTTGGACATCTTTGGGAACGGAAATGGAAATGTTGCATCTATCGGTAAAAATATAGAGTTATGATTGTACTTAGTATAGTGTCAAATACAGATGTAAGATAATTGCTAGTTGTGGAATTCCCTAGTGCTGCTGCTGGAACATTGGAAGAAGGGAAAGACAGAGACAGGGAGCTCTGAACTGAACCCAGTCCCTGTCCCTACCTAATTGCCATAACTGTCTTAATGACAGGAGCAACTGGACGGTGACCCCTTTTCTGAATAAATGTACACAGAACAAGACAAGACAAACAACACAGAAGCAAGCCAAAGGGTCGGTAATAGTCGAGCAACACAATACAGCATCGAAATCCGAGAGAACAGTCAAAGGGTATAGAAGTCAGAATACAATAATAGCAGAAAGAGCAGGGATAAGTCTCAGGACAGAGTCACAATAGCCAGAAACCATGTGTGAGCAGATGATCTGTTTATAGAAAGTCCAGAATTTGCCCCAGACGTGATTGGAAGGTAGGCTGTCAATCACATATATAAGGCTAAGATTAACTATTAGAGGAGCAGAGGGAAACAAAGTGCAGGAGATGGGTGTGGCGGAAATCCAATTACAGAAAAGAGGTAATAGAGCAGTGTTCAGACAGAACAACAAGAAACAAATCCCAATGAACCAATTCAAGACTCAATTCCAACTGTTTGAAAATGGCAAAAATATAAAATGTTAAACTTTATTGATATACATTAAAAAGGATACATAACCCGGGTATAAATCAATAAAATTATCAATAATATCCCCCCTATATGTGTATTATTTCCTACTACTCTCTGCTAGTCATCAGGGTGCCTGACAAGGTTGTTTGTACTCCCTAGCATACTCTACTAAGCACAAGAGACGTAGAATTTTAGTCGTCTTTATCCAAGGAGCCTTGATTTAGTTGCTCTCTGGTACTGTCTAAAATGTAGGCGAGATATTCAGAAGTACACTAACCCAATTTCAAAATAGCACTGCAATCGAACCCTAAGTAAGGAACATGCCTTCTGCGCCACATTGTGCGAGCGGAGGGTGGTGCAGTGATCTGAACAGGCAGAGATGTTACAACAGTGTTCTACAGTGTTATCATATATTATGATATGTTTGATAAATTTGGTCGAAATTACCAGCAATGCAAGTTCTTGCAAAACTGACTTTAACATCAAAATTTAGAGCACAAGTATGTTAATCCAATTTGATGCAGACTCTTTGCTTAGCAGAGATCACTGAAATGGTTCATAATGAGCCGGGTTCATTACAGGTTTTCCAAAATCTAGCTGGCAAACCTCCTGAATATTTGCAAAATCTTGGGAGGTTCGTCCATCTTTAGTGGTTAGCACTGTTGTCTTTCAGAGTCTTTCTGAACATATACACTCACCGGCCACTTTATTAGGTACACCTGTCCATCTGCTCGTTAACACTTAATTTCTAATCAGCCAATCACATGGCGGCAACTCAGTACATTTAGGCATGTAGACATGGTCAAGACAATCTCCTGCAGTTCAAACCGAGCATCAGTATGGGGAAGAAAGGTGATTTGAGTGCCTTTGAACGTGGCATGGTTGTTGGTGCCAGAAGGGCTGGTCTGAGTATTTCAGAAACTGCTGATCTACTGGGATTTTCACACACAACCATCTCTCGGGTTTACAGAGAATGGTCCGAAAAAGAAAAAACATCCAGTGAGCGGCAGTTCTGTGGGCGGAAATGCGTTGTTGATGCCAGAGGTCAGAGGAGAATGGCCAGACTGGTTCGAGCTGATAGAAAGGCAACAGTGACTCAAATAGCCACCCGTTACAACCAAGGTAGCCAGAAGAGTATCTCTGAACGCACAGTACGTCAAACTTTGAGGCAGATGGGCTACAGTAGCAGAAGACCACAACGGGTGCCACTCCTTTCAGCTAAGAACAGGAAACTGAGGCTACAATTTGCACACTCTCATCGAAATTGGACAATTGAAGATTGGAAAAACGTTGCCTGGTCTGATGAGTTTCGATTTCTGCTGCGACATTCGGATGGTAGGGTCAGAATCTGGCGTCAACAACATGAAAGCATGGATCCATCCTGCCTTGTATCAACGGTTCAGGCTGGTGGTGGTGGTGTCATGGTGTGGGGAATATTTTCTTGGCACTCTTTGGGCCCCTTGGTACCAATTGAGCATCGTTGCAACGCCAAAGCCTACCTGAGTATTGTTGCTGACCATGTCCATCCCTTTATGACCACAATGTACCCAACATCTGATGGCTACTTTCAGCAGGATAATGCGCCATGTCATAAAGCTGGAATAATCTCAGACTGGTTTCTTGAACATGACAATTAGTTCACTGTACTCCAATGGCCTCCACAGTCACCAGATCTCAATCCAATAGAGCATCTTTGGGATGTGGTGGAACGGGAGATTCGCATCATGGATGTGCAGCCGACAAATCTGCGGCAACTGTGTGATGCCATCATGTCAATATGGACCAAAATCTCTGAGAAATGCTTCCAGCACCTTGTTGAATCTATGCCACGAAGAATTGAGGCAGTTCTGAAGGCAAAAGGGGGTCCAACCCGTTACTAGCATGGTGTACCTAATAAAGTGGCCGGTGAGTGTATATTTTGCCAGATTAATTTGGATTCTAGTTTATGAGGACATGGACCAATGTGATTCCATGGACAGCAGCAAGCCTGGTTCACATCTGTGTTCCGTATTCCGTTTGGGAAATCCGCTTGAGGACCTCCCCAAACGGAATACCAAATGCATTAAAAAGTGGTTATCTAAGAAAGCACACAGACCCCATAGACTATTATAGGTTCCATGTGGTTTCCACACGGTGTCCACATGGATCATGCAGAGAGAAAAGTACTTCAAGCAGCACTTTTCTCTCTGTATTATTTGTGCAGACATTGCGTGGAAAACACATGGATCCCATTATAGTCTATGGGGTCCGTATGCTTTCTTACCTAACTACTTTTTAATGTGTTCGGTATTCCATTCGGGGGGTCCCCAAGCGGACTCCCGAACGGAATACCGAACACAGATGTGATCCAGGCCTCCTATCTGTCCATAGGCTATGTCTCGTATTGCAGCTCCCCTATTCAAGTAAACAAACTGAACCACAAAACCGGACGTTCCAATGACATATTTGACATTGTTTTCATATACTAGTAAACCCTTTAAGAAATATCAATGCAAGATGTATGAGTAATGGGGATGTGTTGAATCTCCTTGAACGGTAGAACTGGCTTAATGAATATGCAATTACCTTGTATCATTTTCAATGTCAGTATTGTATTGGATATAGTAATAGACTAAAATCTTATTATGATTTGCTTGTTCACAAATTGTAGCTTATATATAGATATCTATCTTATGCTTGTGCCAAAGACATCAAGTAAATAACAAAGTGTTAGCCAGAAATGACAACTTATGAAGGACAAAATTCAGATGATATATTACGTAATGGCCTAATGCTGCAGCTCTAAAATAGAAGATGTGGGTTCTAGAGCTGACCCATTAGCCAACCAGAGTGCTTAAAGTTTATCACTAAATGACAAAATAATATCCTCCTAGTCCTTCCATTATTTATCAGATCAGAGCTGGAAGGTTTATGTGTCGCCACTAGACCAATATTGCTCCTCATCATTTTCCATTTTCTCAGCGTAGCCCTCATATATGTGGTTGTTCGGTGATGTACACACGCTTTCACTGACTTCTTAAAAGGTGCATGTTTGTCATTTTTCATCTTATTGCCTTAACCTGAAATTAAAGAAGACAGATAGTGTTTGTAAGTATCACATCAATAACGTAACAGTTATCAAGAGAAAACTAGCAATGGCACAAAGTAATTCCTGTCTGTAAGAAAGTACTGGGATCACACGGGGACATTAGTCATAGGAAGGAAGAAAGTAGTTTTTCTCGAAAATAGATGGGTAGAAATAAGACGACTTGATGGGCCTACTGATTCTTATCTTCTCTTATATTCTGTTTGTTTTACCACGTTTAGTGTAGTCAATCATAGCGATGCAGAGACTTGTCCTATATCTCAATGTGAAAGGTTGCTTGCAGGCCAGAATCCAGTATCCAACCTGAGTTCTGGAACCAAACGTGTATACGTACTTAAAGAGAGACTACCACCTCCCCTAAGCAAACTCTAATGTCACTACTGTGTTACAGAGCACTTTACAGTGATAAACAACATACCGCTGTTATATATATGTTACTTTGATAGATTTAGAGAAAAGCAGCTTCAAAGTCTTAAGAAAATGAGGCAGCTGGTGTACTGAGGGCGGGCCTTCAGCTCCCTGGACCACTGCTCTTGCCACTCAGATTACCTCCTGCCTGCACTACCCTGTGCATTGAGAGTGGATCCTCCCACTGCTATGACACCACCCATCAGGGCCGGCTCCAGGTTTTTATGGGCCCTTGGGCGACAGAGCCTCAGTGGGCCCCCTTGTAAAGGAGGTGGGGGAGTCGAGACACTGTGCGTTGCAGATGAAGCGAGTGACGTCATGCAGGAGTGTGGCGTCACCAACGCCATACCTCCCAATCTTTTAACGAGCAGAAAGAGGGGCTCTGCGCGCCGCTGCAAATTTAGCTCCACCCACTTTTATGTTGATTCCACCCATTCTCATTCATTATGTGCTCCCACACAGTATAATCCTCCTACAGTCACCTGTAAATTATATGCCCCCCCTCCATCTCTCCCCCAGTTTCATATACACCCTTCCTCTGCCCCCAGTTTCATGTCCCCACTCCATCTCTGTCCCCAGTTTCATCACGTTCTCCCCCTTCATCTGCCCACAGTTTCATGTCCCCCGTCTCTGCCCCAGTGTCATGCCGTTCCCCCCTCCCCTTCATTTGCCCCTTCAGTTTCTTTGGGCCCCCTCCATCTCTGTCCCCAGTTTCATGCCGTTCTCTCCCCACCCCCTTCATGTTCTCCAGTGTCATGCTGTCCCCCCCTCCCCTTCATTTGCCCCCCAGTTTCATGGGCCCCCTTCATTATGTTTCACCTTAATATGTAATACAAAACAAACACTTACACTCACCTTCCCTCGTTCCCCCGATGCTCCTCTCTCTCTCCCTCCAATCACATACGCGATGCAGGAGCTGTGAGATCAGCTCTTGCTTAGCTCCGGCCCGGCTTGCGTGTGTAGGCGTGATGCGATGACGTCATCGCGCCTACACACGCAAGCCGGGCCGGAGCTTTAAAGCAGGAGCTGATCTCGCAGCTCCTGCATCGCGTATGTATTCCAGCTCATCGGCGGACGGACGCCGATGAGCTGAAATTGTGACAGGCAAGTGCCGGGGGGCCCCCAGAGGCTTTGTGGGCCCCGGCACTTGCCCGACTATGCCGTGCGCTGACGCCGGCCCTGCCACCCATCCTACTTGAGCAACAAGAGCAGTGCTCCAGGAGCTAAAGGCCCGCCCACAGTGCTCCCACTGCCTCATTGGCTTGTCCCTTCAAAGTAGCAACAAGTAGGAGCAAAGGTATATTGTTTAACACCATAATGTGCTCTGAAATGCGTTGGTACCTATTGAATATACTTTAGGAAGGTGGAACACTCCCTTTAGGAAATCATATGACATAGGACCACTCCAAACCAAACAATAGTATGTAGGGAGGACAAATAGATCCGCGCTTACCAACCGTAGTCTTGTCACAGTCCTTTATTAAAGCCTTTCACACACAATGCGTTTCGAAACCTTTGGCTGGTTTCTTCATCAGGTGTACATAAGGACGGCATAACAAACATACAATGCCAGCTGAATATATATAGGAAAAAAAGTTGAATCCACCCCCTCTGACATCATCACACCTCTCCAAAGTCCGAGAATGGACTAGTATGACTCGAAATCGATTTCTACAGACATTATTAGTGCAATAAATCAAAGAATATATCAGTACTATGCACAGTAATACATACCGCTCCATTATTACAGTGTCTTCCCGTTGGTGTCCCAAGTTTCCATATTGCGCATGCTCCATAAGAAACCTGCAAGGAAACACGTTGTGTATCTGGAGGGCATATGCGCTCCAAATACCGGAAATGTGGGCCCTTGGAATGCATCTACGTTCCACAACCCAGAAATCATTCCGGACGGGCCTCGTCCTAATAGTAATTAAAATACTCAGTGTAGAGCTATTCATAATTAGTATGGTGGCATAACACAAATAAAAAAGGACCTAGTAAAACTCTCAGCACTCACATGTGCGATCAATCTTTAGTTAGAGCGCAAATACGCACATAGCTCGGATAATTCATCCTAAGTGTACAGTTGGCCGGCGCTGCGACTGCGCATGCGTCCGGCTCCCTGAAATGATTCTCATACTTGGCTCCTTCCGCTGAGCACAGGCATGCCGGACAAGTCCGAATCTGCCGGCAATGCTCTGCGCATGCGTCTATGGTACGGGGCCGAGAGTAATAGAATAATATTAAGCACGTGAAGCTATTGTCCGTCTAAAGTTAAATCCTGGGTTTTCCCTCAGGCCCATTATAGTTATCACTCCACTGGAAGCTAAATCACGTTTGTTGGTTAACTAAGATAATATTATAAGAATCCATATCCTAAAAATGTAAAAATATACATATATAGTAATTAAAATGTTGGTTACATAATCCGCCAATGTAAAAAACATAATAAATAATAATAATAATAATAATAAATACACAGACTTATCTATAAAAAAAGAACAATGAATATATTGACAGAACCCCTTTGAATAAGCATATAGATAGATGGATGTATAATATATAAAAATTTTAAATTAGATACACTTACCTAAGGGGCATATTCCTAGACCACCTCTCTAAGACCTCCCCCATCATGAGGTTATATAGATCTTATTTTCCTATATATATTCAGCTTGCATTGTATGTTTGTTATGCTGCCCTTATGTACACCTGATGAAGAAACCAGCCAAAGGTTTTGAAACGCGTTGTGTGTAAAAGGCTTTAATAAAGGATTGTGACAAGACTACGGTTGGTAAGCGCAGGTCTATTTGTCCTCCCTACATACTATTGTTTGGTTTGGAGCGGTCCTATTTCATGCGATTCCTGTACGCAATTCTTTGCGGTTATGGTCTGCTGCTGCTAGCTACACTGATTTATTTGTGTGACTTCATAGGTGATGTGACTATATCACAGCACCGGAAGGTGATTATTGATATACCTTAATATCTATTGAGCTATATTGCTGAGGGTAATACATTAGGTGCCGCGCGGTGCTTTCTTTAGGAAATCATGTAGCTGCTGTGGGGTTCTTTAAAATTGCGGATGGTGTCTCCTCATTGGCCTTATTCAATTTACTATTGGTTGTCGAGCACCTATAACCTAACGTCCCAGTACAGAAGGAATAAATGAGCAAACAAGTTAGAAGGGAGAGATTAGTCTGCATGGATAACAATGGGGAGATTTATCATATCTTGGACACTAGTTTTCTGATGCACAAGTCATAAAAAGTCACAGTTTGTACACACTTGCAAGGGTTTATGTTGTCTTGCTAGACAATTTTCAAAAAATTGGGTGGAATGTGTTGGGAATCTAAATAGGCCAAAGCATGAATGTCTTGGGCCTTCAGATTTACTATAATCGGGGCCTGGTGTAGATTTCATTTCTGCCACATGCGACCTCCCTATGCTATTCCAAAATTGTTAAGAGACCATAGTCTTCTAATAATTTTGGCACATCTGGCGCACAAACAGTTGGTTTTAAAGAGATCCTAATGTGCCTATATCCTACTATTTAGCAAAATCATCTATAATAATAATGTCTTTGTTGCCCTTATTAACCAGTCACAGCACAACTTTTAGTTTTTTGTAGAACTAAACCAAAGGAAATCTGTGCTGTAATTGGCTGCTATGGGGAACAAAGTCAATTTTTTTCATTTAAAAAATTTTTCTTTATAAATCCAAACTCCAAAAATTCTTTAAATACTGAAAAGATAAAACAATATTAATACTGCTATAGCATTAGGAGGAGTATCTATGCAGGGCCTGAGGATTATGTGGACAGAACAGAGGTAAGAAAAATTAGGATTATTATAAACGAAAATATGATTAATGTGCAAATAAATGAACTTCATTCTATTATGAAAGCTATTTACCTAACATAACAACAGAAAGGGCTGTGTATTATTATGTATACATCAATCTGAGCCTGGGGAAGAAGTGTTAGTAAATGGGCAATGCGCCATGTAAATTCCGCGAGGCCTTCATTTTATACTCCTGACTACTACTCATTTGCATCCTTTTATTTGTATTTTACTTATGTTTAGAATAACAATACAATGTCCATTTTAGGTTTTATTGTAATGTAAAGGTCTCTGTGTAATGAAGCCATTATTGTGGAAACGTCTTAGAAATTGTACGTGTTTTTTTTATTATAGAATTCCAAGCATCCGGCAGTAAAATCTTCGGCCTTAAATCTCTGACTGTGCAGACTAAGGCCCCACATTGAGGAAAAGCAGCTTTTTTTTTATTGCAGATTTTGCTACGTTTTTTGAGCCAATGCCAGGAGTGAATTGGGTAGAAGGAAGAAGTATAAGAAATTCCCACATATTTCTATTTCTTTCTTCCTGGCTTTGGCTCAAAAAACTCAGCAAAATCTGCAACAAAAAATAGCTGTGTTTCCGCAATGTGGGGCCTCAGCCTAAAGAAAAAGCACTAAATACAGCAGTCAGTAACATCTGACCTAAAACCACCTCCATTACAATATAAACCCCAAAGTGGTCCAATACAATAAAACTAAATGTAACATTTAATTCACAATTAAAAATCCAAGGACCACCATCGTCTTTTCAGCCTCAGATCTCCATCCCACATGGTCTTACCACTTCAGACGTATGTAAAGGTGGTGCAGGGTTGGTACCGTTGCCATGCCATGGTTGTGCTTGTAATGGGTGATCCTCTTGTGTCACCCTTTCTGCCTCATAGATTGTAAACTCCAGGGGCAGAGTCCTCAGTCCTATTGTATTCATTGATTTGTTGATCTTGATGATTTGTAAAGTGCTGGGGAATATGTTGGTGATATATAAATAAAAAAATATTTTTTAATTTTATTATTATTAATTATTATTATTACAGGCTTGTTTCACATTGTACAAAGGGTTAAATCTTAAAGCTATGGGTTAAGGGTTAAGTCTCACTATCCCTGTTGTAAGGGGTTCAGCTCACCCGGTTGGGAACGGCAATGACACCATGCAGACAGGTAGTACGATTAACAAGTCCAGTGTTTTATTTGGGTTTTCGGCATAAAATACTGTGCCAGCAAAGTACCAAAACAACAAAGAAAACCTAAGCCTTGTCCGGCTCTACCTAAACAGCAGGTTACCTCTCTGACCTAGAGCAGGTTGAGTCACCATATAAGCAGGTCCAAATCCACACAATACCTGTTTGTCTCAGGAGTGTTTTGCTCACACACTCCATGTGAGTATCCGGCTCCTAACTGAGCTTCCTTCCCCAGTAAATAGCCCTAAGGAAGCTCACCTGT